>NC_064926.1:31653636-31966818 GCF_023897955.1 Schistocerca gregaria
TACTTGTGTATCATAAAAGTGTCATCGTTTCTCCTCCTAGGGGTTATTCGAGATTTCTTAATCCATACCCCTAGTAACGAGGCATTGGCTACCTTAAGAGAGTCATAGTTACTCGTCCCAATTGCTCACCCAGTCTGCCACTTATTCTTACTGTGGCCAGTCTGCCAGAAGCGATGTGTCACTCGTTGTGTATCTTAAGAGATTCATCGTTACTCCCTCCATAGGTTACTCGTATTCTCTGATTCAATACCTCTCGTGACGAAACATTGGCTTTCTTAATAGTGCCATACTTCTTAGTCCCAGTTGCTCACACTGTTTTCTACTTTTTGTGTACTTGCCAGTCTGCCAGAAGCGATATGTCACTAGTTGTGTATCATAAAAGAGTCATCGTTTCTCCTCCTAGGGGTTATCCGAGATTTCTTAATCCAAACCCCTAGTAACGAGGCATTGGGTACCTTAACAGAGTCATAGTTACTCGTCCCCATTGCTCACCCAGTCTGCCACTTTTTCTTACTGTGGCCAGTCTGCCAGAAGCGATATGTCACTCGTTGTGTATCTTAAGATATTCATCGTTACTCCTTCCATAGGTTACTGGTATTCTCTCATTCAATACCTCTCGTGACGAAAAAGTCGCTATCTTAATAGTGCAATACTTCATCCTCCCAGTTGCTCACACAGTCTACTACTTTTTGTGTAGTTTTTGTCTGCCAGAAACTGTAATTCACTAGTTGTGTATCATAAAGGGGTCAACGTTTCTCCTCCTAGGGTTTATTCGAGATTTGTTAATCCAAACCCCTAGTAACGAGGCATTGGCTACCTTAAGAGAGTCATAGTAGCTCGTCCCAATTGCTCACCCAGTCTGCCACTTTTTCTTACTGTGGTCAGTCTGCAAGAAGCGATATGTCACTTGTTGTGTATCTTAAGAGATTCATCGTTACTCCTTCCATAGGTTACTGGTATTCTCTGATTCAATACCTCTCGTGACGAAAAAGGGGCTATCTTAATAGTGCAATACTTCTTGCTCTTAGTTGCTCACACAGTCTACTAGTTTTTGTGTAGTTTTTGTCTGCCAGAAACTATAATTCACTAGTTGTGTATCATAAAGGAGTCAACGTTTCTCCTCCTAGGGGTTATTCGAGATTTGTAATCCAAACCCCTAGTAACGAGGCATTGGCTACCTTAAGAGAGTCATAGTTGCTCGTCCCAATTGCTCACCCAGTCTGCCACTTTTTCTTACTGTGGCCAGTCTGCCAGGAGCGATATGTCACTCGTTGTGTATCTTAAGAGATTCGTCGTTACTCCTTCCATAGATTACTGGTATTCTCTGATTCAATACCTCTCGTGACGAAAAAGTCGCTATCTTAATAGTGCAATACTTCTTCCTCCCAGTTGCTCACACTGTTTCCTACTTTTTGTGTACTTGCCAGTCTGCCAGAAGAGATATGTCACTAGTTGTGTATCATAAAAGAGTCATCGTTTCTCCTCCTAGGGGTTATTCGAGATTTCTTAATCCAAACCCCTAGTAACGAGGCATTGGCTTCCTTAAGAGAGTCATAGTTACTCGTCGCAATTGCTCACCCAGTCTGCCACTTTTTCTTACTGTGGCCAGTCTGCCAGAAGTGATATGTCACTAGTTGTGTATCATAAAACAGTCATCGTTTCTCCTCCTAGGGGTTATTCGAGATTACTTAATCCAAACCCCTAGTAACGAGGCATTGGGTACCTTAAGAGAGTCATAGTTACTCGTTACAATTGCTCACCCTGTCTGCCACTTTTTCTTACTGTGGCCAGTCAGCCAGAAGCGATATGTCACTCGTTGTGTATCTTAAGAGATTCATCGTTACTCCTTCCATAGGTTACTGGTATTCTCTGATTCAATACCTCTAGTGACGAAAAAGTCGCTATCTTAATAGTGCAATACTTCTTCCTCCCAGTTGCTCACACTATCTACGACGTTTTGTGTAGTTTTTGTCTGCCAGAAACTATAATTCACTACTTGTGTAACATAAAAGTGTCATCGTTTCTCCTCCTAGGGGTTATTCGAGTTTTCTTAATCCAAACCCCTAGTAACGAGGCATTGGCTACCTTAAGAGAGTCATAGTTACTCGTCCAAATTGCTCACCCAGTCTGCCACTTGTTCTTACTGTGGCGTCTGCCAGAAGCGATATGTCACTAGTTGTGTATCATAAAAGAGTCATCGTTTCTCCTTCTAGGGGTTATTCGAGATTACTTAATCCAAAATCCTAGTAACGAGGCATTGGCTACCTTAAGAGAGTCATAGTTACTCGTTACAATTGCTCACACTGTCTGCCACTTTTTCTTACTGTGGCCAGTCTGCCAGAAGCGATATGTCACTCGTTGTGTATCTTAAGAGATTCATCGTTACTCCTTCCATAGGTTACTGGTATTCTCTGATTCAATACCTCTCGTGACGAAAAAGTCGCTATCTTAATAGTGCAATACTTCTTCCTCCCAGTTGCTCACACTATCTACGACGTTTTGTGTAGTTTTTGTCTGCCAGAAACTATAATTCACTACTTGTGTATGATAAAAGTGTCATCGTTTCTCCTCCTAGGGGTTATTCGAGATTTCTTAATCCAAACCCCTAGTAACGAGGCATTGGCTACCTTAAGAGAGTCATAGTTACTCGTCCCAATTGCTCACCCAGTCTGCCACTTATTCTTACTGTGGCCAGTCTGCCAGAAGCGATGTGTCACTCGTTGTGTATCTTAAGAGATTCATCGTTACTCCCTCCATAGGTTACTCGTATTCTCTGATTCAATACCTCTCGTGACGAAACATTGGCTTTCTTAATAGTGCCATACTTCTTAGTCCCAGTTGCTCACACTGTTTTCTACTTTTTGTGTACTTGCCAGTCTGCCAGAAGCGATATGTCACTAGTTGTGTATCATAAAAGAGTCATCGTTTCTCCTCCTAGGGGTTATCCGAGATTTCTTAATCCAAACCCCTAGTAACGAGGCAATGGGTACCTTAACAGAGTCATAGTTACTCGTCCCCATTGCTCACCCAGTCTGCCACTTTTTCTTACTGTGGCCAGTCTGCCAGAAGCGATATGTCACTCGTTGTGTGTCTTAAGATATTCATCGTTACTCCTTCCATAGGTTACTGGTATTCTCTCATTCAATACCTCTCGTGACGAAGAAGTCGTTATCTTAATAGTGCAATACTTCATCCTCCCAGTTGCTCACACAGTCTACTACTTTTTGTGTAGTTTTTGTCTGCCAGAAACTGTAATTCACTAGTTGTGTATCATAAAGGAGTCAACGTTTCTCCTCCTAGGGTTTATTCGAGATTTGTTAATCCAAACCCCTAGTAACGAGGCATTGGCTACCTTAAGAGAGTCATAGTTGCTCGTCCCAATTGCTCACCCAGTCTGCCACTTTTTCTTACTGTGGCCAGTCTGCCAGAAGCGATATGTCACTCGTTGTGTATCTTAAGAGGTTCATCGTTACTCCTTCCATAGGTTACTGGTATTCTCTGATTCAATACCTCTCGTGACGAAAAAGGGGCTATCTTAATAGTGCAATACTTCTTGCTCTTAGTTGCTCACACAGTCTACTAGTTTTTGTGTAGTTTTTGTCTGCCAGAAACTATAATTCACTAGTTGTGTATCATAAAGGAGTCAACGTTTCTCCTCCTAGGGGTTATTCGAGATTTCTTAATCCAAACCCCTAGTAACGAGGCATTGGCTACCTTAAGAGAGTCATAGTTGCTCGTCCCAATTGCTCACCCAGTCTGCCACTTTTTCTTACTGTGGCCAGTCTTCCAGAAGCGATATGTCACTCGTTGTGTATCTTAAGAGATTCATCGTTACTCCTTCCATAGATTACTGGTATTCTCTGATTCAATACCTCTCGTGACGAAAAAGTCGCTATCTTAATAGTGCAATACTTCTTCCTCCCAGTTGCTCACACTGTTTCCTACTTTTTGTGTACTTGCCAGTCTGCCAGAAGAGATATGTCACTAGTTGTGTATCATAAAAGAGTCATCGTTTCTCCTCCTAGGGGTTATTCGAGATTTCTTAATCCAAACCCCTAGTAACGAGGCATTGGCTTCCTTAAGAGAGTCATAGTTACTCGTCCCAATTGCTCACCCAGTCTGCCACTTTTTCTTACTGTGGCCAGTCTGCCAGAAGCGATATGTCACTCGTTGTGTATCTTAAGAGATTCATCGTTACTCCCTCCATAGGTTACTCGTATTCTCTGATTCAATACCTCTCGTGACGAAACATTGGCTTTCTTAATAGTGCCATACTTCTTCCTCCCAGTTGCTCACACAGTTTACTACTTTTTGTGTACTTGCCAGTCTGCCAGAAGCGATATGTCACTAGTTGTGTATCAAAAAAGATTCATCGTTTCACCTCCTAGGGATTATTCGAGATTTCTTAATCCAAACCCCTAGTAACGAGGCATTGGCTACCTTAAGAGAGTCATAGTTACTCGTCCAAATTGCTCACCCAGTCTGCCACTTGTTCTTACTGTGGCCAGTCTGCCAGAAGCGATATGTCACTAGTTGTGTATCATAAAAGAGTCATCGTTTCTCCTCCTAGGGGTCATTCGAGATTACTTAATCCAAACCCCTAGTAACGAGGCATTGGCTACCTTAAGAGAGTCATAGTTACTCGTTACAATTGCTCACCCTGTCTGCCACTTTTTCTTACTGTGGCCAGTCAGCCAGAAGCGATATGTCACTCGTTGTGTATCTTAAGAGATTCATCGTTACTCCTTCCATAGGTTACTGGTATTCTCTGATTCAATACCTCTCGTGACGAAAAAGTCGCTATCTTAATAGTGCAATACTTCTTCCTCCCAGTTGCTCACACTATCTACGACGTTTTGTGTAGTTTTTGTCTGCCAGAAACTATAATTCACTACTTGTGTAACATAAAAGTGTCATCGTTTCTCCTCCTAGGGGTTATTCGAGATTTCTTAATCCAAACCCCTAGTAACGAGGCATTGGATACCTTAAGAGACTCATAGTTACTCGTCCCAATTGCTCACCCAGTCTGCCACTTATTCTTACTGTGGCCAGTCTGCCAGAAGCGATGTGTCACTCGTTGTGTATCTTAAGAGATTCATCGTTACTCCCTCCATAGGTTACTCGTATTCTCTGATTCAATACCTCTCGTGACGAAACATTGGCTTTCTTAATAGTGCCATACTTTTTAGTCCCAGTTGCTCACACTGTTTCCTACTTTTTGTGTACTTGCCAGTCTGCCAGAAGCGATATGTCACTAGTTGTGTATCATAAAAGAGTCATCGTTTCACCTCCTAGGGATTATTCGAGATTTCTTAATCCAAATCCCTAGTAACGAGGCATTGGCTACCTTAAGAGAGTCATAGTTACTCGTCCAAATTGCTCACCCAGTCTGCCACTTGTTCTTACTGTGGCCAGTCTGCCAGAAGCGATATGTCACTAGTTGTGTATCATAAAAGAGTCATCGTTTCTCCTCCTAGGGGTTATTCGAGATTACTTAATCCAAACCCCTAGTAACGAGGCATTGGCTACCTTAAGAGAGTCATAGTTACTCGTCCCAATTGCTCACCCAGTCTGCCACTTTTTCTTACTGTGGCCAGTCTGCCAGAAGCGATATGTCACTCGTTGTGTATCTTAAGAGATTCATCGTTACTCCTTCCATAGGTTACTGGTATTCTCTGATTCAATACCTCTCGTGACGAAAAAGGGGCTATCTTAATAGTGGAATACTTCTTGCTCCCAGTTGCTCACACAGTCTACTAGTTTTTGTGTAGTTTTTGTCTGCCAGAAACTATAATTCACTAGTTGTGTATCATAAAGGGGTCAACGTTTCTCCTCCAAGGGGTTATTCGAGATTTCTTAATCCAAACCCCTAGTAACGAGGCATTGGCTACCTTAAGAGAGTCATAGATGCTCGTCCCAATTGCTCACCCAGTCTGCCACTTTTTCTTACTGTGGCCAGTCTGCCAGAAGCGATATGTCACTCGTTGTGTATCTTAAGAGATTCATCGTTACTCCTTCCATAGATTACTGGTATTCTCTGATTCAATACCTCTCGTGACGAAAAAGTCGCTATCTTAATAGTGCAATACTTCTTCCTCCCAGTTGCTCACACTGTTTCCTACTTTTTGTGTACTTGCCAGTCTGCCAGAAGAGATATGTCACTAGTTGTGTATCATAAAAGAGTCATCGTTTCTCCTCCTAGGGGTTATTCGAGATTTCTTAATCCAAACCCCTAGTAACGAGGCATTGGGTACCTTAAGAGAGTCATAGTTACTCGTTACAATTGCTCACCCTGTCTGCCACTTTTTCTTACTGTGGCCAGTCAGCCAGAAGCGATATGTCACTCGTTGTGTATCTTAAGAGATTCATCGTTACTCCTTCCATAGGTTACTGGTATTCTCTGATTCAATACCTCTCGTGACGAAAAAGTCGCTAACTTAATAGTGCAATACTTCTTCCTCCCAGTTGCTCACACTATCTACGACGTTTTGTGTAGTTTTTGTCTGCCAGAAACTATAATTCACTACTTGTGTAACATAAAAGTGTCATCGTTTCTCCTCCTAGGGGTTATTCGAGTTTTCTTAATCCAAACCCCTAGTAACGAGGCATTGGCTACCTTAAGAGAGTCATAGTTACTCGTCCAAATTGCTCACCCAGTCTGCCACTTGTTCTTACTGTGGCCAGTCTGCCAGAAGCGATATGTCACTAGTTGTGTATCATAAAAGAGTCATCGTTTCTCCTTCTAGGGGTTATTCGAGATTACTTAATCCAAACTCCTAGTAACGAGGCACTGGCTACCTTAAGAGAGTTATAGTTACTCGTTACAATTGCTCACACTGTCTGCCACTTTTTCTTACTGTGGCCAGTCTGCCAGAAGCGATATGTCACTCGTTGTGTATCTTAAGAGATTCATCGTTACTCCTTCCATAGGTTACTGGTATTCTCTGATTCAATACCTCTCGTGACGAAAAAGGGGCTATCTTAATAGTGCAATACTTCTTGCTCTTAGTTGCTCACACAGTCTACTAGTTTTTGTGTAGTTTTTGTCTGCCAGAAACTATAATTCACTAGTTGTGTATCATAAAGGAGTCAACGTTTCTCCTCCTAGGGGTTATTCGAGATTTCTTAATCCAAACCCCTAGTAACGAGGCATTGGCTACCTTAAGAGAGTCATAGTTACTCGTCCCCATTGCTCACCCAGTCTGCCACTTTTTCTTACTGTGGCCAGTCTGCCAGAAGCGATATGTCACTCGTTGTGTATCTTAAGATATTCATCGTTACTCCTTCCATAGGTTACTGGTATTCTCTCATTCAATACCTCTCGTGACGAAAAAGTCGTTATCTTAATAGTGCAATACTTCATCCTCCCAGTTGCTCACACAGTCTACTACTTTTTGTGTAGTTTTTGTCTGCCAGAAACTGTAATTCACTAGTTGTGTATCATAAAGGAGTCAACGTTTCTCCTCCTAGGGTTTATTCGAGATTTGTTAATCCAAACCCCTAGTAACGAGGCATTGGCTACCTTAAGAGAGTCATAGTTGCTCGTCCCAATTGCTCACCCAGTCTGCCACTTTTTCTTACTGTGGCCAGTCTGCCAGAAGCGATATGTCACTCGTTGTGTATCTTAAGAGATTCATCGTTACTCCTTCCATAGGTTACTGGTATTCTCTGATTCAATACCTCTCGTGACGAAAAAGGGGCTATCTTAATAGTGCAATACTTCTTGCTCTTAGTTGCTCACACAGTCTACTAGTTTTTGTGTAGTTTTTGTCTGCCAGAAACTATAATTCACTAGTTGTGTATCATAAAGGAGTCAACGTTTCTCCTCCTAGGGGTTATTCGAGATTTCTTAATCCAAACCCCTAGTAACGAGGCATTGGCTACCTTAAGAGAGTCATAGTTGCTCGTCCCAATTGCTCACCCAGTCTGCCACTTTTTCTTACTGTGGCCAGTCTGCCAGAAGCGATATGTCACTCGTTGTGTATCTTAAGAGATTCATCGTTACTCCTTCCATAGATTACTGGTATTCTCTGATTCAATACCTCTCGTGACGAAAAAGTCGCTATCTTAATAGTGCAATACTTCTTCCTCCCTGTTGCTCACACTGTTTCCTACTTTTTGTGTACTTGCCAGTCTGCCAGAAGAGATATGTCACTAGTTGTGTATCATAAAAGAGTCATCGTTTCTCCTCCTAGGGCTTATTCGAGATTTCTTAATCCAAACCCCTAGTAACGAGGCATTGGCTACCTTAAGAGAGTCATAGTTACTCGTCCCAATTGCTCACCCAGTCTGCCACTTTTTCTTACTGTGGCCAGTCTGCCAGAAGCGATATGTCACTCGTTGTGTATCTTAAGAGATTCATCGTTACTCCCTCCATAGGTTACTCGTATTCTCTGATTCAATACCTCTCGTGACGAAACATTGGCTTTCTTAATAGTGCCATACTTCTTCCTCCCAGTTGCTCACACAGTTTACTACTTTTTGTGTACTTGCCAGTCTGCCAGAAGCGATATGTCACTAGTTGTGTATCAAAAAAGAGTCATCGTTTCACCTCCTAGGGATTATTCGAGATTTCTTAATCCAAACCCCTAGTAACGAGGCATTGGCTACCTTAAGAGAGTCATAGTTACTCGTCCAAATTGCTCACCCAGTCTGCCACTTGTTCTTACTGTGGCCAGTCTGCCAGAAGCGATATGTCACTAGTTGTGTATCATAAAAGAGTCATCGTTTCTCCTCCTAGGGGTTATTCGAGATTACTTAATCCAAACCCCTAGTAACGAGGCATTGGCTACCTTAAGAGAGTCATAGTTACTCGTTACAATTGCTCACCCTGTCTGCCACTTTTTCTTACTGTGGCCAGTCAGCCAGAAGCGATATGTCACTCGTTGTGTATCTTAAGAGATTCATCGTTACTCCTTCCATAGGTTACTGGTATTCTCTGATTCAATACCTCTCGTTACGAAAAAGTCGCTATCTTAATAGTGCAATACTTCTTCCTCCCAGTTGCTCACACTATCTACCACGTTTTGTGTAGTATTTGTCAGCCAGAAACTATAATTCACTACTTGTGTAACATAAAAGTGTCATCGTTTCTCCTCCTAGGGGTTATTCGAGATTTCTTAATCCAAACCCCTAGTAACGAGGCATTGGCTACCTTAAGAGAGTCATAGTTACTCGTCCCAATTGCTCACCCAGTCTGCCACTTATTCTTACTGTGGCCAGTCTGCCAGAAGCGATGTGTCACTCGTTGTGTATCTTAAGAGATTCATCGTTACTCCCTCCATAGGTTACTCGTATTCTCTGATTCAATACCTCTCGTGACGAAACATTGGCTTTCTTAATAGTGCCATACTTCTTAGTCCCAGTTGCTCACACTGTTTCCTACTTTTTGTGTACTTGCCATTCTGCCAGAAGCGATATGTCACTAGTTGTGTATCATAAAAGAGTCATCGTTTCACCTCCTAGGGATTATTCGAGATTTCTTAATCCAAATCCCTAGTAACGAGGCATTGGCTACCTTAAGAGAGTCATAGTTACTCGTCCAAATTGCTCACCCAGTCTGCCACTTGTTCTTACTGTGGCCAGTCTGCCAGAAGCGATATGTCACTAGTTGTGTATCATAAAAGAGTCATCGTTTCTCCTCCTAGGGGTTATCCGAGATTTCTTAATCCAAACCCCTAGTAACGAGGCAATGGGTACCTTAACAGAGTCATAGTTACTCGTCCCCATTGCTCACCCAGTCTGCCACTTTTTCTTACTGTGGCCAGTCTGCCAGAAGCGATATGTCACTCGTTGTGTGTCTTAAGATATTCATCGTTACTCCTTCCATAGGTTACTGGTATTCTCTCATTCAATACCTCTCGTGACGAAGAAGTCGTTATCTTAATAGTGCAATACTTCATCCTCCCAGTTGCTCACACAGTCTACTACTTTTTGTGTAGTTTTTGTCTGCCAGAAACTGTAATTCACTAGTTGTGTATCATAAAGGAGTCAACGTTTCTCCTCCTAGGGTTTATTCGAGATTTGTTAATCCAAACCCCTAGTAACGAGGCATTGGCTACCTTAAGAGAGTCATAGTTGCTCGTCCCAATTGCTCACCCAGTCTGCCACTTTTTCTTACTGTGGCCAGTCTGCCAGAAGCGATATGTCACTCGTTGTGTATCTTAAGAGGTTCATCGTTACTCCTTCCATAGGTTACTGGTATTCTCTGATTCAATACCTCTCGTGACGAAAAAGGGGCTATCTTAATAGTGCAATACTTCTTGCTCTTAGTTGCTCACACAGTCTACTAGTTTTTGTGTAGTTTTTGTCTGCCAGAAACTATAATTCACTAGTTGTGTATCATAAAGGAGTCAACGTTTCTCCTCCTAGGGGTTATTCGAGATTTCTTAATCCAAACCCCTAGTAACGAGGCATTGGCTACCTTAAGAGAGTCATAGTTGCTCGTCCCAATTGCTCACCCAGTCTGCCACTTTTTCTTACTGTGGCCAGTCTTCCAGAAGCGATATGTCACTCGTTGTGTATCTTAAGAGATTCATCGTTACTCCTTCCATAGATTACTGGTATTCTCTGATTCAATACCTCTCGTGACGAAAAAGTCGCTATCTTAATAGTGCAATACTTCTTCCTCCCAGTTGCTCACACTGTTTCCTACTTTTTGTGTACTTGCCAGTCTGCCAGAAGAGATATGTCACTAGTTGTGTATCATAAAAGAGTCATCGTTTCTCCTCCTAGGGGTTATTCGAGATTTCTTAATCCAAACCCCTAGTAACGAGGCATTGGCTTCCTTAAGAGAGTCATAGTTACTCGTCCCAATTGCTCACCCAGTCTGCCACTTTTTCTTACTGTGGCCAGTCTGCCAGAAGCGATATGTCACTCGTTGTGTATCTTAAGAGATTCATCGTTACTCCCTCCATAGGTTACTCGTATTCTCTGATTCAATACCTCTCGTGACGAAACATTGGCTTTCTTAATAGTGCCATACTTCTTCCTCCCAGTTGCTCACACAGTTTACTACTTTTTGTGTACTTGCCAGTCTGCCAGAAGCGATATGTCACTAGTTGTGTATCAAAAAAGATTCATCGTTTCACCTCCTAGGGATTATTCGAGATTTCTTAATCCAAACCCCTAGTAACGAGGCATTGGCTACCTTAAGAGAGTCATAGTTACTCGTCCAAATTGCTCACCCAGTCTGCCACTTGTTCTTACTGTGGCCAGTCTGCCAGAAGCGATATGTCACTAGTTGTGTATCATAAAGGAGTCAACGTTTCTCCTCCTAGGGTTTATTCGAGATTTGTTAATCCAAACCCCTAGTAACGAGGCATTGGCTACCTTAAGAGAGTCATAGTTGCTCGTCCCAATTGCTCACCCAGTCTGCCACTTTTTCTTACTGTGGCCAGTCTGCCAGAAGCGATATGTCACTCGTTGTGTATCTTAAGAGATTCATCGTTACTCCTTCCATAGGTTACTGGTATTCTCTGATTCAATACCTCTCGTGACGAAAAAGGGGCTATCTTAATAGTGCAATACTTCTTGCTCTTAGTTGCTCACACAGTCTACTAGTTTTTGTGTAGTTTTTGTCTGCCAGAAACTATAATTCACTAGTTGTGTATCATAAAGGAGTCAACGTTTCTCCTCCTAGGGGTTATTCGAGATTTCTTAATCCAAACCCCTAGTAACGAGGCATTGGCTACCTTAAGAGAGTCATAGTTGCTCGTCCCAATTGCTCACCCAGTCTGCCACTTTTTCTTACTGTGGCCAGTCTGCCAGAAGCGATATGTCACTCGTTGTGTATCTTAAGAGATTCATCGTTACTCCTTCCATAGATTACTGGTATTCTCTGATTCAATACCTCTCGTGACGAAAAAGTCGCTATCTTAATAGTGCAATACTTCTTCCTCCCTGTTGCTCACACTGTTTCCTACTTTTTGTGTACTTGCCAGTCTGCCAGAAGAGATATGTCACTAGTTGTGTATCATAAAAGAGTCATCGTTTCTCCTCCTAGGGCTTATTCGAGATTTCTTAATCCAAACCCCTAGTAACGAGGCATTGGCTACCTTAAGAGAGTCATAGTTACTCGTCCCAATTGCTCACCCAGTCTGCCACTTTTTCTTACTGTGGCCAGTCTGCCAGAAGCGATATGTCACTCGTTGTGTATCTTAAGAGATTCATCGTTACTCCCTCCATAGGTTACTCGTATTCTCTGATTCAATACCTCTCGTGACGAAACATTGGCTTTCTTAATAGTGCCATACTTCTTCCTCCCAGTTGCTCACACAGTTTACTACTTTTTGTGTACTTGCCAGTCTGCCAGAAGCGATATGTCACTAGTTGTGTATCAAAAAAGAGTCATCGTTTCACCTCCTAGGGATTATTCGAGATTTCTTAATCCAAACCCCTAGTAACGAGGCATTGGCTACCTTAAGAGAGTCATAGTTACTCGTCCAAATTGCTCACCCAGTCTGCCACTTGTTCTTACTGTGGCCAGTCTGCCAGAAGCGATATGTCACTAGTTGTGTATCATAAAAGAGTCATCGTTTCTCCTCCTAGGGGTTATTCGAGATTACTTAATCCAAACCCCTAGTAACGAGGCATTGGCTACCTTAAGAGAGTCATAGTTACTCGTTACAATTGCTCACCCTGTCTGCCACTTTTTCTTACTGTGGCCAGTCAGCCAGAAGCGATATGTCACTCGTTGTGTATCTTAAGAGATTCATCGTTACTCCTTCCATAGGTTACTGGTATTCTCTGATTCAATACCTCTCGTTACGAAAAAGTCGCTATCTTAATAGTGCAATACTTCTTCCTCCCAGTTGCTCACACTATCTACCACGTTTTGTGTAGTATTTGTCAGCCAGAAACTATAATTCACTACTTGTGTAACATAAAAGTGTCATCGTTTCTCCTCCTAGGGGTTATTCGAGATTTCTTAATCCAAACCCCTAGTAACGAGGCATTGGCTACCTTAAGAGAGTCATAGTTACTCGTCCCAATTGCTCACCCAGTCTGCCACTTATTCTTACTGTGGCCAGTCTGCCAGAAGCGATGTGTCACTCGTTGTGTATCTTAAGAGATTCATCGTTACTCCCTCCATAGGTTACTCGTATTCTCTGATTCAATACCTCTCGTGACGAAACATTGGCTTTCTTAATAGTGCCATACTTCTTAGTCCCAGTTGCTCACACTGTTTCCTACTTTTTGTGTACTTGCCATTCTGCCAGAAGCGATATGTCACTAGTTGTGTATCATAAAAGAGTCATCGTTTCACCTCCTAGGGATTATTCGAGATTTCTTAATCCAAATCCCTAGTAACGAGGCATTGGCTACCTTAAGAGAGTCATAGTTACTCGTCCAAATTGCTCACCCAGTCTGCCACTTGTTCTTACTGTGGCCAGTCTGCCAGAAGCGATATGTCACTAGTTGTGTATCATAAAAGAGTCATCGTTTCTCCTCCTAGGGGTTATCCGAGATTTCTTAATCCAAACCCCTAGTAACGAGGCAATGGGTACCTTAACAGAGTCATAGTTACTCGTCCCCATTGCTCACCCAGTCTGCCACTTTTTCTTACTGTGGCCAGTCTGCCAGAAGCGATATGTCACTCGTTGTGTGTCTTAAGATATTCATCGTTACTCCTTCCATAGGTTACTGGTATTCTCTCATTCAATACCTCTCGTGACGAAGAAGTCGTTATCTTAATAGTGCAATACTTCATCCTCCCAGTTGCTCACACAGTCTACTACTTTTTGTGTAGTTTTTGTCTGCCAGAAACTGTAATTCACTAGTTGTGTATCATAAAGGAGTCAACGTTTCTCCTCCTAGGGTTTATTCGAGATTTGTTAATCCAAACCCCTAGTAACGAGGCATTGGCTACCTTAAGAGAGTCATAGTTGCTCGTCCCAATTGCTCACCCAGTCTGCCACTTTTTCTTACTGTGGCCAGTCTGCCAGAAGCGATATGTCACTCGTTGTGTATCTTAAGAGGTTCATCGTTACTCCTTCCATAGGTTACTGGTATTCTCTGATTCAATACCTCTCGTGACGAAAAAGGGGCTATCTTAATAGTGCAATACTTCTTGCTCTTAGTTGCTCACACAGTCTACTAGTTTTTGTGTAGTTTTTGTCTGCCAGAAACTATAATTCACTAGTTGTGTATCATAAAGGAGTCAACGTTTCTCCTCCTAGGGGTTATTCGAGATTTCTTAATCCAAACCCCTAGTAACGAGGCATTGGCTACCTTAAGAGAGTCATAGTTGCTCGTCCCAATTGCTCACCCAGTCTGCCACTTTTTCTTACTGTGGCCAGTCTTCCAGAAGCGATATGTCACTCGTTGTGTATCTTAAGAGATTCATCGTTACTCCTTCCATAGATTACTGGTATTCTCTGATTCAATACCTCTCGTGACGAAAAAGTCGCTATCTTAATAGTGCAATACTTCTTCCTCCCAGTTGCTCACACTGTTTCCTACTTTTTGTGTACTTGCCAGTCTGCCAGAAGAGATATGTCACTAGTTGTGTATCATAAAAGAGTCATCGTTTCTCCTCCTAGGGGTTATTCGAGATTTCTTAATCCAAACCCCTAGTAACGAGGCATTGGCTTCCTTAAGAGAGTCATAGTTACTCGTCCCAATTGCTCACCCAGTCTGCCACTTTTTCTTACTGTGGCCAGTCTGCCAGAAGCGATATGTCACTCGTTGTGTATCTTAAGAGATTCATCGTTACTCCCTCCATAGGTTACTCGTATTCTCTGATTCAATACCTCTCGTGACGAAACATTGGCTTTCTTAATAGTGCCATACTTCTTCCTCCCAGTTGCTCACACAGTTTACTACTTTTTGTGTACTTGCCAGTCTGCCAGAAGCGATATGTCACTAGTTGTGTATCAAAAAAGATTCATCGTTTCACCTCCTAGGGATTATTCGAGATTTCTTAATCCAAACCCCTAGTAACGAGGCATTGGCTACCTTAAGAGAGTCATAGTTACTCGTCCAAATTGCTCACCCAGTCTGCCACTTGTTCTTACTGTGGCCAGTCTGCCAGAAGCGATATGTCACTAGTTGTGTATCATAAAAGAGTCATCGTTTCTCCTCCTAGGGGTCATTCGAGATTACTTAATCCAAACCCCTAGTAACGAGGCATTGGCTACCTTAAGAGAGTCATAGTTACTCGTTACAATTGCTCACCCTGTCTGCCACTTTTTCTTACTGTGGCCAGTCAGCCAGAAGCGATATGTCACTCGTTGTGTATCTTAAGAGATTCATCGTTACTCCTTCCATAGGTTACTGGTATTCTCTGATTCAATACCTCTCGTGACGAAAAAGTCGCTATCTTAATAGTGCAATACTTCTTCCTCCCAGTTGCTCACACTATCTACGACGTTTTGTGTAGTTTTTGTCTGCCAGAAACTATAATTCACTACTTGTGTAACATAAAAGTGTCATCGTTTCTCCTCCTAGGGGTTATTCGAGATTTCTTAATCCAAACCCCTAGTAACGAGGCATTGGCTACCTTAAGAGACTCATAGTTACTCGTCCCAATTGCTCACCCAGTCTGCCACTTATTCTTACTGTGGCCAGTCTGCCAGAAGCGATGTGTCACTCGTTGTGTATCTTAAGAGATTCATCGTTACTCCCTCCATAGGTTACTCGTATTCTCTGATTCAATACCTCTCGTGACGAAACATTGGCTTTCTTAATAGTGCCATACTTTTTAGTCCCAGTTGCTCACACTGTTTCCTACTTTTTGTGTACTTGCCAGTCTGCCAGAAGCGATATGTCACTAGTTGTGTATCATAAAAGAGTCATCGTTTCACCTCCTAGGGATTATTCGAGATTTCTTAATCCAAATCCCTAGTAACGAGGCATTGGCTACCTTAAGAGAGTCATAGTTACTCGTCCAAATTGCTCACCCAGTCTGCCACTTGTTCTTACTGTGGCCAGTCTGCCAGAAGCGATATGTCACTAGTTGTGTATCATAAAAGAGTCATCGTTTCTCCTCCTAGGGGTTATTCGAGATTACTTAATCCAAACCCCTAGTAACGAGGCATTGGCTACCTTAAGAGAGTCATAGTTACTCGTCCCAATTGCTCACCCAGTCTGCCACTTTTTCTTACTGTGGCCAGTCTGCCAGAAGCGATATGTCACTCGTTGTGTATCTTAAGAGATTCATCGTTACTCCTTCCATAGGTTACTGGTATTCTCTGATTCAATACCTCTCGTGACGAAAAAGGGGCTATCTTAATAGTGGAATACTTCTTGCTCCCAGTTGCTCACACAGTCTACTAGTTTTTGTGTAGTTTTTGTCTGCCAGAAACTATAATTCACTAGTTGTGTATCATAAAGGGGTCAACGTTTCTCCTCCAAGGGGTTATTCGAGATTTCTTAATCCAAACCCCTAGTAACGAGGCATTGGCTACCTTAAGAGAGTCATAGATGCTCGTCCCAATTGTTCACCCAGTCTGCCACTTTTTCTTACTGTGGCCAGTCTGCCAGAAGCGATATGTCACTCGTTGTGTATCTTAAGAGATTCATCGTTACTCCTTCCATAGATTACTGGTATTCTCTGATTCAATACCTCTCGTGACGAAAAAGTCGCTATCTTAATAGTGCAATACTTCTTCCTCCCAGTTGCTCACACTGTTTCCTACTTTTTGTGTACTTGCCAGTCTGCCAGAAGAGATATGTCACTAGTTGTGTATCATAAAAGAGTCATCGTTTCTCCTCCTAGGGGTTATTCGAGATTTCTTAATCCAAACCCCTAGTAACGAGGCATTGGGTACCTTAAGAGAGTCATAGTTACTCGTTACAATTGCTCACCCTGTCTGCCACTTTTTCTTACTGTGGCCAGTCAGCCAGAAGCGATATGTCACTCGTTGTGTATCTTAAGAGATTCATCGTTACTCCTTCCATAGGTTACTGGTATTCTCTGATTCAATACCTCTCGTGACGAAAAAGTCGCTAACTTAATAGTGCAATACTTCTTCCTCCCAGTTGCTCACACTATCTACGACGTTTTGTGTAGTTTTTGTCTGCCAGAAACTATAATTCACTACTTGTGTAACATAAAAGTGTCATCGTTTCTCCTCCTAGGGGTTATTCGAGTTTTCTTAATCCAAACCCCTAGTAACGAGGCATTGGCTACCTTAAGAGAGTCATAGTTACTCGTCCAAATTGCTCACCCAGTCTGCCACTTGTTCTTACTGTGGCCAGTCTGCCAGAAGCGATATGTCACTAGTTGTGTATCATAAAAGAGTCATCGTTTCTCCTTCTAGGGGTTATTCGAGATTACTTAATCCAAACTCCTAGTAACGAGGCACTGGCTACCTTAAGAGAGTTATAGTTACTCGTTACAATTGCTCACACTGTCTGCCACTTTTTCTTACTGTGGCCAGTCTGCCAGAAGCGATATGTCACTCGTTGTGTATCTTAAGAGATTCATCGTTACTCCTTCCATAGGTTACTGGTATTCTCTGATTCAATACCTCTCGTGACGAAAAAGGGGCTATCTTAATAGTGCAATACTTCTTGCTCTTAGTTGCTCACACAGTCTACTAGTTTTTGTGTAGTTTTTGTCTGCCAGAAACTATAATTCACTAGTTGTGTATCATAAAGGAGTCAACGTTTCCCCTCCTAGGGGTTATTCGAGATTTCTTAATCCAAACCCCTAGTAACGAGGCAATGGGTACCTTAACAGAGTCATAGTTACTCGTCCCCATTGCTCACCCAGTCTGCCACTTTTTCTTACTGTGGCCAGTCTGCCAGAAGCGATATGTCACTCGTTGTGTATCTTAAGATATTCATCGTTACTCCTTCCATAGGTTACTGGTATTCTCTCATTCAATACCTCTCGTGACGAAAAAGTCGTTATCTTAATAGTGAAATACTTCATCCTCCCAGTTGCTCACACAGTCTACTACTTTTTGTGTAGTTTTTGTCTGCCAGAAACTATAATTCACTAGTTGTGTATCATAAAGGAGTCAACGTTTCTCCTCCTAGGGGTTATTCGAGATTTCTTAATCCAAACCCCTAGTAACGAGGCATTGGCTACCTTAAGAGAGTCATAGTTGCTCGTCCCAATTGCTCACCCAGTCTGCCACTTTTTCTTACTGTGGCCAGTCTGCCAGAAGCGATATGTCACTCGTTGTGTATCTTAAGAGATTCATCGTTACTCCTTCCATAGATTACTGGTATTCTCTGATTCAATACCTCTCGTGACGAAAAAGTCGCTATCTTAATAGTGCAATACTTCTTCCTCCCTGTTGCTCACACTGTTTCCTACTTTTTGTGTACTTGCCAGTCTGCCAGAAGAGATATGTCACTAGTTGTGTATCATAAAAGAGTCATCGTTTCTCCTCCTAGGGCTTATTCGAGATTTCTTAATCCAAACCCCTAGTAACGAGGCATTGGCTACCTTAAGAGAGTCATAGTTACTCGTCCCAATTGCTCACCCAGTCTGCCACTTTTTCTTACTGTGGCCAGTCTGCCAGAAGCGATATGTCACTCGTTGTGTATCTTAAGAGATTCATCGTTACTCCTTCCATAGATTACTGGTATTCTCTGATTCAATACCTCTCGTGACGAAAAAGTCGCTATCTTAATAGTGCAATACTTCTTCCTCCCTGTTGCTCACACTGTTTCCTACTTTTTGTGTACTTGCCAGTCTGCCAGAAGAGATATGTCACTAGTTGTGTATCATAAAAGAGTCATCGTTTCTCCTCCTAGGGCTTATTCGAGATTTCTTAATCCAAACCCCTAGTAACGAGGCATTGGCTACCTTAAGAGAGTCATAGTTACTCGTCCCAATTGCTCACCCAGTCTGCCACTTTTTCTTACTGTGGCCAGTCTGCCAGAAGCGATATGTCACTCGTTGTGTATCTTAAGAGATTCATCGTTACTCCTTCCATAGGTTACTGGTATTCTCTGATTCAATACCTCTCGTGACGAAAAAGGGGCTATCTTAATAGTGGAATACTTCTTGCTCCCAGTTGCTCACACAGTCTACTAGTTTTTGTGTAGTTTTTGTCTGCCAGAAACTATAATTCACTAGTTGTGTATCATAAAGGGGTCAACGTTTCTCCTCCAAGGGGTTATTCGAGATTTCTTAATCCAAACCCCTAGTAACGAGGCATTGGCTACCTTAAGAGAGTCATAGATGCTCGTCCCAATTGTTCACCCAGTCTGCCACTTTTTCTTACTGTGGCCAGTCTGCCAGAAGCGATATGTCACTCGTTGTGTATCTTAAGAGATTCATCGTTACTCCTTCCATAGATTACTGGTATTCTCTGATTCAATACCTCTCGTGACGAAAAAGTCGCTATCTTTATAGTGCAATACTTCTTCCTCCCAGTTGCTCACACTGTTTCCTACTTTTTGTGTACTTGCCAGTCTGCCAGAAGAGATATGTCACTAGTTGTGTATCATAAAAGAGTCATCGTTTCTCCTCCTAGGGGTTATTCGAGATTTCTTAATCCAAACCCCTAGTAACGAGGCATTGGGTACCTTAAGAGAGTCATAGTTACTCGTTACAATTGCTCACCCTGTCTGCCACTTTTTCTTACTGTGGCCAGTCAGCCAGAAGCGATATGTCACTCGTTGTGTATCTTAAGAGATTCATCGTTACTCCTTCCATAGGTTACTGGTATTCTCTGATTCAATACCTCTCGTGACGAAAAAGTCGCTAACTTAATAGTGCAATACTTCTTCCTCCCAGTTGCTCACACTATCTACGACGTTTTGTGTAGTTTTTGTCTGCCAGAAACTATAATTCACTACTTGTGTAACATAAAAGTGTCATCGTTTCTCCTCCTAGGGGTTATTCGAGTTTTCTTAATCCAAACCCCTAGTAACGAGGCATTGGCTACCTTAAGAGAGTCATAGTTACTCGTCCAAATTGCTCACCCAGTCTGCCACTTGTTCTTACTGTGGCCAGTCTGCCAGAAGCGATATGTCACTAGTTGTGTATCATAAAAGAGTCATCGTTTCTCCTTCTAGGGGTTATTCGAGATTACTTAATCCAAACTCCTAGTAACGAGGCACTGGCTACCTTAAGAGAGTTATAGTTACTCGTTACAATTGCTCACACTGTCTGCCACTTTTTCTTACTGTGGCCAGTCTGCCAGAAGCGATATGTCACTCGTTGTGTATCTTAAGAGATTCATCGTTACTCCTTCCATAGGTTACTGGTATTCTCTGATTCAATACCTCTCGTGACGAAAAAGGGGCTATCTTAATAGTGCAATACTTCTTGCTCTTAGTTGCTCACACAGTCTACTAGTTTTTGTGTAGTTTTTGTCTGCCAGAAACTATAATTCACTAGTTGTGTATCATAAAGGAGTCAACGTTTCCCCTCCTAGGGGTTATTCGAGATTTCTTAATCCAAACCCCTAGTAACGAGGCAATGGGTACCTTAACAGAGTCATAGTTACTCGTCCCCATTGCTCACCCAGTCTGCCACTTTTTCTTACTGTGGCCAGTCTGCCAGAAGCGATATGTCACTCGTTGTGTATCTTAAGATATTCATCGTTACTCCTTCCATAGGTTACTGGTATTCTCTCATTCAATACCTCTCGTGACGAAAAAGTCGTTATCTTAATAGTGAAATACTTCATCCTCCCAGTTGCTCACACAGTCTACTACTTTTTGTGTAGTTTTTGTCTGCCAGAAACTATAATTCACTAGTTGTGTATCATAAAGGAGTCAACGTTTCTCCTCCTAGGGGTTATTCGAGATTTCTTAATCCAAACCCCTAGTAACGAGGCATTGGCTACCTTAAGAGAGTCATAGTTGCTCGTCCCAATTGCTCACCCAGTCTGCCACTTTTTCTTACTGTGGCCAGTCTGCCAGAAGCGATATGTCACTCGTTGTGTATCTTAAGAGATTCATCGTTACTCCTTCCATAGATTACTGGTATTCTCTGATTCAATACCTCTCGTGACGAAAAAGTCGCTATCTTAATAGTGCAATACTTCTTCCTCCCTGTTGCTCACACTGTTTCCTACTTTTTGTGTACTTGCCAGTCTGCCAGAAGAGATATGTCACTAGTTGTGTATCATAAAAGAGTCATCGTTTCTCCTCCTAGGGCTTATTCGAGATTTCTTAATCCAAACCCCTAGTAACGAGGCATTGGCTACCTTAAGAGAGTCATAGTTACTCGTCCCAATTGCTCACCCAGTCTGCCACTTTTTCTTACTGTGGCCAGTCTGCCAGAAGCGATATGTCACTCGTTGTGTATCTTAAGAGATTCATCGTTACTCCCTCCATAGGTTACTCGTATTCTCTGATTCAATACCTCTCGTGACGAAACATTGGCTTTCTTAATAGTGCCATACTTCTTCCTCCCAGTTGCTCACACAGTTTACTACTTTTTGTGTACTTGCCAGTCTGCCAGAAGCGATATGTCACTAGTTGTGTATCAAAAAAGAGTCATCGTTTCACCTCCTAGGGATTATTCGAGATTTCTTAATCCAAACCCCTAGTAACGAGGCATTGGCTACCTTAAGAGAGTCATAGTTACTCGTCCAAATTGCTCACCCAGTCTGCCACTTGTTCTTACTGTGGCCAGTCTGCCAGAAGCGATATGTCACTAGTTGTGTATCATAAAAGAGTCATCGTTTCTCCTCCTAGGGGTTATTCGAGATTACTTAATCCAAACCCCTAGTAACGAGGCATTGGCTACCTTAAGAGAGTCATAGTTACTCGTTACAATTGCTCACCCTGTCTGCCACTTTTTCTTACTGTGGCCAGTCAGCCAGAAGCGATATGTCACTCGTTGTGTATCTTAAGAGATTCATCGTTACTCCTTCCATAGGTTACTGGTATTCTCTGATTCAATACCTCTCGTTACGAAAAAGTCGCTATCTTAATAGTGCAATACTTCTTCCTCCCAGTTGCTCACACTATCTACCACGTTTTGTGTAGTATTTGTCTGCCAGAAACTATAATTCACTACTTGTGTAACATAAAAGTGTCATCGTTTCTCCTCCTAGGGGTTATTCGAGATTTCTTAATCCAAACCCCTAGTAACGAGGCATTGGCTACCTTAAGAGAGTCATAGTTACTCGTCCCAATTGCTCACCCAGTCTGCCACTTATTCTTACTGTGGCCAGTCTGCCAGAAGCGATGTGTCACTCGTTGTGTATCTTAAGAGATTCATCGTTACTCCCTCCATAGGTTACTCGTATTCTCTGATTCAATACCTCTCGTGACGAAACATTGGCTTTCTTAATAGTGCCATACTTCTTAGTCCCAGTTGCTCACACTGTTTCCTACTTTTTGTGTACTTGCCATTCTGCCAGAAGCGATATGTCACTAGTTGTGTATCATAAAAGAGTCATCGTTTCACCTCCTAGGGATTATTCGAGATTTCTTAATCCAAATCCCTAGTAACGAGGCATTGGCTACCTTAAGAGAGTCATAGTTACTCGTCCAAATTGCTCACCCAGTCTGCCACTTGTTCTTACTGTGGCCAGTCTGCCAGAAGCGATATGTCACTAGTTGTGTATCATAAAAGAGTCATCGTTTCTCCTCCTAGGGGTTATTCGAGATTACTTAATCCAAACCCCTAGTAACGAGGCATTGGCTACCTTAAGAGAGTCATAGTTACTCGTCCCAATTGCTCACCCAGTCTGCCACTTTTTCTTACTGTGGCCAGTCTGCCAGAAGCGATATGTCACTCGTTGTGTATCTTAAGAGATTCATCGTTACTCCTTCCATAGGTTACTGGTATTCTCTGATTCAATACCTCTCGTGACGAAAAAGGGGCTATCTTAATAGTGGAATACTTCTTGCTCCCAGTTGCTCACACAGTCTACTAGTTTTTGTGTAGTTTTTGTCTGCCAGAAACTATAATTCACTAGTTGTGTATCATAAAGGAGTCAACGTTTCTCCTCCTAGGGGTTATTCGAGATTTCTTAATCCAAACCCCTAGTAACGAGGCATTGGCTACCTTAAGAGAGTCATAGTTGCTCGTCCCAATTGCTCACCCAGTCTGCCACTTTTTCTTACTGTGGCCAGTCTGCCAGAAGCGATATGTCACTCGTTGTGTATCTTAAGAGATTCATCGTTACTCCTTCCATAGATTACTGGTATTCTCTGATTCAATACCTCTCGTGACGAAAAAGTCGCTATCTTAATAGTGCAATACTTCTTCCTCCCAGTTGCTCACACTGTTTCCTACTTTTTGTGTACTTGCCAGTCTGCCAGAAGAGATATGTCACTAGTTGTGTATCATAAAAGAGTCATCGTTTCTCCTCCTAGGGGTTATTCGAGATTTCTTAATCCAAACCCCTAGTAACGAGGCATTGGCTACCTTAAGAGAGTCATAGTTACTCGTCCCAATTGCTCACCCAGTCTGCCACTTTTTCTTACTGTGGCCAGTCTGCCAGAAGCGATATGTCACTAGTTGTGTATCATAAAAGAGTCATCGTTTCTCCTCCTAGTGGTTATTCGAGATTACTTAATCCAAACCCCTAGTAACGAGGCATTGGCTACCTTAAGAGAGTCATAGTTACTCGTTACAATTGCTCACCCTGTCTGCCACTTTTTCTTACTGTGGCCAGTCAGCCAGAAGCGATATGTAACTCGTTGTGTATCTTAAGAGATTCATCGTTACTCCTTCCATAGGTTACTGGTATTCTCTGATTCAATACCTCTCGTGACGAAAAAGTCGCTATCTTAATAGTGCAATACTTCTTCCTCCCAGTTGCTCACACTATCTACGAAGTTTTGTGTAGTTTTTGTCTGCCAGAAACTATAATTCACTACTTGTGTAACATAAAAGTGTCATCGTTTCTCCTCCTAGGGGTTATTCGAGATTTCTTAATCCAAACCCCTAGTAACGAGGCATTGGCTACCTTAAGAGAGTCATAGTTACTCGTCCCAATTGCTCACCCAGTCTGCCACTTATTCTTACTGTGGCCAGTCTGCCAGAAGCGATGTGTCACTCGTTGTGTATCTTAAGAGATTCATCGTTACTCCCTCCATAGGTTACTCGTATTCTCTGATTCCATACCTCTCGTGACGAAACATTGGCTTTCTTAATAGTGCCATACTTCTTAGTCCCAGTTGCTCACACTGTTTCCTACTTTTTGTGTACTTGCCAGTCTGCCAGAAGCGATATGTCACTAGTTGTGTATCATAAAAGAGTCATCGTTTCACCTCCTAGGGATTATTCGAGATTTCTTAATCCAAATCCCTAGTAACGAGGCATTGGCTACCTTAAGAGAGTCATAGTTACTCGTCCAAATTGCTCACCCAGTCTGCCACTTGTTCTTACTGTGGCCAGTCTGCCAGAAGCGATATGTCACTAGTTGTGTATCATAAAAGAGTCATCGTTTCTCCTCCTAGGGGTTATTCGAGATTACTTAATCCAAACCCCTAGTAACGAGGCATTGGCAACCTTAAGAGAGTCATAGTTACTCGTCCAAATTGCTCACCCAGTCTTCCACTTTTTCTTACTGTGGCCAGTCTGCCAGAAGCGATATGTCACTCGTTGTGTATCTTAAGAGATTCATCGTTACTCCTTCCATAGGTTACTGGTATTCTCTGATTCAATACCTCTCGTGACGAAAAAGGGGCTATCTTAATAGTGGAATACTTCTTGCTCCCAGTTGCTCACACAGTCTACTAGTTTTTATGTAGTTTTTGTCTGCCAGAAACTATAATTCACTAGTTGTGTATCATAAAGGAATCAACGTTTCTCCTCCTAGGGGTTATTCGAGATTTCTTAATCCAAACCCCTAGTAACGAGGCATTGGCTACCTTAAGAGAGTCATAGTTGCTCGTCCCAATTGCTCACCCAGTCTGCCACTTTTTCTTACTGTGGCCAGTCTGCCAGAAGCGATATGTCACTCGTTGTGTATCTTAAGAGATTCATCGTTACTCCTTCCATAGATTACTGGTATTCTCTGATTCAATACCTCTCGTGACGAAAAAGGGGCTATCTTAATAGTGGAATACTTCTTCCTCCCAGTTGCTCACACAGTTTACTACTTTTTGTGTACTTGCCAGTCTGCCAGAAGAATATGTCAGTAGTTGTGTATCAAAAAAGATCCATCGTTTCACCTCCTAGGGATTATTCGAGATTTCTTAATCCAAACCCCTAGTAACGAGGCATTGGCTACCTTAAGAGAGTCATAGTTACTCGTCCAAATTGCTCACCCAGTCTGCCACTTGTTCTTACTGTGGCCAGTCTGCCAGAAGCGATATGTCACTAGTTGTGTATCATAAAAGAGTCATCGTTTCTCCTCCTAGGGGTTATTCGAGATTACTTAATCCAAACCCCTAGTAACGAGGCATTGGGTACCTTAAGAGATTCATAGTTACTCGTTACAATTGCTCACCCTGTCTGCCACTTTTTCTTACTGTGGCCAGTCAGCCAGAAGCGATATGTCACTCGTTGTGTATCTTAAGAGATTCATCGTTACTCCTTCCATAGGTTACTGGTATTCTCTGATTCAATACCTCTCGTGACGAAAAAGTCGCTATCTTAATAGTGCAATACTTCTTCCTCCCAGTTGCTCACACTATCTACGACGTTTTGTGTAGTTTTTGTCTGCCAGAAACTATAATTCACTACTTGTGTAACATAAAAGTGTCATCGTTTCTCCTCCTAGGGGTTATTCGAGTTTTCTTAATCCAAACCCCTAGTAACGAGGCATTGGCTACCTTAAGAGAGTCATAGTTACTCGTCCCAATTGCTCACCCAGTCTGCCACTTATTCTTACTGTGGCCAGTCTGCCAGAAGCGATGTGTCACTCGTTGTGTATCTTAAGAGATTCATCGTTACTCCCTCCATAGGTTACTCGTATTCTCTGATTCAATACCTCTCGTGACGAAACATTGGCTTTCTTAATAGTGCCATACTTCTTAGTCCCAGTTGCTCACACTGTTTCCTACTTTTTGTGTATTGCCAGTCTGCCAGAAGCGATATGTCACTAGTTGTGTATCATAAAAGAGTCATCGTTTCACCTCCTAGGGATTATTCGAGATTTCTTAATCCAAACCCCTAGTAACGAGGCATTGGCTACCTTAAGAGAGTCATAGTTACTCGTCCAAATTGCTCACCCAGTCTGCCACTTGTTCTTACTGTGGCCAGTCTGCCAGAAGCGATATGTCACTAGTTGTGTATCATAAAAGAGTCACCGTTTCTCCTCCTAGGGGTTATTCGAGATTACTTAATCCAAACCCCTAGTAACGAGGCATTGGCTACCTTAAGAGAGTCATAGTTACTCGTCGCAATTGCTCACCCAGTCTGCCACTTTTTCTTACTGTGGCCAGTCTGCCAGAAGCGATATGTCACTCGTTGTGTATCTTAAGAGATTCATCGTTACTCCTTCCATAGGTTACTGGTATTCTCTGATTCAATACCTCTCGTGACGAAAAAGGGGCTATCTTAATAGTGGAATACTTCTTGCTCCCAGTTGCTCACACAGTCTACTACTTTTTGTGTAGTTTTTGTCTGCCAGAAACTATAATTCACTAGTTGTGTATCATAAAGGAGTCAACGTTTCTCCTCCTAGGGGTTATTCGAGATTTCTTAATCCAAACCCCTAGTAACGAGGCATTGGCTACCTTAAGAGAGTCATAGTTGCTCGTCTCAATTGCTCACATAGTCTGCCACTATTTCTTACTGTGGCCAGTCTGCCAGAAGCGATATGTCACTCGTTGTGTATCTTAAGAGATTCATCGTTACTCCTTCCATAGATTACTGGTATTCTCTGATTCAATACCTCTCGTGACGAAAAAGTCGCTATCTTAATAGTGCAATACTTCTTCCTCCCAGTAACTCACACTGTTTCCTACTTTTTGTGTACTTGCCAGTCTGCCATAAGAGATATGTCACTAGTTGTGTATCATAAAAGAGTCATCGTTTCTCCTCCTAGGGGTTATTCGAGATTTCTTAATCCAAACCCCTAGTAACGAGGCATTGGCTACCTTAAGAGAGTCATAGTTACTCGTCCCAATTGCTCACCCAGTCTGCCACTTTTTCTTACTGTGGCAAGTCTGCCAGAAGCGATATGTCACTCGTTGTGTATCTCGAGAGATTCATCGTTACTCCCTCCATAGGTTACTCGTATTCTCTGATTCAATACCTCTCGTGACGAAACATTGGCTTTCTTAATAGTGCCATACTTCTTAGTCCCAGTTGCTTACACTGTTTCCTACTTTTTGTGTACTTGCCAGTCTGCCAAAAGCGATATGTCACTAGTTGTGTATCATAAAAGAGTCATCGTTTCTCCTCCTAGGGGTTATTCGAGATTTCTTAATCCAAACCCCTAGTAACGAGGCATTGGGTACCTTAAGAGAGTCATAGTTACTTGTCCCCATTGCTCACCCAGTCTGCCACTTTTTCTTACTGTGGAAAGTCTGCCAGAAGCGATATGTCACTCGTTGTGTATCTTAAGATATTCATCGTTACTCCTTCCATAGGTTACTGGTATTCTCTGATTCAATTCCTCTCGTGACGAAACATTGGCTTCCTTAATAGTGCCATACTTCTTAGTCCCAGTTGCTCACACTGTTTCCTACTTTTTGTGTACTTGCCAGTCTGCCAAAAGCGATATGTCACTAGTTGTGTATCATAAAAGAGTCATCGTTTCTCCTCCTAGGGGTTATTCGAGATTTCTTAATCCAAACCCCTAGTAACGAGGCATTGGGTACCTTAGAAGAGTCATAGTTACTCGTCCCCATTGCTCACCCAGTCTGCCACTTTTTCTTACTGTGGCCAGTCTGCCAGAAGCGATATGTCACTCGTTGTGTATCTTAAGATATTCATCGTTACTCCTTCCATAGGTTACTGGTATTCTCTGATTCAATACCTCTCGTGACGAAAAAGTCGCTATCTTAATAGTGCAATACTTCATCCTCCCAGTTGCTCACACAGTCTACTACTTTTTGTGTAGTTTTTGTGTGCCAGAAACTATAATTCACTAGTTGTGTACCATAAAAGAGTCAACGTTTCTCCTCCTAGGGGTTATTCGAGATTTCTTAATCCAAACCCCTAGTAACGAGGCATTGGCTACCTTAAGAGAGTCATAGTTACTCGTCCCAATTGCTCACCCAGTCTGCCACTTTTTCTTACTGTGGCCAGTCTGCCAGAAGCGATATGTCACTCGTTGTGTATCTTAAGAGATTCATCGTTACTCCTTCCATAGGTTACTGGTATTCTCTGATTCAATACCTCTCGTGACGAAAAAGGCGCTATCTTAATAGTGCAATACTTCTTGCTCCCAGTTGCTCACACAGTCTACTACTTTTTGTGTAGTTTTTGTCTGCCAGAAACTATAATTCACTAGTTGTGTATCATAAAGGAGTCAACGTTTCTCCTCCTAGGGGTTATTCGAGATTTCTTAATCCAAACCCCTAGTAACGAGGCATTGGCTACCTTAACAGATTCATAGTTACTCGTCCCAATTGCTCACCCAGTCTGCCACTTTTTCTTACTCTGGCCAGTCTGCCAGAAGCGATATGTCACTCGTTGTGTATCTTAAGAGATTCATCGTTACTCCCTCCATAGGTTACTCGTATTCTCTGATTCAATACCTCTCGTGACGATAAAGTCACTATCTTAATAGTGCAATACTTCTTCCTCCCAGTTGCTCACACTGTTTCCTACTTTTTGTGTACTTGCCAGTCTGCCAGAAGAGATATGTCACTAGTTGTGTATCATAAAAGAGTCATCGTTTCTCCTCCTAGGGGTTATTCGAGATTTCTTAATCCAAACCCCTAGTAACGAGGCATTGGCTACCTTAAGAGAGTCATAGTTACTCGTCCCAATTGCTCACCCAGTCTGCCACTTTTTCTTACTGTGGCCAGTCTGCCAGAAGCGATATGTCACTCGTTGTGTATCTTAAGAGATTCATCGTTACTCCCTCCATAGGTTACTCGTATTCTCTGATTCAATACCTCTCGTGACGAATCATTGGCTTTCTTAATAGTGCCATACTTCTTCCTCCCAGTTGCTCACACAGTTTACTACTTTTTGTGTACTTGCCAGTCTGCCAGAAGCGATATGTCACTAGTTGTGTATCAAAAAAGCGTCATCGTTTCACCTCCTAGGGATTATTCGAGATTTCTTAATCCAAACCCCTAGTAACGAGGCATTGGCTACCTTAAGAGAGTCATAGTTACTCGTCCAAATTGCTCACCCAGTCTGCCACTTGTTCTTACTGTGGCCAGTCTGCCAGAAGCGATATGTCACTAGCTGTGTATCATAAAAGAGTCATCGTTTCTCCTCCTAGGGGTTATTCGAGATTACTTAATCCAAACTCCTAGTAACGAGGCATTGGCTACCTTAAGAGAGTCATAGTTACTCGTTACAATTGCTCACCCTGTCTGCCACTTTTTCTTACTGTGGCCAGTCTGCCAGAAGCGATATGTCACTCGTTGTGTATCTTAAGAGATTCATCGTTACTCCTTCCATAGGTTACTGGTATTCTCTGATTCAATACCTCTCGTGACGAAAAAGTCGCTATCTTAATAGTGCAATACTTCTTCCTCCCAGTTGCTCACACTATCTACGACGTTTTGTGTATTTTTTGTCTGCCAGAAACTATAATTCACTACTTGTGTATCATAAAAGTGTCATCGTTTCTCCTCCTAGGGGTTATTCGAGATTTCTTAATCCAAACCCCTAGTAACGAGGCATTGGCTACCTTAAGAGAGTCATAGTTACTAGTCCCAATTGCTCACCCAGTCTGCCACTTATTCTTACTGTGGCCAGTCTGCCAGAAGCGATGTGTCACTCGTTGTGTATCTTAAGAGATTCATCGTTACTCCCTCCATAGGTTACTCGTATTCTCTGATTCAATACCTCTCAAGACGAAACATTGGCTTTCTTAATAGTGCCATACTTCTTAGTCCCAGTTGCTCACACTGTTTTCTACTTTTTGTGTACTTCCCAGTCTGCCAGAAGCGATATGTCACTAGTTGTGTATCATAAAAGAGTCATCGTTTCTCTTCCTAGGGGTTATCCGAGATTTCTTAATCCAAACCTCTAGTAACGAGGCATTGGGTACCTTAAGAGAGTCATAGTTACTCGTCCCCATTGCTCACCCAGTCTGCCACTTTTTCTTACTGTGGCCAGTCTGCCAGAAGCGATATGTCACTCGTTGTGTATCTTAAGAGATTCATCGTTACTCCTTCCATAGGTTACTGGTATTCTCTGATTCAATACCTCTCGTGACGAAAAAGGCGCTATCTTAATAGTGCAATACTTCTTGCTCCCAGTTGCTCACACAGTCTACTACTTTTTGTGTAGTTTTTGTCTGCCAGAAACTATAATTCACTAGTTGTGTATCATAAAGGAGTCAACGTTTCTCCTCCTAGGGGTTGTTCGAGATTTGTTAATCCAAACCCCTAGTAACGAGGCATTGGCTACCTTAAGAGAGTCATAGTTGCTCGTCCCAATTGCTCACCCAGTCTGCCACATTTTCTTACTGTGGCCAGTCTGCCAGAAGCGATATGTCACTCGTTGTGTATCTTAAGAGATTCATCGTTACTCCTTCCATAGGTTACTGGTATTCTCTGATTCAATACCTCTCGTGACGAAAAAGGCGCTATCTTAATAGTGCAATACTTCTTTCTCCCAGTTGCTCACACAGTCTACTACTTTTTGTGTAGTTTTTGTCTGCCAGAAACTATAATTCACTAGTTGTGTATCATAAAGGAGTCATCGTTTCTCCTCCTAGGGGTTATTCGAGATTACTTAATCCAAACCCCTAGTAACGAGGCATTGGCTACCTTAAGAGAGTCATAGTTGCTCGTCCCAATTGCTCACCCAGTCTGCGACTTTTTCTTACTGTGGCCAGTCTGCCAGAAGCGATATGTCACTCGTTGTGTATCTTAAGAGATTCATCGTTACTCCTTCCATAGGTTACTGGTATTCTCTGATTCAATACCTCTCGTGACGAAAAAGGGGCTATCTTAATAGTGCAATACTTCTTGCTCCCAGTTGCTCACACAGTCTACTACTTTTTGTGTAGTTTTTGTCTGCCAGAAACTATAATTCACTAGTTGTGTATCATAAAGGAGTCAACGTTTCTCCTCCTAGGGGTTATTCGAGATTTCTTAATCCAAACCCCTAGTAACGAGGCATTGGCTACCTTAAGAGAGTCATAGTTGCTCGTCCCAATTGCTCACCCAGTCTGCCACTTTTTCTTACTGTGGCCAGTCTGCCAGAAGCGATATGTCACTCGTTGTGTATCTTAAGAGATTCATCGTTACTCCTTCCATAGATTACTGGTATTCTCTGATTCAATACCTCTCGTGACAAAAAGTCGCTATCTTAATAGTGCAATACTTCTTCCTCCCAGTTGCTCACACTGTTTCCTACTTTTTGTGTACTTGCCAGTCTGCCAGAAGAGATATGTCACTAGTTGTGTATCATAAAAGAGTCATCGTTTCTCCTCCTAGGGGTTATTCGAGATTTCTTAATCCAAACCCCTAGTAACGAGGCATTGGCTACCTTAAGAGAGTCATAGTTACTCGTCCCAATTGCTCACCCAGTCTGCCACTTTTTCTTACTGTGGCCAGTCTGCCAGAAGCGATATGTCACTCGTTGTGTATCTTAAGAGATTCATCGTTACTCCCTCCATAGGTTACTCGTATTCTCTGATTCAATACCTCTCGTGACGAAACATTGGCTTTCTTAATAGTGCCATACTTCTTCCTCCCAGTTGCTCACACAGTTTACTACTTTTTGTGTACTTGCCAGTCTGCCAGAAGCGATATGTCACTAGTTGTGTATCAAAAAAGAGTCATCGTTTCACCTCCTAGGGATTATTCGAGATTTCTTAATCCAAACCCCTAGTAACCAGGCATTGGCTACCTTAAGAGAGTCATAGTTATTCGTCCAAATTGCTCACCCAGTCTGCCACTTGTTCTTACTGTGGCCAGTCTGCCAGAAGCGATATGTCACTAGTTGTGTATCATAAAAGAGTCATCGTTTCTCCTCCTAGGGGTTATTCGAGATTACTTAATCCAAACCCCTAGTAACGAGGCATTGGCTACCTTAAGAGAGTCATAGTTACTCGTTACAATTGCTCACCCTGTCTGCCACTTTTTCTTACTGTGCCCAGTCAGCCAGAAGCGATATGTCACTCGTTGTGTATCTTAAGAGATTCATCGTTACTCCCTCCATAGGTTACTGGTATTCTCTGATTCAATACCTCTCGTGACGAAAAAGTCGCTATCTTAATAGTGCAATACTTCTTCCTCCCAGTTGCTCACACTATCTACGACGTTTTGTGTAGTTTTTGTCTGCCAGAAACTATAATTCACTACTTGTGTATCATAAAAGTGTCATCGTTTCTCCTCCTAGGGGTTATTCGAGATTTCTTAATCCAAACCCCTAGTAACGAGGCATTGGCTACCTTAAGAGAGTCATAGTTACTCGTCCCCATTGCTCACCCAGTCTGCCACTTTTTCTTACTGTGGCCAGTCTGCCAGAAGCGATATGTCGCTCGTTGTGTATCTTAAGAGATTCATCGTTACTCCCTCCATAGGTTACTCGTATTCTCTGATTCAATACCTCTCGTGACGAAACATTGGCTTTCTTAATAGTGCCATACTTCTTAGTCCCAGTTGCTCACACTGTTTCCTACTTTTTGTGTACTTGCCAGTCTGCCAGAAGCCATATGTCACTAGTTGTGTATCATAAAAGAGTCATCGTTTCTCCTCCTAGGGGTTATTCGAGATTTCTTAATCCAAACCCCTAGTAACGAGGCATTGGGTACCTTAGAAGAGTCATAGTTACTCGTCCCCATTGCTCACCCAGTCTGCCACTTTTTCTTACTGTGGCCAGTCTGCCAGAAGCGATATGTCACTCGTTGTGTATCTTAAGATATTCATCGTTACTCCTTCCATAGGTTACTGGTATTCTCTGATTCAATACCTCTCGTGACGAAAAAGTCGCTATCTTAATAGTGCAATACTTCATCCTCCCAGTTGCTCACACAGTCTACTACTTTTTGTGTAGTTTTTGTGTGCCAGAAACTATAATTTACTAGTTGTGTACCATAAAAGAGTCAACGTTTCTCCTCCTAGGGGTTATTCGAGATTTCTTAATCCAAACCCCTAGTAACGAGGCATTGGCTACCTTAAGAGAGTCATAGTTACTCGTCCCAATTGCTCACCCAGTCTGCCACTTTTTCTTACTGTGGCCAGTCTGTCAGAAGCGATATGTCACTCGTTGTGTATCTTAAGAGATTCATCGTTACTCCTTCCATAGGTTACTGGTATTCTCTGATTCAATACCTCTCGTGACGAAAAAGACGCTATCTTAATAGTGCAATACTTCTTGCTCCCAGTTGCTCACACAGTCTACTACTTTTTGTGTAGTTTTTGTCTGCCAGAAACTATAATTCACTAGTTGTGTATCATAAAGGAGTCAACGTTTCTCCTCCTAGGGGTTATTCGAGATTTCTTAATCCAAACCCCTAGTAACGAGGCATTGGCTACCTTAAGAGATTCATAGTTACTCGTTCCAATTGCTCACCCAGTCTGCCACTTTTTCTTACTCTGGCCAGTCTGCCAGAAGCGATATGTCACTCGTTGTGTATCTTAAGAGATTCATCGTTACTCCCTCCATAGGTTACTCGTATTCTCTGATTCAATACCTCTCGTGACGAAAAAGTCACTATCTTAATAGTGCAATACTTCTTCCTCCCAGTTGCTCACACTGTTTCCTACTTTTTGTGTACTTGCCAGTCTGCCAGAAGAGATGTGTCACTAGTTGTGTATCATAAAAGAGTCATCGTTTCTCCTCCTAGGGGTTATTCGAGATTTCTTAATACAAACCCCTAGTAACGAGGCATTGGCTACCTTAAGAGAGTCATAGTTACTCGTCCCAATTGCTCACCCAGTCTGCCACTTTTTCTTACTGTGGCCAGTCTGCCAGAAGCGATATGTCACTCGTTGTGTATCTTAAGAGATTCATCGTTACTCCCTCCATAGGTTACTCGTATTCTCTGATTCAATACCTCTCGTGACGAAACATTGGCTTTCTTAATAGTGCCATACTTCTTCCTCCCAGTTGCTCACACAGTTTACTACTTTTTGTGTACTTGCCAGTCTGCCAGAAGCGATATGTCACTAGTTGTGTATCAAAAAAGAGTCATCGTTTCACCTCCTAGGGATTATTCGAGATTTCTTAATCCAAACCCCTAGTAACCAGGCATTGGCTACCTTAAGAGAGTCATAGTTACTCGTCCAAATTGCTCACCCAGTCTGCCACTTGTTCTTACTGTGGCCAGTCTGCCAGAAGCGATATGTCACTAGTTGTGTATCATAAAAGAGTCATCGTTTCTCCTCCTAGGGGTTATTCGAGATTACTTAATCCAAACCCCTAGTAACGAGGCATTGGCTACCTTAAGAGAGTCATAGTTACTCGTTACAATTGCTCACCCTGTCTGCCACTTTTTCTTACTGTGGCCAGTCAGCCAGAAGCGATATGTCACTCGTTGTGTATCTTAAGAGATTCATCGTTACTCCCTCCATAGGTTACTGGTATTCTCTGATTCAATACCTCTCGTGACGAAAAAGTCGCTATCTTAATAGTGCAATACTTCTTCCTCCCAGTTGCTCACACTATCTACGACGTTTTGTGTAGTTTTTGTCTGCCAGAAACTATAATTCACTACTTGTGTATCATAAAAGTGTCATCGTTTCTCCTCCTAGGGTTTATTCGAGATTTCTTAATATAAACCCCTAGTAACGAGGCATTGGCTACCTTAAGAGAGTCATAGTTACTCGTCCCCATTGCTCACCCAGTCTGCCACTTTTTCTTACTGTGGCCAGTCTGCCAGAAGCGATATGTCGCTCGTTGTGTATCTTAAGAGATTCATCGTTACTCCCTCCATAGGTTACTCGTATTCTCTGATTCAATACCTCTCGTGACGAAACATTGGCTTTCTTAATAGTGCCATACTTCTTAGTCCCAGTTGCTCACACTGTTTCCTACTTTTTGTGTACTTGCCAGTCTGCCAGAAGCGATATGTCACTAGTTGTGTATCATAAAAGAGTCATCGTTTCTCCTCCTAGGGGTTATTCGAGATTTCTTAATCCAAACCCCTAGTAACGAGGCATTGGGTACCTTAGAAGAGTCATAGTTACTCGTCCCCATTGCTCACCCAGTCTGCCACTTTTTCTTACTGTGGCCAGTCTGCCAGAAGCGATATGTCACTCGTTGTGTATCTTAAGATATTCATCGTTACTCCTTCCATAGGTTACTGGTATTCTCTGATTCAATACCTCTCGTGACGAAAAAGTCGCTATCTTAATAGTGCAATACTTCATCCTCCCAGTTGCTCACACAGTCTACTACTTTTTGTGTAGTTTTTGTGTGCCAGAAACTATAATTCACTAGTTGTGTACCATAAAAGAGTCAACGTTTCTCCTCCTAGGGGTTATTCGAGATTTCTTAATCCAAACCCCTAGTAACGAGGCATTCGCTACCTTAAGAGAGTCATAGTTACTCGTCCCAATTGCTCACCCAGTCTGCCACTTTTTCTTACTGTGGCCAGTCTGCCAGAAGCGATATGTCACTCGTTGTGTATCTTAAGATATTCATCGTTACTCCTTCCATAGGTTACTGGTATTCTCTGATTCAATACCTCTCGTGACGAAAAAGTCGCTATCTTAATAGTGCAATACTTCATCCTCCCAGTTGCTCACACAGTCTACTACTTTTTGTGTAGTTTTTGTGTGCCAGAAACTATAATTCACTAGTTGTGTACCATAAAAGAGTCAACGTTTCTCCTCCTAGGGGTTATTCGAGATTTCTTAATCCAAACCCCTAGTAACGAGGCATTGGCTACCTTAAGAGAGTCATAGTTACTCGTCCCAATTGCTCACCCAGTCTGCCACTTTTTCTTACTGTGGCCAGTCTGCCAGAAGCGATATGTCACTCGTTGTGTATCTTAAGAGATTCATCGTTACTCCTTCCATAGGTTACTGGTATTCTCTGATTCAATACCTCTCGTGACGAAAAAGGCGCTATCTTAATAGTGCAATACTTCTTGCTCCCAGTTGCTCACACAGTCTACTACTTTTTGTGTAGTTTTTGTCTGCCAGAAACTATAATTCACTAGTTGTGTATCATAAAGGAGTCAACGTTTCTCCTCCTAGGGGTTATTCGAGATTTCTTAATCCAAACCCCTAGTAACGAGGCATTGGCTACCTTAAGAGATTCATAGTTACTCGTCCCAATTGCTCACCCAGTCTGCCACTTTTTCTTACTCTGGCCAGTCTGCCAGAAGCGATATGTCACTCGTTGTGTATCTTAAGAGATTCATCGTTACTCCCTCCATAGGTTACTCGTATTCTCTGATTCAATACCTCTCGTGACGAAAAAGTCACTATCTTAATAGTGCAATACTTCTTCCTCCCAGTTGCTCACACTGTTTCCTACTTTTTGTGTACTTGCCAGTCTGCCAGAAGAGATATGTCACTAGTTGTGTATCATAAAAGAGTCATCGTTTCTCCTCCTAGGGGTTATTCGAGATTTCTTAATCCAAACCCCTAGTAACGAGGCATTGGCTACCTTAAGAGAGTCATAGTTACTCGTCCCAATTGCTCACCCAGTCTGCCACTTTTTCTTACTGTGGCCAGTCTGCCAGAAGCGATATGTCACTCGTTGTGTATCTTAAGAGATTCATCGTTACTCCCTCCATAGGTTACTCGTATTCTCTGATTCAATACCTCTCGTGACGAAACATTGGCTTTCTTAATAGTGCCATACTTCTTCCTCCCAGTTGCTCACACAGTTTACTACTTTTTGTGTACTTGCCAGTCTGCCAGAAGCGATATGTCACTAGTTGTGTATCAAAAAAGAGTCATCGTTTCACCTCCTAGGGATTATTCGAGATTTCTTAATCCAAACCCCTAGTAACCAGGCATTGGCTACCTTAAGAGAGTCATAGTTACTCGTCCAAATTGCTCACCCAGTCTGCCACTTGTTCTTACTGTGGCCAGTCTGCCAGAAGCGATATGTCACTAGTTGTGTATCATAAAAGAGTCATCGTTTCTCCTCCTAGGGGTTATTCGAGATTACTTAATCCAAACCCCTAGTAACGAGGCATTGGCTACCTTAAGAGAGTCATAGTTGCTCGTCCCAATTGCTCACCCAGTCTGCGACTTTTTCTTACTGTGGCCAGTCTGCCAGAAGCGATATGTCACTCGTTGTGTATCTTAAGAGATTCATCGTTACTCCTTCCATAGGTTACTGGTATTCTCTGATTCAATACCTCTCGTGACGAAAAAGGGGCTATCTTAATAGTGCAATACTTCTTGCTCCCAGTTGCTCACACAGTCTACTACTTTTTGTGTAGTTTTTGTCTGCCAGAAACTATAATTCACTAGTTGTGTATCATAAAGGAGTCAACGTTTCTCCTCCTAGGGGTTATTCGAGATTTCTTAATCCAAACCCCTAGTAACGAGGCATTGGCTACCTTAAGAGAGTCATAGTTGCTCGTCCCAATTGCTCACCCAGTCTGCCACTTTTTCTTACTGTGGCCAGTCTGCCAGAAGCGATATGTCACTCGTTGTGTATCTTAAGATATTCATCGTTACTCCTTCCATAGGTTACTGGTATTCTCTGATTCAATACCTCTCGTGACGAAAAAGTCGCTATCTTAATAGTGCAATACTTCATCCTCCCAGTTGCTCACACAGTCTACTACTTTTTGTGTAGTTTTTGTGTGCCAGAAACTATAATTCACTAGTTGTGTACCATAAAAGAGTCAACGTTTCTCCTCCTAGGGGTTATTCGAGATTTCTTAATCCAAACCCCTAGTAACGAGGCATTCGCTACCTTAAGAGAGTCATAGTTACTCGTCCCAATTGCTCACCCAGTCTGCCACTTTTTCTTACTGTGGCCAGTCTGCCAGAAGCGATATGTCACTCGTTGTGTATCTTAAGATATTCATCGTTACTCCTTCCATAGGTTACTGGTATTCTCTGATTCAATACCTCTCGTGACGAAAAAGTCGCTATCTTAATAGTGCAATACTTCATCCTCCCAGTTGCTCACACAGTCTACTACTTTTTGTGTAGTTTTTGTGTGCCAGAAACTATAATTCACTAGTTGTGTACCATAAAAGAGTCAACGTTTCTCCTCCTAGGGGTTATTCGAGATTTCTTAATCCAAACCCCTAGTAACGAGGCATTGGCTACCTTAAGAGAGTCATAGTTACTCGTCCCAATTGCTCACCCAGTCTGCCACTTTTTCTTACTGTGGCCAGTCTGCCAGAAGCGATATGTCACTCGTTGTGTATCTTAAGAGATTCATCGTTACTCCTTCCATAGGTTACTGGTATTCTCTGATTCAATACCTCTCGTGACGAAAAAGGCGCTATCTTAATAGTGCAATACTTCTTGCTCCCAGTTGCTCACACAGTCTACTACTTTTTGTGTAGTTTTTGTCTGCCAGAAACTATAATTCACTAGTTGTGTATCATAAAGGAGTCAACGTTTCTCCTCCTAGGGGTTATTCGAGATTTCTTAATCCAAACCCCTAGTAACGAGGCATTGGCTACCTTAAGAGATTCATAGTTACTCGTCCCAATTGCTCACCCAGTCTGCCACTTTTTCTTACTCTGGCCAGTCTGCCAGAAGCGATATGTCACTCGTTGTGTATCTTAAGAGATTCATCGTTACTCCCTCCATAGGTTACTCGTATTCTCTGATTCAATACCTCTCGTGACGAAAAAGTCACTATCTTAATAGTGCAATACTTCTTCCTCCCAGTTGCTCACACTGTTTCCTACTTTTTGTGTACTTGCCAGTCTGCCAGAAGAGATATGTCACTAGTTGTGTATCATAAAAGAGTCATCGTTTCTCCTCCTAGGGGTTATTCGAGATTTCTTAATCCAAACCCCTAGTAACGAGGCATTGGCTACCTTAAGAGAGTCATAGTTACTCGTCCCAATTGCTCACCCAGTCTGCCACTTTTTCTTACTGTGGCCAGTCTGCCAGAAGCGATATGTCACTCGTTGTGTATCTTAAGAGATTCATCGTTACTCCCTCCATAGGTTACTCGTATTCTCTGATTCAATACCTCTCGTGACGAAACATTGGCTTTCTTAATAGTGCCATACTTCTTCCTCCCAGTTGCTCACACAGTTTACTACTTTTTGTGTACTTGCCAGTCTGCCAGAAGCGATATGTCACTAGTTGTGTATCAAAAAAGAGTCATCGTTTCACCTCCTAGGGATTATTCGAGATTTCTTAATCCAAACCCCTAGTAACCAGGCATTGGCTACCTTAAGAGAGTCATAGTTACTCGTCCAAATTGCTCACCCAGTCTGCCACTTGTTCTTACTGTGGCCAGTCTGCCAGAAGCGATATGTCACTAGTTGTGTATCATAAAAGAGTCATCGTTTCTCCTCCTAGGGGTTATTCGAGATTACTTAATCCAAACCCCTAGTAACGAGGCATTGGCTACCTTAAGAGAGTCATAGTTGCTCGTCCCAATTGCTCACCCAGTCTGCGACTTTTTCTTACTGTGGCCAGTCTGCCAGAAGCGATATGTCACTCGTTGTGTATCTTAAGAGATTCATCGTTACTCCTTCCATAGGTTACTGGTATTCTCTGATTCAATACCTCTCGTGACGAAAAAGGGGCTATCTTAATAGTGCAATACTTCTTGCTCCCAGTTGCTCACACAGTCTACTACTTTTTGTGTAGTTTTTGTCTGCCAGAAACTATAATTCACTAGTTGTGTATCATAAAGGAGTCAACGTTTCTCCTCCTAGGGGTTATTCGAGATTTCTTAATCCAAACCCCTAGTAACGAGGCATTGGCTACCTTAAGAGAGTCATAGTTGCTCGTCCCAATTGCTCACCCAGTCTGCCACTTTTTCTTACTGTGGCCAGTCTGCCAGAAGCGATATGTCACTCGTTGTGTATCTTAAGAGATTCATCGTTACTCCTTCCATAGATTACTGGTATTCTCTGATTCAATACCTCTCGTGACAAAAAGTCGCTATCTTAATAGTGCAATACTTCTTCCTCCCAGTTGCTCACACTGTTTCCTACTTTTTGTGTACTTGCCAGTCTGCCAGAAGAGATATGTCACTAGTTGTGTATCATAAAAGAGTCATCGTTTCTCCTCCTAGGGGTTATTCGAGATTTCTTAATCCAAACCCCTAGTAACGAGGCATTGGCTACCTTAAGAGAGTCATAGTTACTCGTCCCAATTGCTCACCCAGTCTGCCACTTTTTCTTACTGTGGCCAGTCTGCCAGAAGCGATATGTCACTCGTTGTGTATCTTAAGAGATTCATCGTTACTCCCTCCATAGGTTACTCGTATTCTCTGATTCAATACCTCTCGTGACGAAACATTGGCTTTCTTAATAGTGCCATACTTCTTCCTCCCAGTTGCTCACACAGTTTACTACTTTTTGTGTACTTGCCAGTCTGCCAGAAGCGATATGTCACTAGTTGTGTATCAAAAAAGAGTCATCGTTTCACCTCCTAGGGATTATTCGAGATTTCTTAATCCAAACCCCTAGTAACCAGGCATTGGCTACCTTAAGAGAGTCATAGTTATTCGTCCAAATTGCTCACCCAGTCTGCCACTTGTTCTTACTGTGGCCAGTCTGCCAGAAGCGATATGTCACTAGTTGTGTATCATAAAAGAGTCATCGTTTCTCCTCCTAGGGGTTATTCGAGATTACTTAATCCAAACCCCTAGTAACGAGGCATTGGCTACCTTAAGAGAGTCATAGTTACTCGTTACAATTGCTCACCCTGTCTGCCACTTTTTCTTACTGTGGCCAGTCAGCCAGAAGCGATATGTCACTCGTTGTGTATCTTAAGAGATTCATCGTTACTCCCTCCATAGGTTACTGGTATTCTCTGATTCAATACCTCTCGTGACGAAAAAGTCGCTATCTTAATAGTGCAATACTTCTTCCTCCCAGTTGCTCACACTATCTACGACGTTTTGTGTAGTTTTTGTCTGCCAGAAACTATAATTCACTACTTGTGTATCATAAAAGTGTCATCGTTTCTCCTCCTAGGGGTTATTCGAGATTTCTTAATCCAAACCCCTAGTAACGAGGCATTGGCTACCTTAAGAGAGTCATAGTTACTCGTCCCCATTGCTCACCCAGTCTGCCACTTTTTCTTACTGTGGCCAGTCTGCCAGAAGCGATATGTCGCTCGTTGTGTATCTTAAGAGATTCATCGTTACTCCCTCCATAGGTTACTCGTATTCTCTGATTCAATACCTCTCGTGACGAAACATTGGCTTTCTTAATAGTGCCATACTTCTTAGTCCCAGTTGCTCACACTGTTTCCTACTTTTTGTGTACTTGCCAGTCTGCCAGAAGCCATATGTCACTAGTTGTGTATCATAAAAGAGTCATCGTTTCTCCTCCTAGGGGTTATTCGAGATTTCTTAATCCAAACCCTAGTAACGAGGCATTGGGTACCTTAGAAGAGTCATAGTTACTCGTCCCCATTGCTCACCCAGTCTGCCACTTTTTCTTACTGTGGCCAGTCTGCCAGAAGCGATATGTCACTCGTTGTGTATCTTAAGATATTCATCGTTACTCCTTCCATAGGTTACTGGTATTCTCTGATTCAATACCTCTCGTGACGAAAAAGTCGCTATCTTAATAGTGCAATACTTCATCCTCCCAGTTGCTCACACAGTCTACTACTTTTTGTGTAGTTTTTGTGTGCCAGAAACTATAATTTACTAGTTGTGTACCATAAAAGAGTCAACGTTTCTCCTCCTAGGGGTTATTCGAGATTTCTTAATCCAAACCCCTAGTAACGAGGCATTGGCTACCTTAAGAGAGTCATAGTTACTCGTCCCAATTGCTCACCCAGTCTGCCACTTTTTCTTGCTGTGGCCAGTCTGTCAGAAGCGATATGTCACTCGTTGTGTATCTTAAGAGATTCATCGTTACTCCTTCCATAGGTTACTGGTATTCTCTGATTCAATACCTCTCGTGACGAAAAAGACGCTATCTTAATAGTGCAATACTTCTTGCTCCCAGTTGCTCACACAGTCTACTACTTTTTGTGTAGTTTTTGTCTGCCAGAAACTATAATTCACTAGTTGTGTATCATAAAGGAGTCAACGTTTCTCCTCCTAGGGGTTATTCGAGATTTCTTAATCCAAACCCCTAGTAACGAGGCATTGGCTACCTTAAGAGATTCATAGTTACTCGTCCCAATTGCTCACCCAGTCTGCCACTTTTTCTTACTCTGGCCAGTCTGCCAGAAGCGATATGTCACTCGTTGTGTATCTTAAGAGATTCATCGTTACTCCCTCCATAGGTTACTCGTATTCTCTGATTCAATACCTCTCGTGACGAAAAAGTCACTATCTTAATAGTGCAATACTTCTTCCTCCCAGTTGCTCACACTGTTTCCTACTTTTTGTGTACTTGCCAGTCTGCCAGAAGAGATGTGTCACTAGTTGTGTATCATAAAAGAGTCATCGTTTCTCCTCCTAGGGGTTATTCGAGATTTCTTAATCCAAACCCCTAGTAACGAGGCATTGGCTACCTTAAGAGAGTCATAGTTACTCGTCCCAATTGCTCACCCAGTCTGCCACTTTTTCTTACTGTGGCCAGTCTGCCAGAAGCGATATGTCACTCGTTGTGTATCTTAAGAGATTCATCGTTACTCCCTCCATAGGTTACTCGTATTCTCTGATTCAATACCTCTCGTGACGAAACATTGGCTTTCTTAATAGTGCCATACTTCTTCCTCCCAGTTGCTCACACAGTTTACTACTTTTTGTGTACTTGCCAGTCTGCCAGAAGCGATATGTCACTAGTTGTGTATCAAAAAAGAGTCATCGTTTCACCTCCTAGGGATTATTCGAGATTTCTTAATCCAAACCCCTAGTAACCAGGCATTGGCTACCTTAAGAGAGTCATAGTTACTCGTCCAAATTGCTCACCCAGTCTGCCACTTGTTCTTACTGTGGCCAGTCTGCCAGAAGCGATATGTCACTAGTTGTGTATCATAAAAGAGTCATCGTTTCTCCTCCTAGGGGTTATTCGAGATTACTTAATCCAAACCCCTAGTAACGAGGCATTGGCTACCTTAAGAGAGTCATAGTTACTCGTTACAATTGCTCACCCTGTCTGCCACTTTTTCTTACTGTGGCCAGTCAGCCAGAAGCGATATGTCACTCGTTGTGTATCTTAAGAGATTCATCGTTACTCCCTCCATAGGTTACTGGTATTCTCTGATTCAATACCTCTCGTGACGAAAAAGTCGCTATCTTAATAGTGCAATACTTCTTCCTCCCAGTTGCTCACACTATCTACGACGTTTTGTGTAGTTTTTGTCTGCCAGAAACTATAATTCACTACTTGTGTATCATAAAAGTGTCATCGTTTCTCCTCCTAGGGTTTATTCGAGATTTCTTAATATAAACCCCTAGTAACGAGGCATTGGCTACCTTAAGAGAGTCATAGTTACTCGTCCCCATTGCTCACCCAGTCTGCCACTTTTTCTTACTGTGGCCAGTCTGCCAGAAGCGATATGTCGCTCGTTGTGTATCTTAAGAGATTCATCGTTACTCCCTCCATAGGTTACTCGTATTCTCTGATTCAATACCTCTCGTGACGAAACATTGGCTTTCTTAATAGTGCCATACTTCTTAGTCCCAGTTGCTCACACTGTTTCCTACTTTTTGTGTACTTGCCAGTCTGCCAGAAGCGATATGTCACTAGTTGTGTATCATAAAAGAGTCATCGTTTCTCCTCCTAGGGGTTATTCGAGATTTCTTAATCCAAACCCCTAGTAACGAGGCATTGGGTACCTTAGAAGAGTCATAGTTACTCGTCCCCATTGCTCACCCAGTCTGCCACTTTTTCTTACTGTGGCCAGTCTGCCAGAAGCGATATGTCACTCGTTGTGTATCTTAAGATATTCATCGTTACTCCTTCCATAGGTTACTGGTATTCTCTGATTCAATACCTCTCGTGACGAAAAAGTCGCTATCTTAATAGTGCAATACTTCATCCTCCCAGTTGCTCACACAGTCTACTACTTTTTGTGTAGTTTTTGTGTGCCAGAAACTATAATTCACTAGTTGTGTACCATAAAAGAGTCAACGTTTCTCCTCCTAGGGGTTATTCGAGATTTCTTAATCCAAACCCCTAGTAACGAGGCATTCGCTACCTTAAGAGAGTCATAGTTACTCGTCCCAATTGCTCACCCAGTCTGCCACTTTTTCTTACTGTGGCCAGTCTGCCAGAAGCGATATGTCACTCGTTGTGTATCTTAAGATATTCATCGTTACTCCTTCCATAGGTTACTGGTATTCTCTGATTCAATACCTCTCGTGACGAAAAAGTCGCTATCTTAATAGTGCAATACTTCATCCTCCCAGTTGCTCACACAGTCTACTACTTTTTGTGTAGTTTTTGTGTGCCAGAAACTATAATTCACTAGTTGTGTACCATAAAAGAGTCAACGTTTCTCCTCCTAGGGGTTATTCGAGATTTCTTAATCCAAACCCCTAGTAACGAGGCATTGGCTACCTTAAGAGAGTCATAGTTACTCGTCCCAATTGCTCACCCAGTCTGCCACTTTTTCTTACTGTGGCCAGTCTGCCAGAAGCGATATGTCACTCGTTGTGTATCTTAAGAGATTCATCGTTACTCCTTCCATAGGTTACTGGTATTCTCTGATTCAATACCTCTCGTGACGAAAAAGGCGCTATCTTAATAGTGCAATACTTCTTGCTCCCAGTTGCTCACACAGTCTACTACTTTTTGTGTAGTTTTTGTCTGCCAGAAACTATAATTCACTAGTTGTGTATCATAAAGGAGTCAACGTTTCTCCTCCTAGGGGTTATTCGAGATTTCTTAATCCAAACCCCTAGTAACGAGGCATTGGCTACCTTAAGAGATTCATAGTTACTCGTCCCAATTGCTCACCCAGTCTGCCACTTTTTCTTACTCTGGCCAGTCTGCCAGAAGCGATATGTCACTCGTTGTGTATCTTAAGAGATTCATCGTTACTCCCTCCATAGGTTACTCGTATTCTTTGATTCAATACCTCTCGTGACGAAAATGTCACTATCTTAATAGTGCAATACTTCTTCCTCCCAGTTGCTCACACTGTTTCCTACTTTTTGTGTACTTGCCAGTCTGCCAGAAGAGATATGTCACTAGCTGTGTATCATAAAAGAGTCATCGTTTCTCCTCCTAGGGGTTATTCGAGATTTCTTAATCCAAACCCCTAGTAACGAGGCATTGGCTACCTTAAGAGAGTCATAGTTACTCGTCCCAATTGCTCACCCAGTCTGCCACTTTTTCTTACTGTGGCCAGTCTGCCAGAAGCGATATGTCACTCGTTGTGTATCTTAAGAGATTCATCGTTACTCCCTCCATAGGTTACTCGTATTCTCTGATTCAATACCTCTCGTGACGAAACATTGGCTTTCTTAATAGTGCCATACTTCTTCCTCCCAGTTGCTCACACAGTTTACTACTTTTTGTGTACTTGCCAGTCTGCCAGAAGCGATATGTCACTAGTTGTGTATCAAAAAAGAGTCATCGTTTCACCTCCTAGGGATTATTCGAGATTTCTTAATCCAAACCCCTAGTAACCAGGCATTGGCTACCTTAAGAGAGTCATAGTTACTCGTCCAAATTGCTCACCCAGTCTGCCACTTGTTCTTACTGTGGCCAGTCTGCCAGAAGCGATATGTCACTAGTTGTGTATCATAAAAGAGTCATCGTTTCTCCTCCTAGGGGTTATTCGAGATTACTTAATCCAAACCCCTAGTAACGAGGCATTGGCTACCTTAAGAGAGTCATAGTTACTCGTTACAATTGCTCACCCTGTCTGCCACTTTTTCTTACTGTGGCCAGTCAGCCAGAAGCGATATGTCACTCGTTGTGTATCTTAAGAGATTCATCGTTACTTCCTCCATAGGTTACTGGTATTCTCTGATTCAATACCTCTCGTGACGAAAAAGTCGCTATCTTAATAGTGCAATACTTCTTCCTCCCAGTTGCTCACACTATCTACGACGTTTTGTGTAGTTTTTGTCTGCCAGAAACTATAATTCACTACTTGTGTATCATAAAAGTGTCATCGTTTCTCCTCCTAGGGGTTATTCGAGATTTCTTAATCCAAACCCCTAGTAACGAGGCATTGGCTACCTTAAGAGAGTCATAGTTACTCGTCCCCATTGCTCACCCAGTCTGCCACTTTTTCTTACTGTGGCCAGTCTGCCAGAAGCGATATGTCGCTCGTTGTGTATCTTAAGAGATTCATCGTTACTCCCTCCATAGGTTACTCGTATTCTCTGATTCAATACCTCTCGTGACGAAACATTGGCTTTCTTAATAGTGCCATACTTCTTAGTCCCAGTTGCTCACACTGTTTCCTACTTTTTGTGTACTTGCCAGTCTGCCAGAAGCGATATGTCACTAGTTGTGTATCATAAAAGAGTCATCGTTTCCCCTCCTAGGGGTTATTCGAGATTTCTTAATCCAAACCCCTAGTAACGAGGCATTGGGTACCTTAGAAGAGTCATAGTTACTCGTCCCCATTGCTCACCCAGTCTGCCACTTTTTCTTACTGTGGCCAGTCTGCCAGAAGCGATATGTCACTCGTTGTGTATCTTAAGATATTCATCGTTACTCCTTCCATAGGTTACTGGTATTCTCTGATTCAATACCTCTCGTGACGAAAAGGTCGCTATCTTAATAGTGCAATACTTCATCCTCCCAGTTGCTCACACAGTCTACTACTTTTTGTGTAGTTTTTGTGTGCCAGAAACTATAATTCACTAGTTGTGTACCATAAAAGAGTCAACGTTTCTCCTCCTAGGGGTTATTCGAGATTTCTTAATCCAAACCCCTAGTAACGAGGCATTGGCTACCTTAAGAGAGTCATAGTTACTCGTCCCAATTGCTCACCCAGTCTGCCACTTTTTCTTACTGTGGCCAGTCTGCCAGAAGCGATATGTCACTCGTTGTGTATCTTAAGAGATTCATCGTTACTCCTTCCATAGGTTACTGGTATTCTCTGATTCAATACCTCTCGTGACGAAAAAGGCGCTATCTTAATAGTGCAAAACTTCTTGCTCCCAGTTGCTCACACAGTCTACTACTTTTTATGTAGTTTTTGTCTGCCAGAAACTATAATTCACTAGTTGTGTATCATAAAGGAGTCAACGTTTCTCCTCCTAGGGGTTATTCGAGATTTCTTAATCCAAACCCCTAGTAACGAGGCATTGGCTACCTTAAGAGATTCATAGTTACTCGTCCCAATTGCTCACCCAGTCTGCCACTTTTTCTTACTCTGGCCAGTCTGCCAGAAGCGATATGTCACTCGTTGTGTATCTTAAGAGATTCATCGTTACTCCCTCCATAGGTTACTCGTATTCTCTGATTCAATACCTCTCGTGACGAAAAAGTCACTATCTTAATAGTGCAATACTTCTTCCTCCCAGTTGCTCACACTGTTTCCTACTTTTTGTGTACTTGCCAATCTGCCAGAAGAGATATGTCACTAGTTGTGTATCATAAAAGAGTCATCGTTTCTCCTCCTAGGGGTTATTCGAGATTTCTTAATCCAAACCCCTAGTAACGAGGCATTGGCTACCTTAAGAGAGTCATAGTTACTCGTCCCAATTGCTCACCCAGTCTGCCACTTTTTCTTACTGTGGCCAGTCTGCCAGAAGCGATATGTCACTCGTTGTGTATCTTAAGAGATTCATCGTTACTCCTTCCATAGGTTACTGGTATTCTCTGATTCAATACCTCTCGTGACGAAAAAGACGCTATCTTAATAGTGCAATACTTCTTGCTCCCAGTTGCTCACACAGTCTACTACTTTTTGTGTAGTTTTTGTCTGCCAGAAACTATAATTCACTAGTTGTGTATCATAAAGGAGTCAACGTTTCTCCTCCTAGGGGTTATTCGAGATTTCTTAATCCAAACCCCTAGTAACGAGGCATTGGCTACCTTAAGAGATTCATAGTTACTCGTCCCAATTGCTCACCCAGTCTGCCACTTTTTCTTACTCTGGCCAGTCTGCCAGAAGCGATATGTCACTCGTTGTGTATCTTAAGAGATTCATCGTTACTCCCTCCATAGGTTACTCGTATTCTCTGATTCAATACCTCTCGTGACGAAAAAGTCACTATCTTAATAGTGCAATACTTCTTCCTCCCAGTTGCTCACACTGTTTCCTACTTTTTGTGTACTTGCCAGTCTGCCAGAAGAGATGTGTCACTAGTTGTGTATCATAAAAGAGTCATCGTTTCTCCTCCTAGGGGTTATTCGAGATTTCTTAATCCAAACCCCTAGTAACGAGGCATTGGCTACCTTAAGAGAGTCATAGTTACTCGTCCCAATTGCTCACCCAGTCTGCCACTTTTTCTTACTGTGGCCAGTCTGCCAGAAGCGATATGTCACTCGTTGTGTATCTTAAGAGATTCATCGTTACTCCCTCCATAGGTTACTCGTATTCTCTGATTCAATACCTCTCGTGACGAAACATTGGCTTTCTTAATAGTGCCATACTTCTTCCTCCCAGTTGCTCACACAGTTTACTACTTTTTGTGTACTTGCCAGTCTGCCAGAAGCGATATGTCACTAGTTGTGTATCAAAAAAGAGTCATCGTTTCACCTCCTAGGGATTATTCGAGATTTCTTAATCCAAACCCCTAGTAACCAGGCATTGGCTACCTTAAGAGAGTCATAGTTACTCGTCCAAATTGCTCACCCAGTCTGCCACTTGTTCTTACTGTGGCCAGTCTGCCAGAAGCGATATGTCACTAGTTGTGTATCATAAAAGAGTCATCGTTTCTCCTCCTAGGGGTTATTCGAGATTACTTAATCCAAACCCCTAGTAACGAGGCATTGGCTACCTTAAGAGAGTCATAGTTACTCGTTACAATTGCTCACCCTGTCTGCCACTTTTTCTTACTGTGGCCAGTCAGCCAGAAGCGATATGTCACTCGTTGTGTATCTTAAGAGATTCATCGTTACTCCCTCCATAGGTTACTGGTATTCTCTGATTCAATACCTCTCGTGACGAAAAAGTCGCTATCTTAATAGTGCAATACTTCTTCCTCCCAGTTGCTCACACTATCTACGACGTTTTGTGTAGTTTTTGTCTGCCAGAAACTATAATTCACTACTTGTGTATCATAAAAGTGTCATCGTTTCTCCTCCTAGGGTTTATTCGAGATTTCTTAATATAAACCCCTAGTAACGAGGCATTGGCTACCTTAAGAGAGTCATAGTTACTCGTCCCCATTGCTCACCCAGTCTGCCACTTTTTCTTACTGTGGCCAGTCTGCCAGAAGCGATATGTCGCTCGTTGTGTATCTTAAGAGATTCATCGTTACTCCCTCCATAGGTTACTCGTATTCTCTGATTCAATACCTCTCGTGACGAAACATTGGCTTTCTTAATAGTGCCATACTTCTTAGTCCCAGTTGCTCACACTGTTTCCTACTTTTTGTGTACTTGCCAGTCTGCCAGAAGCGATATGTCACTAGTTGTGTATCATAAAAGAGTCATCGTTTCCCCTCCTAGGGGTTATTCGAGATTTCTTAATCCAAACCCCTAGTAACGAGGCATTGGGTACCTTAGAAGAGTCATAGTTACTCGTCCCCATTGCTCACCCAGTCTGCCACTTTTTCTTACTGTGGCCAGTCTGCCAGAAGCGATATGTCACTCGTTGTGTATCTTAAGATATTCATCGTTACTCCTTCCATAGGTTACTGGTATTCTCTGATTCAATACCTCTCGTGACGAAAAAGTCGCTATCTTAATAGTGCAATACTTCATCCTCCCAGTTGCTCACACAGTCTACTACTTTTTGTGTAGTTTTTGTGTGCCAGAAACTATAATTCACTAGTTGTGTACCATAAAAGAGTCAACGTTTCTCCTCCTAGGGGTTATTCGAGATTTCTTAATCCAAACCCCTAGTAACGAGGCATTCGCTACCTTAAGAGAGTCATAGTTACTCGTCCCAATTGCTCACCCAGTCTGCCACTTTTTCTTACTGTGGCCAGTCTGCCAGAAGCGATATGTCACTCGTTGTGTATCTTAAGATATTCATCGTTACTCCTTCCATAGGTTACTGGTATTCTCTGATTCAATACCTCTCGTGACGAAAAAGTCGCTATCTTAATAGTGCAATACTTCATCCTCCCAGTTGCTCACACAGTCTACTACTTTTTGTGTAGTTTTTGTGTGCCAGAAACTATAATTCACTAGTTGTGTACCATAAAAGAGTCAACGTTTCTCCTCCTAGGGGTTATTCGAGATTTCTTAATCCAAACCCCTAGTAACGAGGCATTGGCTACCTTAAGAGAGTCATAGTTACTCGTCCCAATTGCTCACCCAGTCTGCCACTTTTTCTTACTGTGGCCAGTCTGCCAGAAGCGATATGTCACTCGTTGTGTATCTTAAGAGATTCATCGTTACTCCTTCCATAGGTTACTGGTATTCTCTGATTCAATACCTCTCGTGACGAAAAAGGCGCTATCTTAATAGTGCAATACTTCTTGCTCCCAGTTGCTCACACAGTCTACTACTTTTTGTGTAGTTTTTGTCTGCCAGAAACTATAATTCACTAGTTGTGTATCATAAAGGAGTCAACGTTTCTCCTCCTAGGGGTTATTCGAGATTTCTTAATCCAAACCCCTAGTAACGAGGCATTGGCTACCTTAAGAGATTCATAGTTACTCGTCCCAATTGCTCACCCAGTCTGCCACTTTTTCTTACTCTGGCCAGTCTGCCAGAAGCGATATGTCACTCGTTGTGTATCTTAAGAGATTCATCGTTACTCCCTCCATAGGTTACTCGTATTCTCTGATTCAATACCTCTCGTGACGAAAAAGTCACTATCTTAATAGTGCAATACTTCTTCCTCCCAGTTGCTCACACTGTTTCCTACTTTTTGTGTACTTGCCAGTCTGCCAGAAGAGATATGTCACTAGTTGTGTATCATAAAAGAGTCATCGTTTCTCCTCCTAGGGGTTATTCGAGATTTCTTAATCCAAACCCCTAGTAACGAGGCATTGGCTACCTTAAGAGAGTCATAGTTACTCGTCCCAATTGCTCACCCAGTCTGCCACTTTTTCTTACTGTGGCCAGTCTGCCAGAAGCGATATGTCACTCGTTGTGTATCTTAAGAGATTCATCGTTACTCCCTCCATAGGTTACTCGTATTCTCTGATTCAATACCTCTCGTGACGAAACATTGGCTTTCTTAATAGTGCCATACTTCTTCCTCCCAGTTGCTCACACAGTTTACTACTTTTTGTGTACTTGCCAGTCTGCCAGAAGCGATATGTCACTAGTTGTGTATCAAAAAAGAGTCATCGTTTCACCTCCTAGGGATTATTCGAGATTTCTTAATCCAAACCCCTAGTAACCAGGCATTGGCTACCTTAAGAGAGTCATAGTTACTCGTCCAAATTGCTCACCCAGTCTGCCACTTGTTCTTACTGTGGCCAGTCTGCCAGAAGCGATATGTCACTAGTTGTGTATCATAAAAGAGTCATCGTTTCTCCTCCTAGGGGTTATTCGAGATTACTTAATCCAAACCCCTAGTAACGAGGCATTGGCTACCTTAAGAGAGTCATAGTTACTCGTTACAATTGCTCACCCTGTCTGCCACTTTTTCTTACTGTGGCCAGTCAGCCAGAAGCGATATGTCACTCGTTGTGTATCTTAAGAGATTCATCGTTACTTCCTCCATAGGTTACTGGTATTCTCTGATTCAATACCTCTCGTGACGAAAAAGTCGCTATCTTAATAGTGCAATACTTCTTCCTCCCAGTTGCTCACACTATCTACGACGTTTTGTGTAGTTTTTGTCTGCCAGAAACTATAATTCACTACTTGTGTATCATAAAAGTGTCATCGTTTCTCCTCCTAGGGGTTATTCGAGATTTCTTAATCCAAACCCCTAGTAACGAGGCATTGGCTACCTTAAGAGAGTCATAGTTACTCGTCCCCATTGCTCACCCAGTCTGCCACTTTTTCTTACTGTGGCCAGTCTGCCAGAAGCGATATGTCGCTCGTTGTGTATCTTAAGAGATTCATCGTTACTCCCTCCATAGGTTACTCGTATTCTCTGATTCAATACCTCTCGTGACGAAACATTGGCTTTCTTAATAGTGCCATACTTCTTAGTCCCAGTTGCTCACACTGTTTCCTACTTTTTGTGTACTTGCCAGTCTGCCAGAAGCGATATGTCACTAGTTGTGTATCATAAAAGAGTCATCGTTTCTCCTCCTAGGGGTTATTCGAGATTTCTTAATCCAAACCCCTAGTAACGAGGCATTGGGTACCTTAGAAGAGTCATAGTTACTCGTCCCCATTGCTCACCCAGTCTGCCACTTTTTCTTACTGTGGCCAGTCTGCCAGAAGCGATATGTCACTCGTTGTGTATCTTAAGATATTCATCGTTACTCCTTCCATAGGTTACTGGTATTCTCTGATTCAATACCTCTCGTGACGAAAAAGTCGCTATCTTAATAGTGCAATACTTCATCCTCCCAGTTGCTCACACAGTCTACTACTTTTTGTGTAGTTTTTGTGTGCCAGAAACTATAATTCACTAGTTGTGTACCATAAAAGAGTCAACGTTTCTCCTCCTAGGGGTTATTCGAGATTTCTTAATCCAAACCCCTAGTAACGAGGCATTGGCTACCTTAAGAGAGTCATAGTTACTCGTCCCAATTGCTCACCCAGTCTGCCACTTTTTCTTACTGTGGCCAGTCTGCCAGAAGCGATATGTCACTCGTTGTGTATCTTAAGAGATTCATCGTTACTCCTTCCATAGGTTACTGGTATTCTCTGATTCAATACCTCTCGTGACGAAAAAGGCGCTATCTTAATAGTGCAATACTTCTTGCTCCCAGTTGCTCACACAGTCTACTACTTTTTATGTAGTTTTTGTCTGCCAGAAACTATAATTCACTAGTTGTGTATCATAAAGGAGTCAACGTTTCTCCTCCTAGGGGTTATTCGAGATTTCTTAATCCAAACCCCTAGTAACGAGGCATTGGCTACCTTAAGAGATTCATAGTTACTCGTCCCAATTGCTCACCCAGTCTGCCACTTTTTCTTACTCTGGCCAGTCTGCCAGAAGCGATATGTCACTCGTTGTGTATCTTAAGAGATTCATCGTTACTCCCTCCATAGGTTACTCGTATTCTCTGATTCAATACCTCTCGTGACGAAAAAGTCACTATCTTAATAGTGCAATACTTCTTCCTCCCAGTTGCTCACACTGTTTCCTACTTTTTGTGTACTTGCCAATCTGCCAGAAGAGATATGTCACTAGTTGTGTATCATAAAAGAGTCATCGTTTCTCCTCCTAGGGGTTATTCGAGATTTCTTAATCCAAACCCCTAGTAACGAGGCATTGGCTACCTTAAGAGAGTCATAGTTACTCGTCCCAATTGCTCACCCAGTCTGCCACTTTTTCTTACTGTGGCCAGTCTGCCAGAAGCGATATGTCACTCGTTGTGTATCTTAAGAGATTCATCGTTACTCCCTCCATAGGTTACTCGTATTCTCTGATTCAATACCTCTCGTGACGAATCATTGGCTTTCTTAATAGTGCCATACTTCTTCCTCCCAGTTGCTCACACAGTTTACTACTTTTTGTGTACTTGCCAGTCTGCCAGAAGCAATATGTCACTAGTTGTGTATCAAAAAAGCGTCATCGTTTCACCTCCTAGGGATTATTCGAGATTTCTTAATCCAAACCCCTAGTAACGAGGCATTGGCTACCTTAAGAGAGTCATAGTTACTCGTCCAAATTGCTCACCCAGTCTGCCACTTGTTCTTACTGTGGCCAGTCTGCCAGAAGCGATATGTCACTAGTTGTGTATCATAAAAGAGTCATCGTTTCTCCTCCTAGGGGTTATTCGAGATTACTTAATCCAAAGCCCTAGTAACGAGGCATTGGCTACCTTAAGAGAGTCATAGTTACTCGTTACAATTGCTCACCCTGTCTGCCACTTTTTCTTACTGTGGCCAGTCTGCCAGAAGCGATATGTCACTTGTTGTGTATCTTAAGAGATTCATCGTTACTCCTTCCATAGGTTACTGGTATTCTCTGATTCAATACCTCTCGTGACGAAAAAGTCGCTATCTTAATAGTGCAATACTTCTTCCTCCCAGTTGCTCACACTATCTACGACGTTTTGTGTATTTTTTATCTGCCAGAAACTATAATTCACTACTTGTGTACCATAAAAGTGTCATCGTTTCTCCTCCTAGGGGTTATTCGAGATTTCTTAATCCAAACCCCTAGTAACGAGGCATTGGCTACCTTAAGAGAGTCATAGTTACTCGTCCCAATTGCTCACCCAGTCTGCCACTTATTCTTACTGTGGCCAGTCTGCCAGAAGCGATGTGTCACTCGTTGTGTATCTTAAGAGATTCATCGTTTCTCCCTCCATAGGTTACTCGTATTCTCTGATTCAATACCTCTCAAGACGAAACATTGGCTTTCTTAATAGTGCCATACTTCTTAGTCCCAGTTGCTCACACTGTTTTCTACTTTTTGTGTACTTGCCAGTCTGCCAGAAGCGATATGTCACTAGTTGTGTATCATAAAAGAGTCATCGTTTCTCTTCCTAGGGGTTATCCGAGATTTCTTAATCCAAACCTCTAGTAACGAGGCATTGGGTACCTTAAGAGAGTAATAGTTACTCGTCCCCATTGCTCACCCAGTCTGCCACTTTTTCTTACTGTGGCCAGTCTGCCAGAAGCGATATGTCACTCGTTGTGTATCTTAAGAGATTCATCGTTACTCCTTCCATAGGTTACTGTTATTCTCTGATTCAATACCTCTCGTGACGAAAAAGGCGCTATCTTAATAGTGCAATACTTCATCCTCCCAGTTGCTCACACAGTCTAATCCTTTTTGTGTAGTTTTTGTCTGCCAGAAACTATAATTCACTAGTTGTGTATCATAAAGGAGTCAACGTTTCTCCTCCTAGGGGTTATTCGAGATTTGTTAATCCAAACCCCTAGTAACGAGGCATTGGCTACCTTAAGAGAGTCATAGTTGCTCGTCCCAATTGCTCACCCAGTCTGCCACATTTTCTTACTGTGGCCAGTCTGCCAGAAGCGATATGTCACTCGTTGTGTATCTTAAGAGATTCATCGTTACTCCTTCCATAGGTTACTGGTATTCTCTGATTCAATACCTCTCGTGACGAAAAAGGCGCTATCTTAATAGTTCAATACTTCTTTCTCCCAGTTGCTCACACAGTCTACTACTTTTTGTGTAGTTTTTGTCTGCCAGAAACTATAATTCACTAGTTGTGTATCATAAAGGAGTCAACGTTTCTCCTCCTAGGGGTTATTCGAGATTTGTAAATCCAAACCCCTAGTAACGAGGCATTGGCTACCTTAAGAGAGTCATAGTTGCTCGTCCCAATTGCTCACCCAGTCTGCGACTTTTTCTTACTGTGGCCAGTCTGCCAGAAGCGATATGTCACTCGTTGTGTATCTTAAGAGATTCATCGTTACTCCTTCCATAGGTTACTGGTATTCTCTGATTCAATACCTCTCGTGACGAAAAAGGGGCTATCTTAATAGTGCAATACTTCTTGCTCCCAGTTGCTCACACAGTCTACTACTTTTTGTGTAGTTTTTGTCTGCCAGAAACTATAATTCACTAGTTGTGTATCATAAAGGAGTCAACGTTTCTCCTCCTAGGGGTTATTCGAGATTTCTTAATCCAAACCCCTAGTAACGAGGCATTGGCTACCTTAAGAGAGTCATAGTTGCTCGTCCCAATTGCTCACCCAGTCTGCCACTTTTTCTTACTGTGGCCAGTCTGCCAGAAGCGATATGTCACTCGTTGTGTATCTTAAGAGATTCATCGTTACTCCTTCCATAGATTACTGGTATTCTCTGATTCAATACCTCTCGTGATGAAAAAGTCGCTATCTTAATAGTGCAATACTTCTTCCTCCCAGTTGCTCACACTGTTTCCTACTTTTTGTGTACTTGCCAGTCTGCCAGAAGAGATATGTCACTAGTTGTGTATCATAAAAGAGTCATCGTTTCTCCTCCTAGGGGTTATTCGAGATTTCTTAATCCAAACCCCTAGTAACGAGGCATTGGCTACCTTAAGAGAGTTATAGTTACTCGTCCCAATTGCTCACCCAGTCTGCCACTTTTTCTTACTGTGGCCAGTCTGCCAGAAGCGATATGTCACTCGTTGTGTATCTTAAGAGATTCATCGTTACTCCCTCCATAGGTTACTCGTATTCTCTGATTCAATACCTCTCGTGACGAAACATTGGCTTTCTTAATAGTGCCATACTTCTTCCTCCCAGTTGCTCACACAGTTTACTACTTTTTGTGTACTTGCCAGTCTGCCAGAAGCGATATGTCACTAGTTGTGTATCAAAAAAGAGTCATCGTTTCACCTCCTAGGGATTATTCGAGATTTCTTAATCCAAACCCCTAGTAACGAGGCATTGGCTACCTTAAGAGAGTCATAGTTACTCGTCCAAATTGCTCACCCAGTCTGCCACTTGTTCTTACTGTGGCCAGTCTGCCAGAAGCGATATGTCACTAGTTGTGTATCATAAAAGAGTCATCGTTTCTCCTCCTAGGGGTTATTCAAGATTACTTAATCCAAACCCCTAGTAACGAGGCATTGGCTACCTTAAGAGAGACATAGTTACTCGTTACAATTGCTCACCCTGTCTGCCACTTTTTCTTACTGTGGCCAGTCAGCCAGAAGCGATATGTCACTCGTTGTGTATCTTAAGAGATTCATCGTTACTCCTTCCATAGGTTACTGGTATTCTCTGATTCAATACCTCTCGTGACGAAAAAGTCGCTATCTTAATAGTGCAATACTTCTTCCTCCCAGTTGCTCACATTATCTACGACGTTTTGTGTAGTTTTTGTCTGCCAGAAACTATAATTCACTACTTGTGTATCATAAAAGTGTCATCGTTTCTCCTCCTAGGGGTTATTCGAGATTTCTTAATCCAAACCCCTAGTAACGAGGCATTGGCTACCTTAAGAGAGTCATAGTTACTCGTCCCCATTGCTCACCCAGTCTGCCACTTTTTCTTACTGTGGCCAGTCTGCCAGAAGCGATATGTCACTCGTTGTGTATCTTAAGAGATTCATCGTTACTCCTTCCATAGGTTACTGGTATTCTCTGATTCAATACCTCTCGTGACGAAAAAGGCGCTATCTTAATAGTGCAATACTTCTTTCTCCCAGTTGCTCACACAGTCTACTACTTTTTGTGTAGTTTTTGTCTGCCAGAAACTATAATTCACTAGTTGTGTATCATAAAGGAGTCAACGTTTCTCCTCCTAGGGGTTATTCGAGATTTGTTAATCCAAACCCCTAGTAACGAGGCATTGGCTACCTTAAGAGAGTCATAGTTGCTCGTCCCAATTGCTCACCCAGTCTGCGACTTTTTCTTACTGTGGCCAGTCTGCCAGAAGCGATATGTCACTCGTTGTGTATCTTAAGAGATTCATCGTTACTCCTTCCATAGGTTACTGGTATTCTCTGATTCAATACCTCTCGTGACGAAAAAGGGGCTATCTTAATAGTGCAATACTTCTTGCTCCCAGTTGCTCACACAGTCTACTAATTTTTGTGTAGTTTTTGTCTGCCAGAAACTATAATTCACTAGTTGTGTATCATAAAGGAGTCAACGTTTCTCCTCCTAGGGGTTATTCGAGATTTCTTAATCCAAACCCCTAGTAACGAGGCATTGGCTACCTTAAGAGAGTCATAGTTGCTCGTCCCAATTGCTCACCCAGTCTGCCACTTTTTCTTACTGTGGCCAGTCTGCCAGAAGCGATATGTCACTCGTTGTGTATCTTAAGAGATTCATCGTTACTCCTTCCATAGATTACTGGTATTCTCTGATTCAATACCTCTCGTGATGAAAAAGTCGCTATCTTAATAGTGCAATACTTCTTCCTCCCAGTTGCTCACACTGTTTCCTACTTTTTGTGTACTTGCCAGTCTGCCAGAAGAGATATGTCACTAGTTGTGTATCATAAAAGAGTCATCGTTTCTCCTCCTAGGGGTTATTCGAGATTTCTTAATCCAAACCCCTAGTAACGAGGCATTGGCTACCTTAAGAGAGTTATAGTTACTCGTCCCAATTGCTCACCCAGTCTGCCACTTTTTCTTACTGTGGCCAGTCTGCCAGAAGCGATATGTCACTCGTTGTGTATCTTAAGAGATTCATCGTTACTCCCTCCATAGGTTACTCGTATTCTCTGATTCAATACCTCTCGTGACGAAACATTGGCTTTCTTAATAGTGCCATACTTCTTCCTCCCAGTTGCTCACACAGTTTACTACTTTTTGTGTACTTGCCAGTCTGCCAGAAGCGATATGTCACTAGTTGTGTATCAAAAAAGAGTCATCGTTTCACCTCCTAGGGATTATTCGAGATTTCTTAATCCAAACCCCTAGTAACGAGGCATTGGCTACCTTAAGAGAGTCATAGTTACTCGTCCAAATTGCTCACCCAGTCTGCCACTTGTTCTTACTGTGGCCAGTCTGCCAGAAGCGATATGTCACTAGTTGTGTATCATAAAAGAGTCATCGTTTCTCCTCCTAGGGGTTATTCAAGATTACTTAATCCAAACCCCTAGTAACGAGGCATTGGCTACCTTAAGAGAGACATAGTTACTCGTTACAATTGCTCACCCTGTCTGCCACTTTTTCTTACTGTGGCCAGTCAGCCAGAAGCGATATGTCACTCGTTGTGTATCTTAAGAGATTCATCGTTACTCCTTCCATAGGTTACTGGTATTCTCTGATTCAATACCTCTCGTGACGAAAAAGGCGCTATCTTAATAGTGCAATACTTCATCCTCCCAGTTGCTCACACAGTCTAATCCTTTTTGTGTAGTTTTTGTCTGCCAGAAACTATAATTCACTAGTTGTGTATCATAAAGGAGTCAACGTTTCTCCTCCTAGGGGTTATTCGAGATTTGTTAATCCAAACCCCTAGTAACGAGGCATTGGCTACCTTAAGAGAGTCATAGTTGCTCGTCCCAATTGCTCACCCAGTCTGCCACATTTTCTTACTGTGGCCAGTCTGCCAGAAGCGATATGTCACTCGTTGTGTATCTTAAGAGATTCATCGTTACTCCTTCCATAGGTTACTGGTATTCTCTGATTCAATACCTCTCGTGACGAAAAAGGCGCTATCTTAATAGTTCAATACTTCTTTCTCCCAGTTGCTCACACAGTCTACTACTTTTTGTGTAGTTTTTGTCTGCCAGAAACTATAATTCACTAGTTGTGTATCATAAAGGAGTCAACGTTTCTCCTCCTAGGGGTTATTCGAGATTTGTTAATCCAAACCCCTAGTAACGAGGCATTGGCTACCTTAAGAGAGTCATAGTTGCTCGTCCCAATTGCTCACCCAGTCTGCGACTTTTTCTTACTGTGGCCAGTCTGCCAGAAGCGATATGTCACTCGTTGTGTATCTTAAGAGATTCATCGTTACTCCTTCCATAGGTTACTGGTATTCTCTGATTCAATACCTCTCGTGACGAAAAAGGGGCTATCTTAATAGTGCAATACTTCTTGCTCCCAGTTGCTCACACAGTCTACTACTTTTTGTGTAGTTTTTGTCTGCCAGAAACTATAATTCACTAGTTGTGTATCATAAAGGAGTCAACGTTTCTCCTCCTAGGGGTTATTCGAGATTTCTTAATCCAAACCCCTAGTAACGAGGCATTGGCTACCTTAAGAGAGTCATAGTTGCTCGTCCCAATTGCTCACCCAGTCTGCCACTTTTTCTTACTGTGGCCAGTCTGCCAGAAGCGATATGTCACTCGTTGTGTATCTTAAGAGATTCATCGTTACTCCTTCCATAGATTACTGGTATTCTCTGATTCAATACCTCTCGTGATGAAAAAGTCGCTATCTTAATAGTGCAATACTTCTTCCTCCCAGTTGCTCACACTGTTTCCTACTTTTTGTGTACTTGCCAGTCTGCCAGAAGAGATATGTCACTAGTTGTGTATCATAAAAGAGTCATCGTTTCTCCTCCTAGGGGTTATTCGAGATTTCTTAATCCAAACCCCTAGTAACGAGGCATTGGCTACCTTAAGAGAGTTATAGTTACTCGTCCCAATTGCTCACCCAGTCTGCCACTTTTTCTTACTGTGGCCAGTCTGCCAGAAGCGATATGTCACTCGTTGTGTATCTTAAGAGATTCATCGTTACTCCCTCAATAGGTTACTCGTATTCTCTGATTCAATACCTCTCGTGACGAAACATTGGCTTTCTTAATAGTGCCATACTTCTTCCTCCCAGTTGCTCACACAGTTTACTACTTTTTGTGTACTTGCCAGTCTGCCAGAAGCGATATGTCACTAGTTGTGTATCAAAAAAGAGTCATCGTTTCACCTCCTAGGGATTATTCGAGATTTCTTAATCCAAACCCCTAGTAACGAGGCATTGGCTACCTTAAGAGAGTCATAGTTACTCGTCCAAATTGCTCACCCAGTCTGCCACTTGTTCTTACTGTGGCCAGTCTGCCAGAAGCGATATGTCACTAGTTGTGTATCATAAAAGAGTCATCGTTTCTCCTCCTAGGGGTTATTCAAGATTACTTAATCCAAACCCCTAGTAACGAGGCATTGGCTACCTTAAGAGAGACATAGTTACTCGTTACAATTGCTCACCCTGTCTGCCACTTTTTCTTACTGTGGCCAGTCAGCCAGAAGCGATATGTCACTCGTTGTGTATCTTAAGAGATTCATCGTTACTCCTTCCATAGGTTACTGGTATTCTCTGATTCAATACCTCTCGTGACGAAAAAGTCGCTATCTTAATAGTGCAATACTTCTTCCTCCCAGTTGCTCACATTATCTACGACGTTTTGTGTAGTTTTTGTCTGCCAGAAACTATAATTCACTACTTGTGTATCATAAAAGTGTCATCGTTTCTCCTCCTAGGGGTTATTCGAGATTTCTTAATCCAAACCCCTAGTAACGAGGCATTGGCTACCTTAAGAGAGTCATAGTTACTCGTCCCCATTGCTCACCCAGTCTGCCACTTTTTCTTACTGTGGCCAGTCTGCCAGAAGCGATATGTCACTCGTTGTGTATCTTAAGAGATTCATCGTTACTCCTTCCATAGGTTACTGGTATTCTCTGATTCAATACCTCTCGTGACGAAAAAGGCGCTATCTTAATAGTGCAATACTTCTTTCTCCCAGTTGCTCACACAGTCTACTACTTTTTGTGTAGTTTTTGTCTGCCAGAAACTATAATTCACTAGTTGTGTATCATAAAGGAGTCAACGTTTCTCCTCCTAGGGGTTATTCGAGATTTGTTAATCCAAACCCCTAGTAACGAGGCATTGGCTACCTTAAGAGAGTCATAGTTGCTCGTCCCAATTGCTCACCCAGTCTGCGACTTTTTCTTACTGTGGCCAGTCTGCCAGAAGCGATATGTCACTCGTTGTGTATCTTAAGAGATTCATCGTTACTCCTTCCATAGGTTACTGGTATTCTCTGATTCAATACCTCTCGTGACGAAAAAGGGGCTATCTTAATAGTGCAATACTTCTTGCTCCCAGTTGCTCACACAGTCTACTAATTTTTGTGTAGTTTTTGTCTGCCAGAAACTATAATTCACTAGTTGTGTATCATAAAGGAGTCAACGTTTCTCCTCCTAGGGGTTATTCGAGATTTCTTAATCCAAACCCCTAGTAACGAGGCATTGGCTACCTTAAGAGAGTCATAGTTGCTCGTCCCAATTGCTCACCCAGTCTGCCACTTTTTCTTACTGTGGCCAGTCTGCCAGAAGCGATATGTCACTCGTTGTGTATCTTAAGAGATTCATCGTTACTCCTTCCATAGATTACTGGTATTCTCTGATTCAATACCTCTCGTGATGAAAAAGTCGCTATCTTAATAGTGCAATACTTCTTCCTCCCAGTTGCTCACACTGTTTCCTACTTTTTGTGTACTTGCCAGTCTGCCAGAAGAGATATGTCACTAGTTGTGTATCATAAAAGAGTCATCGTTTCTCCTCCTAGGGGTTATTCGAGATTTCTTAATCCAAACCCCTAGTAACGAGGCATTGGCTACCTTAAGAGAGTTATAGTTACTCGTCCCAATTGCTCACCCAGTCTGCCACTTTTTCTTACTGTGGCCAGTCTGCCAGAAGCGATATGTCACTCGTTGTGTATCTTAAGAGATTCATCGTTACTCCCTCCATAGGTTACTCGTATTCTCTGATTCAATACCTCTCGTGACGAAACATTGGCTTTCTTAATAGTGCCATACTTCTTCCTCCCAGTTGCTCACACAGTTTACTACTTTTTGTGTACTTGCCAGTCTGCCAGAAGCGATATGTCACTAGTTGTGTATCAAAAAAGAGTCATCGTTTCACCTCCTAGGGATTATTCGAGATTTCTTAATCCAAACCCCTAGTAACGAGGCATTGGCTACCTTAAGAGAGTCATAGTTACTCGTCCAAATTGCTCACCCAGTCTGCCACTTGTTCTTACTGTGGCCAGTCTGCCAGAAGCGATATGTCACTAGTTGTGTATCATAAAAGAGTCATCGTTTCTCCTCCTAGGGGTTATTCAAGATTACTTAATCCAAACCCCTAGTAACGAGGCATTGGCTACCTTAAGAGAGACATAGTTACTCGTTACAATTGCTCACCCTGTCTGCCACTTTTTCTTACTGTGGCCAGTCAGCCAGAAGCGATATGTCACTCGTTGTGTATCTTAAGAGATTCATCGTTACTCCTTCCATAGGTTACTGGTATTCTCTGATTCAATACCTCTCGTGACGAAAAAGTCGCTATCTTAATAGTGCAATACTTCTTCCTCCCAGTTGCTCACATTATCTACGACGTTTTGTGTAGTTTTTGTCTGCCAGAAACTATAATTCACTACTTGTGTATCATAAAAGTGTCATCGTTTCTCCTCCTAGGGGTTATTCGAGATTTCTTAATCCAAACCCCTAGTAACGAGGCATTGGCTACCTTAAGAGAGTCATAGTTACTCGTCCCCATTGCTCACCCAGTCTGCCACTTTTTCTTACTGTGGCCAGTCTGCCAGAAGCGATATGTCACTCGTTGTGTATCTTAAGAGATTCATCGTTACTCCTTCCATAGGTTACTGGTATTCTCTGATTCAATACCTCTCGTGACGAAAAAGGCGCTATCTTAATAGTGCAATACTTCTTTCTCCCAGTTGCTCACACAGTCTACTACTTTTTGTGTAGTTTTTGTCTGCCAGAAACTATAATTCACTAGTTGTGTATCATAAAGGAGTCAACGTTTCTCCTCCTAGGGGTTATTCGAGATTTGTTAATCCAAACCCCTAGTAACGAGGCATTGGCTACCTTAAGAGAGTCATAGTTGCTCGTCCCAATTGCTCACCCAGTCTGCGACTTTTTCTTACTGTGGCCAGTCTGCCAGAAGCGATATGTCACTCGTTGTGTATCTTAAGAGATTCATCGTTACTCCTTCCATAGGTTACTGGTATTCTCTGATTCAATACCTCTCGTGACGAAAAAGGGGCTATCTTAATAGTGCAATACTTCTTGCTCCCAGTTGCTCACACAGTCTACTACTTTTTGTGTAGTTTTTGTCTGCCAGAAACTATAATTCACTAGTTGTGTATCATAAAGGAGTCAACGTTTCTCCTCCTAGGGGTTATTCGAGATTTCTTAATCCAAACCCCTAGTAACGAGGCATTGGCTACCTTAAGAGAGTCATAGTTGCTCGTCCCAATTGCTCACCCAGTCTGCCACTTTTTCTTACTGTGGCCAGTCTGCCAGAAGCGATATGTCACTCGTTGTGTATCTTAAGAGATTCATCGTTACTCCTTCCATAGATTACTGGTATTCTCTGATTCAATACCTCTCGTGACGAAAAAGTCGCTAACTTAATAGTGCAATACTTCTTCCTCCCAGTTGCTCACACTGTTTCCTACTTTTTGTGTACTTGCCAGTCTGCCAGAAGAGATATGTCACTAGTTGTGTATCATAAAAGAGTCATCGTTTCTCCTCCTAGGGGTTATTCGAGATTTCTTAATCCAAACCCCTAGTAACGAGGCATTGGCTACCTTAAGAGAGTCATAGTTACTCGTCCCAATTGCTCACCCAGTCTGCCACTTTTTCTTACTGTGGCCAGTCTGCCAGAAGCGATATGTCACTCGTTGTGTATCTTAAGAGATTCATCGTTACTCCCTCCATAGGTTACTCGTATTCTCTGATTCAATACCTCTCGTGACGAAACATTGGCTTTCTTAATAGTGCCATACTTCTTCCTCCCAGTTGCTCACACAGTTTACTACTTTTTGTGTACTTGCCAGTCTGCCAGAAGCGATATGTCACTAGTTGTGTATCAAAAAAGAGTCATCGTTTCACCTCCTAGGGATTATTCGAGATTTCTTAATCCAAACCCCTAGTAACGAGGCATTGGCTACCTTAAGAGAGTCATAGTTACTCGTCCAAATTGCTCACCCAGTCTGCCACTTGTTCTTACTGTGGCCAGTCTGCCAGAAGCGATATGTCACTAGTTGTGTATCATAAAAGAGTCATCGTTTCTCCTCCTAGGGGTTATTCAAGATTACTTAATCCAAACCCCTAGTAACGAGGCATTGGCTACCTTAAGAGAGACATAGTTACTCGTTACAATTGCTCACCCTGTCTGCCACTTTTTCTTACTGTGGCCAGTCAGCCAGAAGCGATATGTCACTCGTTGTGTATCTTAAGAGATTCATCGTTACTCCTTCCATAGGTTACTGGTATTCTCTGATTCAATACCTCTCGTGACGAAAAAGTCGCTATCTTAATAGTGCAATACTTCTTCCTCCCAGTTGCTCACACAGTCTACTACTTTTTGTGTAGTTTTTGTCTGCCAGAAACTATAATTCACTACTTGTGTATCATAAAAGTGTCATCGTTTCTCCTCCTAGGGGTTATTCGAGATTTCTTAATCCAAACCCCTAGTAACGAGGCATTGGCTACCTTAAGAGAGTCATAGTTACTCGTCCCCATTGCTCACCCAGTCTGCCACTTTTTCTTACTGTGGCCAGTCTGCCAGAAGCGATATGTCACTCGTTGTGTATCTTAAGAGATTCATCGTTACTCCTTCCATAGGTTACTGGTATTCTCTGATTCAATACCTCTCGTGACGAAAAAGGCGCTATCTTAATAGTGCAATACTTCTTTCTCCCAGTTGCTCACACAGTCTACTACTTTTTGTGTAGTTTTTGTCTGCCAGAAACTATAATTCACTAGTTGTGTATCATAAAGGAGTCAACGTTTCTCCTCCTAGGGGTTATTCGAGATTTGTTAATCCAAACCCCTAGTAACGAGGCATTGGCTACCTTAAGAGAGTCATAGTTGCTCGTCCCAATTGCTCACCCAGTCTGCGACTTTTTCTTACTGTGGCCAGTCTGCCAGAAGCGATATGTCACTCGTTGTGTATCTTAAGAGATTCATCGTTACTCCTTCCATAGGTTACTGGTATTCTCTGATTCAATACCTCTCGTGACGAAAAAGGGGCTATCTTAATAGTGCAATACTTCTTGCTCCCAGTTGCTCACACAGTCTACTACTTTTTGTGTAGTTTTTGTCTGCCAGAAACTATAATTCACTAGTTGTGTATCATAAAGGAGTCAACGTTTCTCCTCCTAGGGGTTATTCGAGATTTGTTAATCCAAACCCCTAGTAACGAGGCATTGGCTACCTTAAGAGAGTCATAGTTGCTCGTCCCAATTGCTCACCCAGTCTGCGACTTTTTCTTACTGTGGCCAGTCTGCCAGAAGCGATATGTCACTCGTTGTGTATCTTAAGAGATTCATCGTTACTCCTTCCATAGATTACTGGTATTCTCTGATTCAATACCTCTCGTGACGAAAAAGTCGCTATCTTAATAGTGCAATACTTCTTCCTCCCAGTTGCTCACACTGTTTCCTACTTTTTGTGTACTTGCCAGTCTGCCAGAAGAGATATGTCACTAGTTGTGTATCATAAAAGAGTCATCGTTTCTCCTCCTAGGGGTTATTCGAGATTTCTTAATCCAAACCCCTAGTAACGAGGCATTTTCTACCTTAAGAGAGTCATAGTTACTCGTCCCAATTGCTCACCCAGTCTGCCACTTTTTCTTACTGTGGCCAGTCTGCCAGAAGCGATATGTCACTCGTTGTGTATCTTAAGAGATTCATCGTTACTCCCTCCATAGGTTACTCGTATTCTCTGATTCAATACCTCTCGTGACGAAACATTGGCTTTCTTAATAGTGCCATACTTCTTCCTCCCAGTTGCTCACACAGTTTACTACTTTTCGTGTACTTGCCAGTCTGCCAGAAGCGATATGTCACTAGTTGTGTATCAAAAAAGAGTCATCGTTTCACCTCCTAGGGATTATTCGAGATTTCTTAATCCAAACCCCTAGTAACGAGGCATTGGCTACCTTAAGAGAGTCATAGTTACTCGTCCAAATTGCTCACCCAGTCTGCCACTTGTTCTTACTGTGGCCAGTCTGCCAGAAGCGATATGTCACTAGTTGTGTATCATAAAAGAGTCATCGTTTCTCCTCCTAGGGGTTATTCAAGATTACTTAATCCAAACCCCTAGTAACGAGGCATTGGCTACCTTAAGAGAGACATAGTTACTCGTTACAATTGCTCACCCTGTCTGCCACTTTTTCTTACTGTGGCCAGTCAGCCAGAAGCGATATGTCACTCGTTGTGTATCTTAAGAGATTCATCGTTACTCCTTCCATAGGTTACTGGTATTCTCTGATTCAATACCTCTCGTGACGAAAAAGTCGCTATCTTAATAGTGCAATACTTCTTCCTCCCAGTTGCTCACACTATCTACGACGTTTTGTGTAGTTTTTGTCTGCCAGAAACTATAATTCACTACTTGTGTATCATAAAAGTGTCATCGTTTCTCCTCCTAGGGGTTATTCGAGATTTCTTAATCCAAACCCCTAGTAACGAGGCATTGGCTACCTTAAGAGAGTCATAGTTACTCGTCCCCATTGCTCACCCAGTCTGCCACTTTCTCTTACTGTGGCCAGTCTGCCAGAAGCGATATGTCACTCGTTGTGTATCTTAAGATATTCATCGTTACTCCTGCCATAGGTAACTGGTATTCTCTGATTCAATACCTCTCGTGACGAAAAAGTCGCTATCTTAATAGTGCAATACTTCATCCTCCCAGTTGCTCACACAGTCTACTACTTTTTGTGTAGTTTTTGTCTGCCAGAAACTATAATTCACTAGTTGTGTACCATAAAAGAGTCAACGTTTCTCCTCCTAGGGGTTATTCGAGATTTCTTAATCCAAACCCCTAGTAACGAGGCATTGGCTACCTTAAGAGAGTCATAGTTACTCGTCCCAATTGCTCACCCAGTCTGCCACTTTTTCTTACTGTGGCCAGTCTGCCAGAAGCGATATGTCACTCGTTGTGTATCTTAAGAGATTCATCGTTACTCCTTCCATAGGTTACTGGTATTCTCTGATTCAATACCTCTCGTGACGAAAAAGGCGCTATCTTAATTGTGCAATACTTCTTTCTCCCAGTTGCTCACACAGTCTACTACTTTTTGTGTAGTTTTTGTCTGCCAGAAACTATAATTCACTAGTTGTGTATCATAAAGGAGTCAACGTTTCTCCTCCTAGGGGTTATTCGAGATTTTTTAATCCAAACCCCTAGTAACGAGGCATTGGCTACCTTAAGAGAGTCATAGTTGCTCGTCCCAATTGCTCACCCAGTCTGCCACATTTTCTTACTGTGGCCAGTCTGCCAGAAGCGATATGTCACTCGTTGTGTATCTTAAGAGATTCATCGTTACTCCTTCCATAGGTTACTGGTATTCTCTGATTCAATACCTCTCGTGACGAAAAAGGCGCTATCTTAATAGTGCAATACTTCTTGCTCCCAGTTGCTCACACAGTCTACTACTTTTTGTGTAGTTTTTATCTGCCAGAAACTATAATTCACTAGTTGTGTATCATAAAGGAGTCAACGTTTCTCCTCCTAGGGGTTATTCGAGATTTCTTAATCCAAACCCCTAGTAACGAGGCATTGGCTACCTTAAGAGAGTCATAGTTGCTCGTCCCAATTACTCACCCAGTCTGCCACTTTTTCTTACTGTGGCCAGTCTGCCAGAAGCGATATGTCACTCGTTGTGTATCTTAAGAGATTCATCGTTACTCCTTCCATAGATTACTGGTATTCTCTGATTCAATACCTCTCGTGACGAAAAAGTCGCTATCTTAATAGTGCAATACTTCTTCCTCCCAGTTGCTCACACTGTTTCCTACTTTTTGTGTACTTGCCAGTCTGCCAGAAGAGATATGTCACTAGTTGTGTATCATAAAAGAGTCATCGTTTCTCCTCCTAGGGGTTATTCGAGATTTCTTAATCCAAACCCCTAGTAACGAGTCATTGGCTACCTTAAGAGAGTCATAGTTACTCGTCCCAATTGCTCACCCAGTCTGCCACTTTTTCTTACTGTGGCCAGTCTGCCAGAAGCGATATGTCACTCGTTGTGTATCTTAAGAGATTCATCGTTACTCCCTCCATAGGTTACTCGTATTCTCTGATTCAATACCTCTCGTGACGAAACATTGGCTTTCTTAATATTGCCATACTTCTTCCTCCCAGTTGCTCACACAGTTTACTACTTTTTGTGTACTTGCCAGTCTGCCAGAAGCGATATGTCACTAGTTGTGTATCAAAAAACAGTCATCGTTTCACCTCCTAGGGATTATTCGAGATTTCTTAATCCAAACCCCTAGTAACGAGGCATTGGCTACCTTAAGAGAGTCATAGTTACTCGTCCAAATTGCTCACCCAGTCTGCCACTTGTTCTTACTGTGGCCAGTCTGCCAGAAGCGATATGTCACTCGTTGTGTATCATAAAAGAGTCATCGTTTCTCCTCCTAGGGGTTATTCGAGATTACTTAATCCAAACCCCTAGTAACGAGGCATTGGCTACCTTAAGAGAGTCATAGTTACTCGTTACAATTGCTCACCCTGTCTGCCACTTTTTCTTACTGTGGCCAGTCAGCCAGAAGCGATATGTCACTCGTTGTGTATCTTAAGAGATTCATCGTTACTCCTTCCATAGGTTACTGGTATTCTCTGATTCAATACCTCTCGTGACGAAAAAGTCGCTATCTTAATAGTGCAATACTTCTTCCTCCCAGTTGCTCACACTATCTACGACGTTTTGTGTAGTTTTTGTCTGACAGAAACTATAATTCACTACTTGTGTATCATAAAAGTGTCATCGTTTCTCCTCCTAGGGGTTATTCGAGATTTCTTAATCCAAACCCCTAGTAACGAGGCATTGGCTACCTTAAGAGAGTCATAGTTACTCGTCCCCATTGCTCACCCAGTCTGCCACTTTTTCTTACTGTGGCCAGTCTGCCAAAAGCGATATGTCACTCGTTGTGTATCTTAAGATATTCATCGTTACTCCTTCCATAGGTTACTGGTATTCTCTGATTCAATACCTCTCGTGACGAAAAAGTCGCTATCTTAATAGTGCAATACTTCATCCTCCCAGTTGCTCACACAGTCTACTACTTTTTGTGTAGTTTTTGTCTGCCAGAAACTATAATTCACTAGTTGTGTACCATAAAAGAGTCAACGTTTCTCCTCCTAGGGGTTATTCGAGATTTCTTAATCCAAACCCCTAGTAACGAGGCATTGGCTACCTTAAGAGAGTCATAGTTACTCGTCCCAATTGCTCACCCAGTCTGCCACTTTTTCTTACTGTGGCCAGTCTGCCAGAAGCGATATGTCACTCGTTGTGTATCTTAAGAGATTCATCGTTACTCCTTCCATAGGTTACTGGTATTCTCTGATTCAATACCTCTCGTGACGAAAAAGGCGCTATCTTAATAGTGCAATACTTCTTGCTCCCAGTTGCTCACACAGTCTACTACTTTTTGTGTAGTTTTTATCTGCCAGAAACTATAATTCACTAGTTGTGTATCATAAAGGAGTCAACGTTTCTCCTCCTAGTGGTTATTCGAGATTTCTTAATCCAAACCCCTAGTTACGAGGCATTAGCTACCTTAAGAGAGTCATAGTTGCTCGTCCCAATTACTCACCCAGTCTGCCACTTTTTCTTACTGTGGCCAGTCTGCCAGAAGCGATATGTCACTCGTTGTGTATCTTAAGAGATTCATCGTTACTCCTTCCATAGATTACTGGTATTCTCTGATTCAATACCTCTCGTGACGAAAAAGTCGCTATCTTAATAGTGCAATACTTCTTCCTCCCAGTTGCTCACACTGTTTCCTACTTTTTGTGTACTTGCCAGTCTGCCAGAAGAGATATGTCACTAGTTGTGTATCATAAAAGAGTCATCGTTTCTCCTCCTAGGGGTTATTCGAGATTTCTTAATCCAAACCCCTAGTAACAAGGCATTGGCTACCTTAAGAGAGTCATAGTTACTCGTCCCAATTGCTCACCCAGTCTGCCACTTTTTCTTACTGTGGCAAGTCTGCCAGAAGCGATATGTCACTCGTTGTGTATCTCAAGAGATTCATCGTTACTCCCTCCATAGGTTACTCGTATTCTCTGATTCAATACCTCTCGTGACGAAACATTGGCTTTCTTAATAGTGCCATACTTCTTAGTCCCAGTTGCTCACACTGTTTCCTACTTTTTGTGTACTTGCCAGTCTGCCAAAAGCGATATGTCACTAGTTGTGTATCATAAAAGAGTCATCGTTTCTCCTCCTAGGGGTTATTCGAGATTTCTTAATCCAAACCCCCTAGTAACGAGGCATTGGTTACCTTAAGAGAGTCATAGTTACTTGTCCCCATTGCTCACCCAGTCTGCCACTTTTTCTTACTGTGGAAAGTCTGCCAGAAGCGATATGTCACTCGTTGTGTATCTTAAGATATTCATCGTTACTCCTTCCATAGGTTACTGGTATTCTCTGATTCAATTCCTCTCGTGACGAAAAAGTCGATATCTTAATAGTGCAGTACTTCTTCCTCCCAGTTGCTCACACTATCTACTACGTTTTGTGTAGTTTTTGTCTGCCAGAAACTACAATTCACTAGTTGTGTCATAGTTTCTCCTCCTAGGGTTTATTCGAGATTTCTTAATCCAAACCCCTAGTAACGAGGCATTGGCTACCTTAAGAGAGTCATAGATACTCGTCCCAATTGCCCACCCAGTCTGCCACTTTTTCTTTCTGTGGCCAGTCTGCCAGAAGCGATATGTCACTCGTTGTGTATCTTAAGAGATTCATCGTTACTCCCTCCATAGGTTACTCGTATTCTCTGATTCAATACCTCTCGTGACGAAACATTGGCTTTCTTAATAGTGCCATACTTCTTAGTCCCAGTTGCTCACACTGTTTCCTACTTTTTGTGTACTTGCCAGTCTGCCAGAAGCGATATGTCACTAGTTGTGTATCATAAAAGAGTCATCGTTTCTCCTCCTAGGGGTTATTCGAGATTTCTTAATCCAAACCCCTAGTAACGAGGCATTGGGTACCTTAGAAGAGTCATAGTTACTCGTCCCCATTGCTCACCCAGTCTGCCACTTTTTCTTACTGTGGCCAGTCTGCCAGAAGCGATATGTCACTCGTTGTGTATCTTAAGATATTCATCGTTACTCCTTCCATAGGTTACTGGTATTCTCTGATTCAATACCTCTCGTGACGAAAAAGTCGCTATCTTAATAGTGCAATACTTCATCCTCCCAGTTGCTCACACAGTCTACTACTTTTTGTGTAGTTTTTGTGTGCCAGAAACTATAATTCACTAGTTGTGTACCATAAAAGAGTCAACGTTTCTCCTCCTAGGGGTTATTCGTGATTTCTTAATCCAAACCCCTAGTAACGAGGCATTGGCTACCTTAAGAGAGTCATAGTTACTCGTCCCAATTGCTCACCCAGTCTGCCACTTTTTCTTACTGTGGCCAGTCTGCCAGAAGCGATATGTCACTCGTTGTGTATCTTAAGAGATTCATCGTTACTCCTTCCATAGGTTACTGGTATTCTCTGATTCAATACCTCTCGTGACGAAAAAGGCGCTATCTTAATAGTGCAATACTTCTTGCTCCCAGTTGCTCACACAATCTACTACTTTTTGTGTAGTTTTTGTCTGCCAGAAACTATAATTCACTAGTTGTGTATCATAAAGGAGTCAACGTTTCTCCTCCTAGGGGTTATTCGAGATTTCTTAATCCAAACCCCTAGTAACGAGGCATTGGCTACCTTAAGAGATTCATAGTTACTCGTCCCAATTGCTCACCCAGTCTGCCACTTTTTCTTACTCTGGCCAGTCTGCCAGAAGCGATATGTCACTCGTTGTGTATCTTAAGAGATTCATCGTTACTCCCTCCATAGGTTACTCGTATTCTCTGATTCAATACCTCTCGTGACGAAAAAGTCACTATCTTAATAGTGCAATACTTCTTCCTCCCAGTTGCTCACACTGTTTCCTACTTTTTGTGTACTTGCCAGTCTGCCAGAAGAGATATGTCACTAGTTGTGTATCATAAAAGAGTCATCGTTTCTCCTCCTAGGGGTTATTCGAGATTTCTTAATCCAAACCCCTAGTAACGAGGCATTGGCTACCTTAAGAGAGTCATAGTTACTCGTCCCAATTGCTCACCCAGTCTGCCACTTTTTCTTACTGTGGCCAGTCTGCCAGAAGCGATATGTCACTCGTTGTGTATCTTAAGAGATTCATCGTTACTCCCTCCATAGGTTACTCGTATTCTCTGATTCAATACCTCTCGTGACGAATCATTGGCTTTCTTAATAGTGCCATACTTCTTCCTCCCAGTTGCTCACACAGTTTACTACTTTTTGTGTACTTGCCAGTCTGCCAGAAGCGATATGTCACTAGTTGTGTATCAAAAAAGAGTAATCGTTTCACCTCCTAGGGATTATTCGAGATTTCTTAATCCAAACCCCTAGTAACGAGGCATTGGCTACCTTAAGAGAGTCATAGTTACTCGTCCAAATTGCTCACCCAGTCTGCCACTTGTTCTTACTGTGGCCAGTCTGCCAGAAGCGATATGTCACTAGTTGTGTATCATAAAAGAGTCATCGTTTCTCCTCCTAGGTGTTATTCGAGATTACTTAATCCAAACCCCTAGTAACGAGGCATTGGCTACCTTAAGAGAGTCATAGTTACTCGTCCCCATTGCTCACCCAGTCTGCCACTTTTTCTTACTGTGGCCAGTCTGCCAGAAGCGATATGTCACTCGTTGTGTATCTTAAGAGATTCATCGTTACTCCTTCCATAGGTTACTGGTATTCTCTGATTCAATACCTCTCGTGACGAAAAAGTCGCTATCTTAATAGTGCAATACTTCTACCTCCCAGTTGCTCACACTATCTACGACGTTTTGTGTAGTTTTTGTCTGCCAGAAACTATAATTCACTACTTGTGTATCATAAAAGTGTCATCGTTTCTCCTCCTAGGGGCTACTCGAGATTTCTTAATCCAAACCCCTAGTAACGAGGCATTGGCTACCTTAAGAGAGTCATAGTTACTCGTCCCAATTGCTCACCCAGTCTGCCACTTATTCTTACTGTGGCCAGTCTGCCAGAAGCGATGTGTCACTCGTTGTGTATCTTAAGAGATTCATCGTTACTCCCTCCATAGGTTACTCGTATTCTCTGATTCAATACCTCTCAAGACGAAAAAGGCGCTATCTTAATAGTGCAATACTTCTTGCTCCCAGTTGCTCACACAGTCTACTACTTTTTGTGTAGTTTTTGTCTGCCAGAAACTATAATTCACTAGTTGTGTATCATAAAGGAGTCAACGTTTCTCCTCCTAGGGGTTATTCGAGATTTCTTAATCCAAACCCCTAGTAACGAGGCATTGGCTACCTTAAGAGAGTCATAGTTGCTCGTCCCAATTGCTCACCCAGTCTGCCACTTTTTCTTACTGTGGCCAGTCTGCCAGAAGCGATATGTCACTCGTTGTGTATCTTAAGAGATTCATCGTTACTCCTTCCATAGATTACTGGTATTCTCTGATTCAATACCTCTCGTGACGAAAAAGTCGCTATCTTAATAGTGCAATACTTCTTCCTCCCAGTTGCTCACACTGTTTCCTACTTTTTGTGTACTTGCCAGTCTGCCAGAAGAGATATGTCACTAGTTGTGTATCATAAAAGAGTCATCGTTTCTCCTCCTAGGGGTTATTCGAGATTTCTTAATCCAAACCCCTAGTAACGAGGCATTGGCTACCTTAAGAGAGTCATAGTTACTCGTCCCAATTGCTCACCCAGTCTGCCACTTTTTCTTACTGTGGCCAGTCTGCCAGAAGCGATATGTCACTCGTTGTGTATCTTAAGAGATTCATCGTTACTCCCTCCATAGGTTACTCGTATTCTCTGATTCAATACCTCTCGTGACGAAACATTGGCTTTCTTAATAGTGCCATACTTCTTCCTCCCAGTTGCTCACACAGTTTACTACTTTTTGTGTACTTGCCAGTCTGCCAGAAGCGATATGTCACTCGTTGTGTATCTTAAGAGATTCATCGTTACTCCTTCCATAGGTTACTGGTATTCTCTGATTCAATACCTCTCGTGACGAAAAAGTCGCTATCTTAATAGTGCAATACTTCTTCCTCCCAGTTGCTCACACTATCTACGACGTTTTGTGTAGTTTTTGTCTGCCAGAAACTATAATTCACTACTTGTGTATGATAAAAGTGTCATCATTTCTCCTCCTAGGGGTTATTCGAGATTTCTTAATCCAAACCCCTAGTAACGAGGCATTGGCTACCTTAAGAGAGTCATAGTTACTCGTCCCAATTGCTCACCCAGTCTGCCACTTATTCTTACTGTGGCCAGTCTGCCAGAAGCGATGTGTCACTAGTTGTGTATCTTAAGAGATTCATCGTTACTCCCTCCATAGGTTACTCGTATTCTCTGATTCAATACCTCTCGTGACGAAACATTGGCTTTCTTAATAGTGCCATACTTCTTAGTCCCAGTTGCTCACACTGTTTTCTACTTTTTGTGTACTTGCCAGTCTGCCAGAAGCGATATGTCACTAGTTGTGTATCATAAAAGAGTCATCGTTTCTCCTCCTAGGGGTTATCCGAGATTTCTTAATCCAAACAACTAGTAACGAGTCATTGGGTACCTTAAGAGAGTCATAGTTACTCGTCCCCATTGCTCACCCAGTCTGCCACTTTTTCTTACTGTGGCCAGTCTGCCAGAAGCGATATGTCACTCGTTGTGTATCTTAAGATATTCATCGTTACTCCTTCCATAGGTTACTGGTATTCTCTGATTCAATACCTCTCGTGACGAAAAAGGGGCTATCTTAATAGTGCAATACTTCTTGCTCCCAGTTGCTCACACAGTCTACTACTTTTTGTGTAGTTTTTGTCTGCCAGAAACTATAATTCACTAGTTGTGTACCATAAAAGAGTCAACGTTTCTCCTCCTAGGGGTTATTCGAGATTTCTTAATCCAAACCCCTAGTAACGAGGCATTGGCTACCTTAAGAGCGTCATAGTTACTCGTCCCAATTGCTCACCCAGTCTGCCACTTTTTCTTACTGTGGCCAGTCTGCCAGAAGCGATATGTCACTCGTTGTGTATCTTAAGAGATTCATCGTTACTCCTTCCATAGGTTACTGGTATTCTCTGATTCAATACCTCTCGTGACGAAAAAGGCGCTATCTTAATAGTGCAATACTTCTTTCTCCCAGTTGCTCACACAGTCTACTACTTTTTGTGTAGTTTTTGTCTGCCAGAAACTATAATTCACTAGTTGTGTATCATAAAGGAGTCAACGTTTCTCCTCCTAGGGGTTATTCGAGATTTGTTAATCCAAACCCCTAGTAACGAGGCATTGGCTACCTTAAGAGAGTCATAGTTGCTCGTCCCAATTGCTCACCCAGTCTGCCACTTTTTCTTACTGTGGCCAGTCTGCCAGAAGCGATATGTCACTCGTTGTGTATCTTAAGAGATTCATCGTTACTCCTTCCATAGGTTACTGGTATTCTCTGATTCAATACCTATCGTGACGAAAAAGGGGCTATCTTAATAGTGCAATACTTCTTGCTCCCAGTTGCTCACACAGTCTACTACTTTTTGTGTAGTTTTTATCTGCCAGAAACTATAATTCACTAGTTGTGTATCATAAAGGAGTCAACGTTTCTCCTCCTAGGGGTTATTCGAGATTTCTTAATCCAAACCCCTAGTAACGAGGCATTGGCTACCTTAAGAGAGTCATAGTTGCTCGTCCCAATTGCTCACCCAGTCTGCCACTTTTTCTTACTGTGGCCAGTCTGCCAGAAGCGATATGTCACTCGTTGTGTATCTTAAGAGATTCATCGTTACTCCTTCCATAGATTACTGGTATTCTCTGATTCAATACCTCTCGTGACGAAAAAGTCGCTATCTTAATAGTGCAATACTTCTTCCTCCCAGTTGCTCACACTGTTTCCTACTTTTTGTGTACTTGCCAGTCTGCCAGAAGAGATATGTCACTAGTTGTGTATCATAAAAGAGTCATCGTTTCTCCTCCTAGGGGTTATTCGAGATTTCTTAATCCAAACCCCTAGTAACGAGGCATTGGCTACCTTAAGAGAGTCATAGTTACTCGTCCCAATTGCTCACCCAGTCTGCCACTTTTTCTTACTGTGGCCAGTCTGCCAGAAGCGATATGTCACTCGTTGTGTATCTTAAGAGATTCATCGTTACTCCCTCAATAGGTTACTCGTATTCTCTGATTCAATACCTCTCGTGACGAAACATTGGCTTTCTTAATAGTGCCATACTTCTTCCTCCCAGTTGCTCACACAGTTTACTACTTTTTGTGTACTTGCCAGTCTGCCAGAAGCGATATGTCACTAGTTGTGTATCAAAAAAGAGTCATCGTTTCACCTCCTAGGGATTATTCGAGATTTCTTAATCCAAACCCCTAGTAACGAGGCATTGGCTACCTTAAGAGAGTCATAGTTACTCGTCCAAATTGCTCACCCAGTCTGCCACTTGTTCTTACTGTGGCCAGTCTGCCAGAAGCGATATGTCACTAGTTGTGTATCATAAAAGAGTCATCGTTTCTCCTCCTAGGGGTTATTCGAGATTACTTATTCCAAACCCTTAGTAACGAGGCATTGGCTACCTTAAGAGAGTCATAGTTACTCGTTACAATTGCTCACCCTGTCTGCCACTTTTTCTTACTGTGGCCAGTCAGCCAGAAGCGATATGTCACTCGTTGTGTATCTTAAGAGATTCATCGTTACTCCCTCAATAGGTTACTCGTATTCTCTGATTCAATACCTCTCGTGACGAAACATTGGCTTTCTTAATAGTGCCATACTTCTTCCTCCCAGTTGCTCACACAGTTTACTACTTTTTGTGTACTTGCCAGTCTGCCAGAAGCGATATGTCACTAGTTGTGTATCAAAAAAGAGTCATCGTTTCACCTCCTAGGGATTATTCGAGATTTCTTAATCCAAACCCCTAGTAACGAGGCATTGGCTACCTTAAGAGAGTCATAGTTACTCGTCCAAATTGCTCACCCAGTCTGCCACTTGTTCTTACTGTGGCCAGTCTGCCAGAAGCGATATGTCACTAGTTGTGTATCATAAAAGAGTCATCGTTTCTCCTCCTAGGGGTTATTCGAGATTACTTAATCCAAACCCTTAGTAACGAGGCATTGGCTACCTTAAGAGAGTCATAGTTACTCGTTACAATTGCTCACCCTGTCTGCCACTTTTTCTTACTGTGGCCAGTCAGCCAGAAGCGATATGTCACTCGTTGTGTATCTTAAGAGATTCATCGTTACTCCTTCCATAGGTTACTGGTATTCTCTGATTCAATACATCTCGTGACGAAAAAGGCGCTATCTTAATAGTGCAATACTTCTTGCTCCCAGTTGCTCACACAATCTACTACTTTTTGTGTAGTTTTTGTCTGCCAGAAACTATAATTCACTAGTTGTGTATCATAAAGGAGTCAACGTTTCTCCTCCTAGGGGTTATTCGAGATTTCTTAATCCAAACCCCTAGTAACGAGGCATTGGCTAACTTAAGAGATTCATAGTTACTCGTCCCAATTGCTCACCCAGTCTGCCACTTTTTCTTACTCTGGCCAGTCTGCCAGAAGCGATATGTCACTCGTTGTGTATCTTAAGAGATTCATCGTTACTCCCTCCATAGGTTACTCGTATTCTCTGATTCAATACCTCTCGTGACGAAAAAGTCACTATCTTAATAGTGCAATACTTCTTCCTCCCAGTTGCTCACACTGTTTCCTACTTTTTGTGTACTTGCCAGTCTGCCAGAAGAGATATGTCACTAGTTGTGTATCATAAAAGAGTCATCGTTTCTCCTCCTAGGGGTTATTCGAGATTTCTTAATCCAAACCCCTAGTAACGAGGCATTGGCTACCTTAAGAGAGTCATAGTTACTCGTCCCAATTGCTCACCCAGTCTGCCACTTTTTCTTACTGTGGCCAGTCTGCCAGAAGCGATATGTCACTCGTTGTGTATCTTAAGAGATTCATCGTTACTCCCTCCATAGGTTACTCGTATTCTCTGATTCAATACCTCTCGTGACGAATCATTGGCTTTCTTAATAGTGCCATACTTCTTCCTCCCAGTTGCTCACACAGTTTACTACTTTTTGTGTACTTGCCAGTCTGCCAGAAGCGATATGTCACTAGTTGTGTATCAAAAAAGAGTAATCGTTTCACCTCCTAGGGATTATTCGAGATTTCTTAATCCAAACCCCTAGTAACGAGGCATTGGCTACCTTAAGAGAGTCATAGTTACTCGTCCAAATTGCTCACCCAGTCTGCCACTTGTTCTTACTGTGGCCAGTCTGCCAGAAGCGATATGTCACTAGTTGTGTATCATAAAAGAGTCATCGTTTCTCCTCCTAGGTGTTATTCGAGATTACTTAATCCAAACCCCTAGTAACGAGGCATTGGCTACCTTAAGAGAGTCATAGTTACTCGTCCCCATTGCTCACCCAGTCTGCCACTTTTTCTTACTGTGGCCAGTCTGCCAGAAGCGATATGTCACTCGTTGTGTATCTTAAGAGATTCATCGTTACTCCTTCCATAGGTTACTGGTATTCTCTGATTCAATACCTCTCGTGACGAAAAAGTCGCTATCTTAATAGTGCAATACTTCTACCTCCCAGTTGCTCACACTATCTACGACGTTTTGTGTAGTTTTTGTCTGCCAGAAACTATAATTCACTACTTGTGTATCATAAAAGTGTCATCGTTTCTCCTCCTAGGGGCTACTCGAGATTTCTTAATCCAAACCCCTAGTAACGAGGCATTGGCTACCTTAAGAGAGTCATAGTTACTCGTCCCAATTGCTCACCCAGTCTGCCACTTATTCTTACTGTGGCCAGTCTGCCAGAAGCGATGTGTCACTCGTTGTGTATCTTAAGAGATTCATCGTTACTCCCTCCATAGGTTACTCGTATTCTCTGATTCAATACCTCTCAAGACGAAAAAGGCGCTATCTTAATAGTGCAATACTTCTTGCACCCAGTTGCTCACACAGTCTACTACTTTTTGTGTAGTTTTTGTCTGCCAGAAACTATAATTCACTAGTTGTGTATCATAAAGGAGTCAACGTTTCTCCTCCTAGGGGTTATTCGAGATTTGTTAATCCAAACCCCTAGTAACGAGGCATTGGCTACCTTAAGAGAGTCATAGTTGCTCGTCCCAATTGCTCACCCAGTCTGCCACTTTTTCTTACTGTGGCCAGTCTGCCAGAAGCGATATGTCACTCGTTGTGTATCTTAAGAGATTCATCGCTACTCCTTCCATAGGTTACTGGTATTCTCTGATTCAATACCTCTCGTGACGAAAAAGGCGCTATCTTAATAGTGCAATACTTCTTTCTCCCAGTTGCTCACACAGTCTACTACTTTTTGTGTAGTTTTTGTCTGCCAGAAACTATAATTCACTAGTTGTGTATCATAAAGGAGTCAACGTTTCTCCTCCTAGGGGTTATTCGAGATTTGTTAATCCAAACCCCTAGTAACGAGGCATTGGCTACCTTAAGAGAGTCATAGTTGCTCGTCCCAATTGCTCACCCAGTCTGCCACTTTTTCTTACTGTGGCCAGTCTGCCAGAAGCGATATGTCACTCGTTGTGTATCTTAAGAGATTAATCGTTACTCCTTCCATAGGTTACTGGTATTCTCTGATTCAATACCTCTCGTGACGAAAAAGGGGCTATCTTAATAGTGCAATACTTCTTGCTCCCAGTTGCTCACACAGTCTACTACTTTTTGTGTAGTTTTTGTCTGCCAGAAACTATAATTCACTAGTTGTGTATCATAAAGGAGTCAACGTTTCTCCTCCTAGGGGTTATTCGAGATTTCTTAATCCAAACCCCTAGTAACGAGGCATTGGCTACCTTAAGAGAGTCATAGTTGCTCGTCCCAATTGCTCACCCAGTCTGCCACTTTTTCTTACTGTGGCCAGTCTCCCAGAAGCGATATGTCACTCGTTGTGTATCTTAAGAGATTCATCGTTACTCCTTCCATAGATTACTGGGATTCTCTGATTCAATACCTCTCGTGACGAAAAAGTCGCTATCTTAATAGTGCAATACTTCTTCCTCCCAGTTGCTCACACTGTTTCCTACTTTTTGTGTACTTGCCAGTCTGCCAGAAGAGATATGTCACTAGTTGTGTATCATAAAAGAGTCATCGTTTCTCCTCCTAGGGGTTATTCGAGATTTCTTAATCCAAACCCCTAGTAACGAGGCATTGGCTACCTTAAGAGAGTCATAGTTACTCGTCCCAATTGCTCACCCAGTCTGCCACTTTTTCTTACTGTGGCCAGTCTGCCAGAAGCGATATGTCACTCGTTGTGTATCTTAAGAGATTCATCGTTACTCCCTCCATAGGTTACTCGTATTCTCTGATTCAATACCTCTCGTGACGAAACATTGGCTTTCTTAATAGTGCCATACTTCTTCCTCCCAGTTGCTCACACAGTTTACTACTTTTTGTGTACTTGCCAGTCTGCCAGAAGCGATATGTCACTCGTTGTGTATCTTAAGAGATTCATCGTTACTCCTTCCATAGGTTACTGGTATTCTCTGATTCAATACCTCTCGTGACGAAAAAGTCGCTATCTTAATAGTGCAATACTTCTTCCTCCCAGTTGCTCACACTATCTACGACGTTTTGTGTAGTTTTTGTCTGCCAGAAACTATAATTCACTACTTGTGTATGATAAAAGTGTCATCGTTTCTCCTCCTAGGGGTTATTCGAGATTTCTTAATCCAAACCCCTAGTAACGAGGCATTGGCTACCTTAAGAGAGTCATAGTTACTCGTCCCAATTGCTCACCCAGTCTGCCACTTATTCTTACTGTGGCCAGTCTGCCAGAAGCGATGTGTCACTAGTTGTGTATCTTAAGAGATTCATCGTTACTCCCTCCATAGGTTACTCGTATTCTCTGATTCAATACCTCTCGTGACGAAACATTGGCTTTCTTAATAGTGCCATACTTCTTAGTCCCAGTTGCTCACACTGTTTTCTACTTTTTGTGTACTTGCCAGTCTGCCAGAAGCGATATGTCACTAGTTGTGTATCATAAAAGAGTCATCGTTTCTCCTCCTAGGGGTTATCCGAGATTTCTTAATCCAAACCCCTAGTAACGAGTCATTGGGTACCTTAAGAGAGTCATAGTTACTCGTCCCCATTGCTCACCCAGTCTGCCACTTTTTCTTACTGTGGCCAGTCTGCCAGAAGCGATATGTCACTCGTTGTGTATCTTAAGATATTCATCGTTACTCCTTCCATAGGTTACTGGTATTCTCTGATTCAATACCTCTCGTGACGAAAAAGGGGCTATCTTAATAGTGCAATACTTCTTGCTCCCAGTTGCTCACACAGTCTACTACTTTTTGTGTAGTTTTTGTCTGCCAGAAACTATAATTCACTAGTTGTGTACCATAAAAGAGTCAACGTTTCTCCTCCTAGGGGTTATTCGAGATTTCTTAATCCAAACCCCTAGTAACGAGGCATTGGCTACCTTAAGAGCGTCATAGTTACTCGTCCCAATTGCTCACCCAGTCTGCCACTTTTTCTTACTGTGGCCAGTCTGCCAGAAGCGATATGTCACTCGTTGTGTATCTTAAGAGATTCATCGTTACTCCTTCCATAGGTTACTGGTATTCTCTGATTCAATACCTCTCGTGACGAAAAAGGCGCTATCTTAATAGTGCAATACTTCTTTCTCCCAGTTGCTCACACAGTCTACTACTTTTTGTGTAGTTTTTGTCTGCCAGAAACTATAATTCACTAGTTGTGTATCATAAAGGAGTCAACGTTTCTCCTCCTAGGGGTTATTCGAGATTTGTTAATCCAAACCCCTAGTAACGAGGCATTGGCTACCTTAAGAGAGTCATAGTTGCTCGTCCCAATTGCTCACCCAGTCTGCCACTTTTTCTTACTGTGGCCAGTCTGCCAGAAGCGATATGTCACTCGTTGTGTATCTTAAGAGATTCATCGTTACTCCTTCCATAGGTTACTGGTATTCTCTGATTCAATACCTATCGTGACGAAAAAGGCGCTATCTTAATAGTGCAATACTTCTTGCTCCCAGTTGCTCACACAGTCTACTACTTTTTGTGTAGTTTTTATCTGCCAGAAACTATAATTCACTAGTTGTGTATCATAAAGGAGTCAACGTTTCTCCTCCTAGGGGTTATTCGAGATTTCTTAATCCAAACCCCTAGTAACGAGGCATTGGCTACCTTAAGAGAGTCATAGTTGCTCGTCCCAATTGCTCACCCAGTCTGCCACTTTTTCTTACTGTGGCCAGTCTGCCAGAAGCGATATGTCACTCGTTGTGTATCTTAAGAGATTCATCGTTACTCCTTCCATAGATTACTGGTATTCTCTGATTCAATACCTCTCGTGACGAAAAAGTCGCTATCTTAATAGTGCAATACTTCTTCCTCCCAGTTGCTCACACTGTTTCCTACTTTTTGTGTACTTGCCAGTCTGCCAGAAGAGATATGTCACTAGTTGTGTATCATAAAAGAGTCATCGTTTCTCCTCCTAGGGGTTATTCGAGATTTCTTAATCCAAACCCCTAGTAACGAGGCATTGGCTACCTTAAGAGAGTCATAGTTACTCGTCCCAATTGCTCACCCAGTCTGCCACTTTTTCGTACTGTGGCCAGTCTGCCAGAAGCGATATGTCACTCGTTGTGTATCTTAAGAGATTCATCGTTACTCCCTCAATAGGTTACTCGTATTCTCTGATTCAATACCTCTCGTGACGAAACATTGGCTTTCTTAATAGTGCCATACTTCTTCCTCCCAGTTGCTCACACAGTTTACTACTTTTTGTGTACTTGCCAGTCTGCCAGAAGCGATATGTCACTAGTTGTGTATCAAAAAAGAGTCATCGTTTCACCTCCTAGGGATTATTCGAGATTTCTTAATCCAAACCCCTAGTAACGAGGCATTGGCTACCTTAAGAGAGTCATAGTTACTCGTCCAAATTGCTCACCCAGTCTGCCACTTGTTCTTACTGTGGCCAGTCTGCCAGAAGCGATATGTCACTAGTTGTGTATCATAAAAGAGTCATCGTTTCTCCTCCTAGGGGTTATTCGAGATTACTTAATCCAAACCCTTAGTAACGAGGCATTGGCTACCTTAAGAGAGTCATAGTTACTCGTTACAATTGCTCACCCTGTCTGCCACTTTTTCTTACTGTGGCCAGTCAGCCAGAAGCGATATGTCACTCGTTGTGTATCTTAAGAGATTCATCGTTACTCCTTCCATAGGTTACTGGTATTCTCTGATTCAATACCTCTCGTGACGAAAAAGTCGCTATCTTAATAGTGCAATACTTCTTCCTCCCAGTTGCTCACACTATCTACGACGTTTTGTGTAGTTTTTGTCTGCCTGAAACTATAATTCACTACTTGTGTATCATAAAAGTGTCATCGTTTCTCCTCCTAGGGGTTATTCGAGATTCCTTAATCCAAACCCCTAGTAACAAGGCATTGGCTACCTTAAGAGATTCATAGTTACTCGTCCCAATTGCTCACACAGTCTGCCACTTATTCTTACTGTGGCCAGTCTGCCAGAAGCGATGTGTCACTCGTTGTGTATCTTAAGAGATTCATCGTTACTCACTCCATAGGTTACTCGTATTCTCTGATTCAATACCTCTCGTGACGAAACATTGGCTTTCTTAATAGTGCCATACTTCTTAGTCCCAGTTGCTCACACTGTTTTCTACTTTTTGTGTACTTGCCAGTCTGCCAGAAGCGATATGTCACTAGTTGTGTATCATAAAAGAGTCATCGTTTCTCCTCCTAGGGGTTATCCGAGATTTCTTAATCTAAACCCCTAGTAACGAGTCATTGGGTACCTTAAGAGAGTCATAGTTACTCGTCCCCATTGCTCACCCAGTCTGCCACTTTTTCTTACTGTGGCCAGTCTGCCAGAAGCGATATGTCACTCGTTGTGTATCTTAAGATATTCATCGTTACTCCTTCCATAGGTTACTGGTATTCTCTGATTCAATACCTCTCGTGACGAAAAAGTCGCTATCTTAATAGTGCAATACTTCATCCTCCCAGTTGCTCACACAGTCTACTACTTTTTGTGTAGCTTTTGTCTGCCAGAAACTATAATTCACTAGTTGTGTACCATAAAAGAGTCAACGTTTCTCCTCCTAGGGGTTATTCGAGATTTCTTAATCCAAACCCCTAGTAACGAGGCATTGGCTACCTTAAGAGAGTCATAGTTACTCGTCCCAATTGCTCACCCAGTCTGCCACTTTTTCTTACTGTGGCCAGTCTGCCAGAAGCGATATGTCACTCGTTGTGTATCTTAAGAGATTCATCGTTACTCCTTCCATGGGTTACTGGTATTCTCTGATTCAATACCTCTCGTGACGAAAAAGGCGCTATCTTAATAGTGCAATACTTCTTGCTCCCAGTTGCTCACACAGTCTACTACTTTTTGTGTAGTTTTTGTCTGCCAGAAACTATAATTCACTAGTTGTGTATCATAAAGGAGTCAACGTTTCTCCTCCTAGGGGTTATTCGAGATTTGTTAATCCAAACCCCTAGTAACGAGGCATTGGCTACCTTAAGAGAGTCATAGTTGCTCGTCCCAATTGCTCACCCAGTCTGCCACTTTTTCTTACTGTGGCCAGTCTGCCAGAAGCGATATGTCACTCGTTGTGTATCTTAAGAGATTCATCGTTACTCCTTCCATAGGTTACTGGTATTCTCTGATTCAATACCTCTCGTGACGAAAAAGGGGCTCTCTTAATAGTGCAATACCTCTTGCTCCCAGTTGCTCACACAGTCTACTACTTTTTGTGTAGTTTTTATCTGCCAGAAACTATAATTCACTAGTTGTGTATCATAAAGGAGTCAACGTTTCTCCTCCTAGGGGTTATTCGAGATTTCTTAATCCAAACCCCTAGTAACTTGGCATTGGCTACCTTAAGAGAGTCATAGTTGCTCGTCCCAATTGCTCACCCAGTCTGCCACTTTTTCTTACTGTGGCCAGTCTGCCAGAAGCGATATGTCACTCGTTGTGTATCTTAAGAGATTCATCGTTACTCCTTCCATAGGTTACTGGTATTCTCTGATTCAATACCTCTCGTGACGAAAAAGTCGCTATCTTAATAGTGCAATACTTCTTCCTCCCAGTTGCTCACACTGTTTCCTACTTTTTGTGTACTTGCCAGTCTGCCAGAAGAGATATGTCACTAGTTGTGTATCATAAAAGAGTCATCGTTTCTCCTCCTAGGGGTTATTCGAGATTTCTTAATCCAAACCCCTAGTAACGAGGCATTGGCTACCTTAAGAGAGTCATAGTTACTCGTCCCAATTGCTTGGCCAGTCTGCCAGAAGCGATATGTCACTCGTTGTGTATCTTAAGAGATTCATCGTTACTCCCTCCATAGGTTACTCGTATTCTCTGATTCAATACCTCTCGTGACGAAACATTGGCTTTCTTAATAGTGCCATACTTCTTCCTCCCAGTTGCTCACACAGTTTACTACTTTTTGTGTACTTGCCAGTCTGCCAGAAGCGATATGTCACTAGTTGTGTATCAAAAAAGAGTCATCGTTTCACCTCCTAGGGATTATTCGAGATTTCTTAATCCAAACCCCTAGTAACGAGGCATTGGCTACCTTAAGAGAGTCATAGTTACTCGTCCAAATTGCTCACCCAGTCTGCCACTTGTTCTTACTGTGGCCAGTCTGCCAGAAGCGATATGTCACTAGTTGTGTATCATAAAAGAGTCATCGTTTCTCCTCCTAGGGGTTATTCGAGATTACTTAATCCAAACCCTTAGTAACGAGGCATTGGCTACCTTAAGAGAGTCATAGTTACTCGTTACAATTGCTCACCCTGTCTGCCACTTTTTCTTACTGTGGCCAGTCAGCCAGAAGCGATATGTCACTCGTTGTGTATCTTAAGAGATTCATCGTTACTCCTTCCATAGGTTACTGGTATTCTCTGATTCAATACCTCTCGTGACGAAAAAGTCGCTATCTTAATAGTGCAATACTTCTTCCTCCCAGTTGCTCACACTATCTACGACGTTTTGTGTAGTTTTTGTCTGCCTGAAACTATAATTCACTACTTGTGTATCATAAAAGTGTCATCGTTTCTCCTCCTAGGGGTTATTCGAGATTCCTTAATCCAAACCCCTAGTAACAAGGCATTGGCTACCTTAAGAGATTCATAGTTACTCGTCCCAATTGCTCACACAGTCTGCCACTTATTCTTACTGTGGCCAGTCTGCCAGAAGCGATGTGTCACTCGTTGTGTATCTTAAGAGATTCATCGTTACTCACTCCATAGGTTACTCGTATTCTCTGATTCAATACCTCTCGTGACGAAACATTGGCTTTCTTAATAGTGCCATACTTCTTAGTCCCAGTTGCTCACACTGTTTTCTACTTTTTGTGTACTTGCCAGTCTGCCAGAAGCGATATGTCACTAGTTGTGTATCATAAAAGAGTCATCGTTTCTCCTCCTAGGGGTTATCCGAGATTTCTTAATCTAAACCCCTAGTAACGAGTCATTGGGTACCTTAAGAGAGTCATAGTTACTCGTCCCCATTGCTCACCCAGTCTGCCACTTTTTCTTACTGTGGCCAGTCTGCCAGAAGCGATATGTCACTCGTTGTGTATCTTAAGATATTCATCGTTACTCCTTCCATAGGTTACTGGTATTCTCTGATTCAATACCTCTCGTGACGAAAAAGTCGCTATCTTAATAGTGCAATACTTCATCCTCCCAGTTGCTCACACAGTCTACTACTTTTTGTGTAGCTTTTGTCTGCCAGAAACTATAATTCACTAGTTGTGTACCATAAAAGAGTCAACGTTTCTCCTCCTAGGGGTTATTCGAGATTTCTTAATCCAAACCCCTAGTAACGAGGCATTGGCTACCTTAAGAGAGTCATAGTTACTCGTCCCAATTGCTCACCCAGTCTGCCACTTTTTCTTACTGTGGCCAGTCTGCCAGAAGCGATATGTCACTCGTTGTGTATCTTAAGAGATTCATCGTTACTCCTTCCATGGGTTACTGGTATTCTCTGATTCAATACCTCTCGTGACGAAAAAGGCGCTATCTTAATAGTGCAATACTTCTTGCTCCCAGTTGCTCACACAGTCTACTACTTTTTGTGTAGTTTTTGTCTGCCAGAAACTATAATTCACTAGTTGTGTATCATAAAGGAGTCAACGTTTCTCCTCCTAGGGGTTATTCGAGATTTGTTAATCCAAACCCCTAGTAACGAGGCATTGGCTACCTTAAGAGAGTCATAGTTGCTCGTCCCAATTGCTCACCCAGTCTGCCACTTTTTCTTACTGTGGCCAGTCTGCCAGAAGCGATATGTCACTCGTTGTGTATCTTAAGAGATTCATCGTTACTCCTTCCATAGGTTACTGGTATTCTCTGATTCAATACCTCTCGTGACGAAAAAGGGGCTCTCTTAATAGTGCAATACCTCTTGCTCCCAGTTGCTCACACAGTCTACTACTTTTTGTGTAGTTTTTATCTGCCAGAAACTATAATTCACTAGTTGTGTATCATAAAGGAGTCAACGTTTCTCCTCCTAGGGGTTATTCGAGATTTCTTAATCCAAACCCCTAGTAACTTGGCATTGGCTACCTTAAGAGAGTCATAGTTGCTCGTCCCAATTGCTCACCCAGTCTGCCACTTTTTCTTACTGTGGCCAGTCTGCCAGAAGCGATATGTCACTCGTTGTGTATCTTAAGAGATTCATCGTTACTCCTTCCATAGGTTACTGGTATTCTCTGATTCAATACCTCTCGTGACGAAAAAGTCGCTATCTTAATAGTGCAATACTTCTTCCTCCCAGTTGCTCACACTGTTTCCTACTTTTTGTGTACTTGCCAGTCTGCCAGAAGAGATATGTCACTAGTTGTGTATCATAAAAGAGTCATCGTTTCTCCTCCTAGGGGTTATTCGAGATTTCTTAATCCAAACCCCTAGTAACGAGGCATTGGCTACCTTAAGAGAGTCATAGTTACTCGTCCCAATTGCTTGGCCAGTCTGCCAGAAGCGATATGTCACTCGTTGTGTATCTTAAGAGATTCATCGTTACTCCCTCCATAGGTTACTCGTATTCTCTGATTCAATACCTCTCGTGACGAAACATTGGCTTTCTTAATAGTGCCATACTTCTTCCTCCCAGTTGCTCACACAGTTTACTACTTTTTGTGTACTTGCCAGTCTGCCAGAAGCGATATGTCACTAGTTGTGTATCAAAAAAGAGTCATCGTTTCACCTCCTAGGGATTATTCGAGATTTCTTAATCCAAACCCCTAGTAACGAGGCATTGGCTACCTTAAGAGAGTCATTGTTACTCGTCCAAATTGCTCACCCAGTCTGCCACTTGTTCTTACTGTGGCCAGTCTGCCAGAAGCGATATGTCACTAGTTGTGTATCATAAAAGAGTCATCGTTTCTCCTCCTAGGGGTTATTCGAGATTACTTAATCCAAACGCCTAGTAACGAGGCATTGGCTACCTTAAGAGAATCATAGTTACTCGTTACAATTGCTCACCCTGTCTGCCACTTTTTCTTACTGTGGCCAGTCAGCCAGAAGCGATATGTCACTCGTTGTGTATCTTAAGAGATTCATCGTTACTCCTTCCATAGGTTACTGGTATTCTCTGATTCAATACCTCTCGTGACGAAAAAGTCGCTATCTTAATAGGGCAATACCTCTTCCTCCCAGTTGCTCACACTATCTACGACGTTTTGTGTAGTTTTTGTCTGCCAGAATCTATAATTCACCACTTGTGTATCATAAAAGTGTCATCGTTTCTCCTCCTAGGGTTTATTCGAGATTTCTTAATCCAAACCCCTAGTAACGAGGCATTGGCTACCTTAAGAGAGTCATAGTTACTCGTCCCAATTGCTCACCCAGTCTGCCACTTATTCTTACTGTGGCCAGTCTGCCAGAAGCGATGTGTCACTCGTTGTGTATCTTAAGAGATTCATCGTTACTCCCTCCATAGGTTACTCGTATTCTCTGATTCAATACCTCTCGTGACGAAAAAGTCGCTATCTTAATAGTGCAATACTTCTTCCTCCCAGTTGCTCACACTGTTTCCTACTTTTTGTGTACTTGCCAGTCTGCCAGAAGCGATATGTCACTAGTTGTGTATCATAAAAGAGTCATCGTTTCACCTCCTAGGGATTATTCGAGATTTCTTAATCCAAACCCCTAGTAACGAGGCATTGGCTACCTTAAGAGAGTCATAGTTACTCGTCCAAATTGCTCACCCAGTCTGCCACTTGTTCTTACTGTGGCCAGTCTGCCAGAAGCGATATGTCACTAGTTGTGTATCATAAAAGAGTCATCGTTTCTCCTCCTAGGGGTTATTCGAGATTACTTAATCCAAACCCCTAGTAACGAGGCATTGGCTACCTTAAGAGAGTCATAGTTACTCGTCCCAATTGCTCACCCAGTCTGCCACTTTTTCTTACTGTGGCCAGTCTGCCAGAAGCGATATGTCACTCGTTGTGTATCTTAAGAGATTCATCGTTACTCCTTCCATAGGTTACTGGTATTCTCTGATTCAATACCTCTCGTGACGAAAAAGACGCTATCTTAATAGTGCAATACTTCTTGCTCCCAGTTGCTCACACAGTCTACTACTTTTTGTGTAGTTTTTGTCTGCCAGAAACTATAATTCACTAGTTGTGTATCATAAAGGAGTCAACGTTTCTCCTCCTAGGGGTTATTCGAGATTTCTTAATCCAAACCCCTAGTAACGAGGCATTGGCTACCTTAAGAGAGTCATAGTTACTCGTCCCAATTGCTCACCCAGTTTGCCACTTTTTCTTACTGTGGCCAGTCTGCCAGAAGCGATATGTCACTCGTTGTGTATCTTAAGAGATTCATCGTTACTCCTTCCATAGGTTACTGGTATTCTCTGATTCAATACCTCTCGTGACGAAAAAGTCGCTATCTTAATTGTGCAATACTTCTTCCTCCCAGTTGCTCACACTGTTTCCTACTTTTTGTGTACTTGCCAGTCTGCCAGAAGAGATATGTCACTAGTTGTGTATCATAAAAGAGTCATCGTTTCTCCTCCTAGGGGTTATTCGAGATTTCTTAATCCAAACCCCTAGTAACGAGGCATTGGCTACCTTAAGAGAGTCATAGTTACTCGTCCCAATTGCTTGGCCAGTCTGCCAGAAGCGATATGTCACTCGTTGTGTATCTTAAGAGATTCATCGTTACTCCCTCCATAGGTTACTCGTATTCTCTGATTCAATACCTCTCGTGACGAAACATTTGCTTTCTTAATAGTGCCATACTTCTTCCTCCCAGTTGCTCACACAGTTTACTACTTTTTGTGTACTTGCCAGTCTGCCAGATGCGATATGTCACTAGTTGTGTATCAAAAAAGAGTCATCGTTTCACCTCCTAGGGATTATTCGAGATTTCTTAATCCAAACCCCTAGTAACGAGGCATTGGCTACCTTAAGAGAGTCATAGTTACTCGTCCAAATTGCTCACCCAGTCTGCCACTTGTTCTTACTGTGGCCAGTCTGCCAGAAGCGATATGTCACTAGTTGTGTATCATAAAAGAGTCGTCGTTTCTCCTCCTAGGGGTTATTCGAGATTACTTAATCCAAACCCCTAGTAACGAGGCATTGGCTACCTTAAGAGAATCATAGTTACTCGTTACAATTGCTCACCCTGTCTGCCACTTTTTCTTACTGTGGCCAGTCAGCCAGAAGCGATATGTCACTCGTTGTGTATCTTAAGAGATTCATCGTTACTCCTTCCATAGGTTACTGGTATTCTCTGATTCAATACCTCTCGTGACGAAAAAGTCGCTATCTTAATAGTGCAATACTTCTTCCTCCCAGTTGCTCACACTATCTACGACGTTTTGTGTAGTTTTTGTCTGCCAGAATCTATAATTCACCACTTGTGTACCATAAAAGTGTCATCGTTTCTCCTCCTAGGGGTTATTCGAGATTTCTTAATCCAAACCCCTAGTAACGAGGCATTGGCTACCTTAAGAGAGTCATAGTTACTCGTCCCAATTGCTCACCCAGTCTGCCACTTATTCTTACTGTGGCCAGTCTGCCAGAAGCGATGTGTCACTCGTTGTCTATCTTAAGAGATTCATCGTTACTCCCTCCATAGGTTACTCGTATTCTCTGATTCAATACCTCTCGTGACGAAACATTGGCTATCTTAATAGTGCCATACTTCGTAGTCCCAGTTGCTCACACTGTTTCCTACTTTTTGTGTACTTGCCAGTCTGCCAGAAGCGATATGTCACTAGTTGTGTATCATAAAAGAGTCATCGTTTCACCTCCTAGGGATTATTCGAGATTTCTTAATCCAAACCCCTAGTAACGAGGCATTGGCTACCTTAAGAGAGTCATAGTTACTCGTCCAAATTGCTCACCCAGTCTGCCACTTGTTCTTACTGTGGCCAGTCTGCCAGAAGCGATATGTCACTAGTTGTGTATCATAAAAGAGTCATCGTTTCTCCTCCTAGGGGTTATTCGAGATTACTTAATCCAAACCCCTAGTAACGAGGCATTGGCTACCTTAAGAGAGTCATAGTTACTCGTCCCAATTGCTCACCCAGTCTGCCACTTTTTCTTACTGTGGCCAGTCTGCCAGAAGCGATATGTCACTCGTTGTGTATCTTAAGAGATTCATCGTTACCCCTTCCATAGGTTACTGGTATTCTCTGATTCAATACCTCTCGTGACGAAAAAGGCGCTATCTTAATAGTGCAATACTTCTTGCTCCCAGTTGCTCACACAGTCTACTACTTTTTGTGTAGTTTTTGTCTGCCAGAAACTATAATTCACTAGTTGTGTATCATAAAGGAGTCAACGTTTCTCCTCCTAGGGGTTATTCGAGATTTCTTAATCCAAACCCCTAGTAACGAGGCATTGGCTACCTTAAGAGAGTCATAGTTGCTCGTCCCAATTGCTCACCCAGTTTGCCACTATTTCTTACTGTGGCCAGTCTGCCAGAAGCGATATGTCACTCGTTGTGTATCTTAAGAGATTCATCGTTACTCCTTCCATAGATTACTGGTATTCTCTGATTCAATACCTCTCGTGACGAAAAAGTCGCTATCGTAATAGTGCAATACTTCTTCCTCCCAGTTGCTCACACTGTTTCCTACTTTTTGTGTACTTGCCAGTCTGCCAGAAGAGATATGTCACTAGTTGTGTATCATAAAAGAGTCATCGTTTCTCCTCCTAGGGGTTATTCGAGATTTCTTAATCCAAACCCCTAGTAACGAGGCATTGGCTACCTTAAGAGAGTCATAGTTACTCGTCCCAATTGCTCACCCAGTCTGCCACTTTTTCTTACTGTGGGAAGTCTGCCAGAAGCGATATGTCACTCGTTGTGTATCTCAAGAGATTCATCGTTACTCCCTCCATAGGTTACTCGTATTCTCTGATTCAATACCTCTCGTGACGAAACATTGGCTTTCTTAATAGTGCCATACTTCTTCCTCCCAGTTGCTCACACAGTTTACTACTTTTTGTTTACTTGCCAGTCTGCCAGAAGCGATATGTCACTAGTTGTGTAACAAAAAAGAGTCATCGTTTCACCTCCTAGGGATTATTCGAGATTTCTTAATCCAAACCCCTAGTAACGAGGCATTGGCTACCTTAAGAGTGTCATAGTTACTCGTCCCAATTGCTCACCCAGTCTGCCACTTGTTCTTACTGTGGCCAGTCTGCCAGAAGCGATACGTCACTAGTTGTGTATCATAAAAGAGTCATCGTTTCTCCTCCTAGGGGTTATTCGAGATTACTTAATCCAAACCCCTAGTAACGAGGCATTGGCTACCTTAAGAGAGTCATAGTTACTCGTCCCAATTGCTCACTCAGTCTGCCACTTTTTCTTACTGTGGCCAGTCTGCCAGAAGCGATATGTCACTCGTTGTGTATCTTAAGATATTCATCGTTACTCCTTCCATAGGTTACTGGTATTCTCTGATTCAATACCTCTCGTGACGAAAAAGGGGCTATCTTAATAGTGCAATACTTCTTGCTCCCAGTTGCTCACACAGTCTACTACTTTTTGTGTAGTTTTTGTCTGCCAGAAACTATAATTCACTAGTTGTGTACCATAAAAGTGTCAACGTTTCTCCTCCTTGGGGTTATTCGAGATTTCTTAATCCAAACCCCTAGTAACGAGGCATTGGCTACCTTAAGAGCGTCATAGTTACTCGTCCCAATTGCTCACCCAGTCTGCCACTTTTTCTTACTGTGGCCAGTCTGCCAGAAGCGATATGTCACTCGTTGTGTATCTTAAGAGATTCATCGTTACTCCTTCCATAGGTTACTGGTATTCTCTGATTCAATACCTCTCGTGACGAAATGGCGCTATCTTAATAGTGCAATACTTCTTTCTCCCAGTTGCTCACACAGTCTACTACTTTTTGTGTAGTTTTTGTCTGCCAGAAACTATAATTCACTAGTTGTGTATCATAAAGGAGTCAACGTTTCTCCTCCTAGGGGTTATTCGAGATTTGTTAATCCAAACCCCTAGTAACGAGGCATTAGCTACCTTAAGAGAGTCATAGTTGCTCGTCCCAATTGCTCACCCAGTCTGCCACTTTTTCTTACTGTGGCCAGTCTGCCAGAAGCGATATGTCACTCGTTGTGTATCTTAAGAGATTCATCGTTACTCCTTCCATAGGTTACTGGTATTCTCTGATTCAATACCTATCGTGACGAAAAAGGGGCTATCTTAATAGTGCAATACTTCTTGCTCCCAGTTGCTCACACAGTCTACTACTTTTTGTGTAGTTTTTATCTGCCAGAAACTATAATTCACTAGTTGTGTATCATAAAGGAGTCAACGTTTCTCCTCCTAGGGGTTATTCGAGATTTCTTAATCCAAACCCCTAGTAACGAGGCATTGGCTACCTTAAGAGAGTCATAGTTGCTCGTCCCAATTGCTCACCCAGTCTGCCACTTTTTCTTACTGTGGCCAGTCTGCCAGAAGCGATATGTCACTCGTTGTGTATCTTAAGAGATTCATCGTTACTCCTTCCATAGATTACTGGTATTCTCTGATTCAATACCTCTCGTGACGAAAAAGTCGCTATCTTAATAGTGCAATACTTCTTCCTCCCAGTTGCTCACACTGTTTCCTACTTTTTGTGTACTTGCCAGTCTGCCAGAAGAGATATGTCACTAGTTGTGTATCATAAAAGAGTCATCGTTTCTCCTCCTAGGGGTTATTCGAGATTTCTTAATCCAAACCCCTAGTAACGAGGCATTGGCTACCTTAAGAGAGTCATAGTTACTCGTCCCAATTGCTCACCCAGTCTGCCACTTTTTCTTACTGTGGCCAGTCTGCCAGAAGCGATATGTCACTCGTTGTGTATCTTAAGAGATTCATCGTTACTCCCTCAATAGGTTACTCGTATTCTCTGATTCAATACCTCTCGTGACGAAACATTGGCTTTCTTAATAGTGCCATACTTCTTCCTCCCAGTTGCTCACACAGTTTACTACTTTTTGTGTACTTGCCAGTCTGCCAGAAGCGATATGTCACTAGTTGTGTATCAAAAAAGAGTCATCGTTTCACCTCCTAGGGATTATTCGAGATTTCTTAATCCAAACCCCTAGTAACGAGGCATTGGCTACCTTAAGAGAGTCATAGTTACTCGTCCAAATTGCTCACCCAGTCTGCCACTTGTTCTTACTGTGGCCAGTCTGCCAGAAGCGATATGTCACTAGTTGTGTATCATAAAAGAGTCATCGTTTCTCCTCCTAGGGGTTATTCGAGATTACTTAATCCAAACCCTTAGTAACGAGGCATTGGCTACCTTAAGAGAGTCATAGTTACTCGTTACAATTGCTCACCCTGTCTGCCACTTTTTCTTACTGTGGCCAGTCAGCCAGAAGCGATATGTCACTCGTTGTGTATCTTAAGAGATTCATCGTTACTCCTTCCATAGGTTACTGGTATTCTCTGATTCAATACCTCTCGTGACGAAAAAGTCGCTATCTTAATAGTGCAATACTTCTTCCTCCCAGTTGCTCACACTATCTACGACGTTTTGTGTAGTTTTTGTCTGCCTGAAACTATAATTCACTACTTGTGTATCATAAAAGTGTCATCGTTTCTCCTCCTAGGGGTTATTCGAGATTCCTTAATCCAAACCCCTAGTAACAAGGCATTGGCTACCTTAAGAGATTCATAGTTACTCGTCCCAATTGCTCACCCAGTCTGCCACTTATTCTTACTGTGGCCAGTCTGCCAGAAGCGATGTGTCACTCGTTGTGTATCTTAAGAGATTCATCGTTACTCACTCCATAGGTTACTCGTATTCTCTGATTCAATACCTCTCGTGACGAAACATTGGCTTTCTTAATAGTGCCATACTTCTTAGTCCCAGTTGCTCACACTGTTTTCTACTTTTTGTGTACTTGCCAGTCTGCCAGAAGCGATATGTCACTAGTTGTGTATCATAAAAGAGTCATCGTTTCTCCTCCTAGGGGTTATTCGAGATTACTTAATCCAAACCCCTAGTAACGAGGCATTGGCTACCTTAAGAGAGTCATAGTTACTCGTCCCAATTGCTCACTCAGTCTGCCACTTTTTCTTACTGTGGCCAGTCTGCCAGAAGCGATATGTCACTCGTTGTGTATCTTAAGATATTCATCGTTACTCCTTCCATAGGTTACTGGTATTCTCTGATTCAATACCTCTCGTGACGAAAAAGGGGCTATCTTAATAGTGCAATACTTCTTGCTCCCAGTTGCTCACACAGTCTACTACTTTTTGTGTAGTTTTTGTCTGCCAGAAACTATAATTCACTAGTTGTGTACCATAAAAGTGTCAACGTTTCTCCTCCTTGGGGTTATTCGAGATTTCTTAATCCAAACCCCTAGTAACGAGGCATTGGCTACCTTAAGAGCGTCATAGTTACTCGTCCCAATTGCTCACCCAGTCTGCCACTTTTTCTTACTGTGGCCAGTCTGCCAGAAGCGATATGTCACTCGTTGTGTATCTTAAGAGATTCATCGTTACTCCTTCCATAGGTTACTGGTATTCTCTGATTCAATACCTCTCGTGACGAAATGGCGCTATCTTAATAGTGCAATACTTCTTTCTCCCAGTTGCTCACACAGTCTACTACTTTTTGTGTAGTTTTTGTCTGCCAGAAACTATAATTCACTAGTTGTGTATCATAAAGGAGTCAACGTTTCTCCTCCTAGGGGTTATTCGAGATTTGTTAATCCAAACCCCTAGTAACGAGGCATTAGCTACCTTAAGAGAGTCATAGTTGCTCGTCCCAATTGCTCACCCAGTCTGCCACTTTTTCTTACTGTGGCCAGTCTGCCAGAAGCGATATGTCACTCGTTGTGTATCTTAAGAGATTCATCGTTACTCCTTCCATAGGTTACTGGTATTCTCTGATTCAATACCTATCGTGACGAAAAAGGGGCTATCTTAATAGTGCAATACTTCTTGCTCCCAGTTGCTCACACAGTCTACTACTTTTTGTGTAGTTTTTATCTGCCAGAAACTATAATTCACTAGTTGTGTATCATAAAGGAGTCAACGTTTCTCCTCCTAGGGGTTATTCGAGATTTCTTAATCCAAACCCCTAGTAACGAGGCATTGGCTACCTTAAGAGAGTCATAGTTGCTCGTCCCAATTGCTCACCCAGTCTGCCACTTTTTCTTACTGTGGCCAGTCTGCCAGAAGCGATATGTCACTCGTTGTGTATCTTAAGAGATTCATCGTTACTCCTTCCATAGATTACTGGTATTCTCTGATTCAATACCTCTCGTGACGAAAAAGTCGCTATCTTAATAGTGCAATACTTCTTCCTCCCAGTTGCTCACACTGTTTCCTACTTTTTGTGTACTTGCCAGTCTGCCAGAAGAGATATGTCACTAGTTGTGTATCATAAAAGAGTCATCGTTTCTCCTCCTAGGGGTTATTCGAGATTTCTTAATCCAAACCCCTAGTAACGAGGCATTGGCTACCTTAAGAGAGTCATAGTTACTCGTCCCAATTGCTCACCCAGTCTGCCACTTTTTCTTACTGTGGCCAGTCTGCCAGAAGCGATATGTCACTCGTTGTGTATCTTAAGAGATTCATCGTTACTCCCTCAATAGGTTACTCGTATTCTCTGATTCAATACCTCTCGTGACGAAACATTGGCTTTCTTAATAGTGCCATACTTCTTCCTCCCAGTTGCTCACACAGTTTACTACTTTTTGTGTACTTGCCAGTCTGCCAGAAGCGATATGTCACTAGTTGTGTATCAAAAAAGAGTCATCGTTTCACCTCCTAGGGATTATTCGAGATTTCTTAATCCAAACCCCTAGTAACGAGGCATTGGCTACCTTAAGAGAGTCATAGTTACTCGTCCAAATTGCTCACCCAGTCTGCCACTTGTTCTTACTGTGGCCAGTCTGCCAGAAGCGATATGTCACTAGTTGTGTATCATAAAAGAGTCATCGTTTCTCCTCCTAGGGGTTATTCGAGATTACTTAATCCAAACCCTTAGTAACGAGGCATTGGCTACCTTAAGAGAGTCATAGTTACTCGTTACAATTGCTCACCCTGTCTGCCACTTTTTCTTACTGTGGCCAGTCAGCCAGAAGCGATATGTCACTCGTTGTGTATCTTAAGAGATTCATCGTTACTCCTTCCATAGGTTACTGGTATTCTCTGATTCAATACCTCTCGTGACGAAAAAGTCGCTATCTTAATAGTGCAATACTTCTTCCTCCCAGTTGCTCACACTATCTACGACGTTTTGTGTAGTTTTTGTCTGCCTGAAACTATAATTCACTACTTGTGTATCATAAAAGTGTCATCGTTTCTCCTCCTAGGGGTTATTCGAGATTCCTTAATCCAAACCCCTAGTAACAAGGCATTGGCTACCTTAAGAGATTCATAGTTACTCGTCCCAATTGCTCACCCAGTCTGCCACTTATTCTTACTGTGGCCAGTCTGCCAGAAGCGATGTGTCACTCGTTGTGTATCTTAAGAGATTCATCGTTACTCACTCCATAGGTTACTCGTATTCTCTGATTCAATACCTCTCGTGACGAAACATTGGCTTTCTTAATAGTGCCATACTTCTTAGTCCCAGTTGCTCACACTGTTTTCTACTTTTTGTGTACTTGCCAGTCTGCCAGAAGCGATATGTCACTAGTTGTGTATCATAAAAGAGTCATCGTTTCTCCTCCTAGGGGTTATCCGAGATTCCTTAATCCAAACCCCTAGTAACGAGTCATTGGGTACCTTAAGAGAGTCATAGTTACTCGTCCCCATTGCTCACCCAGTCTGCCAATTTTTCTTACTGTGGCCAGTCTGCCAGAAGCGATATGTCACTCGTTGTGTATCTTAAGATATTCATCGTTACTCCTTCCATAGGTTACTGGTATTCTCTGATTCAATACCTCTCGTGACGAAAAAGTCGCTATCTTAATAGTGCAATACTTCATCCTCCCAGTTGCTCACACAGTCTACTACTTTTTGTGTAGCTTTTGTCTGCCAGAAACTATAATTCACTAGTTGTGTACCATAAAAGAGTCAACGTTTCTCCTCCTAGGGGTTATTCGAGATTTCTTAATCCAAACCCCTAGTAACGAGGCATTGGCTACCTTAAGAGAGTCATAGTTACTCGTCCCAATTGCTCACCCAGTCTGCCACTTTTTCTTACTGTGGCCAGTCAGCCAGAAGCGATATGTCACTCGTTGTGTATCTTAAGAGATTCATCGTTACTCCTTCCATAGGTTACTGGTATTCTCTGATTCAATACCTCTCGTGACGAAAAAGTCGCTATCTTAATAGTGCAATACTTCTTCCTCCCAGTTGCTCACACTATCTACGACGTTTTGTGTAGTTTTTGTCTGCCTGAAACTATAATTCACTACTTGTGTATCATAAAAGTGTCATCGTTTCTCCTCCTAGGGGTTATTCGAGATTCCTTAATCCAAACCCCTAGTAACAAGGCATTGGCTACCTTAAGAGATTCATAGTTACTCGTCCCAATTGCTCACCCAGTCTGCCACTTATTCTTACTGTGGCCAGTCTGCCAGAAGCGATGTGTCACTCGTTGTGTATCTTAAGAGATTCATCGTTACTCACTCCATAGGTTACTCGTATTCTCTGATTCAATACCTCTCGTGACGAAACATTGGCTTTCTTAATAGTGCCATACTTCTTAGTCCCAGTTGCTCACACTGTTTTCTACTTTTTGTGTACTTGCCAGTCTGCCAGAAGCGATATGTCACTAGTTGTGTATCATAAAAGAGTCATCGTTTCTCCTCCTAGGGGTTATCCGAGATTCCTTAATCCAAACCCCTAGTAACGAGTCATTGGGTACCTTAAGAGAGTCATAGTTACTCGTCCCCATTGCTCACCCAGTCTGCCAATTTTTCTTACTGTGGCCAGTCTGCCAGAAGCGATATGTCACTCGTTGTGTATCTTAAGATATTCATCGTTACTCCTTCCATAGGTTACTGGTATTCTCTGATTCAATACCTCTCGTGACGAAAAAGTCGCTATCTTAATAGTGCAATACTTCATCCTCCCAGTTGCTCACACAGTCTACTACTTTTTGTGTAGCTTTTGTCTGCCAGAAACTATAATTCACTAGTTGTGTACCATAAAAGAGTCAACGTTTCTCCTCCTAGGGGTTATTCGAGATTTCTTAATCCAAACCCCTAGTAACGAGGCATTGGCTACCTTAAGAGAGTCATAGTTACTCGTCCCAATTGCTCACCCAGTCTGCCACTTTTTCTTACTGTGGCCAGTCTGCCAGAAGCGATATGTCACTCGTTGTGTATCTTAAGAGATTCATCGTTACTCCTTCCATGGGTTACTGGTATTCTCTGATTCAATACCTCTCGTGACGAAAAAGGCGCTATCTTAATAGTTCAATACTTCTTGCTCCCAGTTGCTCACACAGTCTACTACTTTTTGTGTAGTTTTTGTCTGCCAGAAACTATAATTCACTAGTTGTGTATCATAAAGGAGTCAACGTTTCTCCTCCTAGGGGTTATTCGAGATTTGTTAATCCAAACCCCTAGTAACGAGGCATTGGCTACCTTAAGAGAGTCATAGTTGCTCGTCCCAATTGCTCACCCAGTCTGCCACATTTTCTTACTGTGGCCAGTCTGCCAGAAGCGATATGTCACTCGTTGTGTATCTTAAGAGATTCATCGTTACTCCTTCCATAGGTTACTGGTATTCTCTGATTCAATACCTCTCGTGACGAAAAAGGGGCTATCTTAATAGTGCAATACTTCTTGCTCCCAGTTGCTCACACAGTCTACTACTTTTTGTGTAGTTTTTATCTGCCAGAAACTATAATTCACTAGTTGTGTATCATAAAGGAGTCAACGTTTCTCCTCCTAGGGGTTATTCGAGATTTCTTAATCCAAACCCCTAGTAACTTGGCATTGGCTACCTTAAGAGTGTCATAGTTGCTCGTCCCAATTGCTCACCCAGTCTGCCACTTTTTCTTACTGTGGCCAGTCTGCCAGAAGCGATATGTCACTCGTTGTGTATCTTAAGAGATTCATCGTTACTCCTTCCATAGGTTACTGGTATTCTCTGATTCAATACCTCTCGTGACGAAAAAGTCGCTATCTTAATAGTGCAATACTTCTTCCTCCCAGTTGCTCACACTGTTTCCTACTTTTTGTGTACTTGCCAGTCTGCCAGAAGAGATATGTCACTAGTTGTGTATCATAAAAGAGTCATCGTTTCTCCTCCTAGGGGTTATTCGAGATTTCTTAATCCAAACCCCTAGTAACGAGGCATTGGCTACCTTAAGAGAGTCATAGTTACTCGTCCCAATTGCTTGGCCAGTCTGCCAGAAGCGATATGTCACTCGTTGTGTATCTTAAGAGATTCATCGTTACTCCCTCCATAGGTTACTCGTATTCTCTGATTCAATACCTCTCGTGACGAAACATTGGCTTTCTTAATAGTGCCATACTTCTTCCTCCCAGTTGCTCACACAGTTTACTACTTTTTGTGTACTTGCCAGTCTGCCAGAAGCGATATGTCACTAGTTGTGTATCAAAAAAGAGTCATCGTTTCACCTCCTAGGGATTATTCGAGATTTCTTAATCCAAACCCCTAGTAACGAGGCATTGGCTACCTTAAGAGAGTCATTGTTACTCGTCCAAATTGCTCACCCAGTCTGCCACTTGTTCTTACTGTGGCCAGTCTGCCAGAAGCGATATGTCACTAGTTGTGTATCATAAAAGAGTCATCGTTTCTCCTCCTAGGGGTTATTCGAGATTACTTAATCCAAACGCCTAGTAACGAGGCATTGGCTACCTTAAGAGAGTCATAGTTACTCGTCCCAATTGCTCACCCAGTCTGCCACTTATTCTTACTGTGGCCAGTCTGCCAGAAGCGATGTGTCACTCGTTGTGTATCTTAAGAGATTCATCGTTACTCCCTCCATAGGTTACTCGTATTCTCTGATTCAATACCTCTCGTGACGAAAAAGTCGCTATCTTAATAGTGCAATACTTCTTCCTCCCAGTTGCTCACACTGTTTCCTACTTTTTGTGTACTTGCCAGTCTGCCAGAAGCGATATGTCACTAGTTGTGTATCATAAAAGAGTCATCGTTTCACCTCCTAGGGATTATTCGAGATTTCTTAATCCAAACCCCTAGTAACGAGGCATTGGCTACCTTAAGAGAGTCATAGTTACTCGTCCCAATTGCTCACCCAGTCTGCCACTTATTCTTACTGTGGCCAGTCTGCCAGAAGCGATGTGTCACTCGTTGTGTATCTTAAGAGATTCATCGTTACTCCCTCCATAGGTTACTCGTATTCTCTGATTCAATACCTCTCGTGACGAAAAAGTCGCTATCTTAATAGTGCAATACTTCTTCCTCCCAGTTGCTCACACTGTTTCCTACTTTTTGTGTACTTGCCAGTCTGCCAGAAGCGATATGTCACTAGTTGTGTATCATAAAAGAGTCATCGTTTCACCTCCTAGGGATTATTCGAGATTTCTTAATCCAAACCCCTAGTAACGAGGCATTGGCTACCTTAAGAGAGTCATAGTTACTCGTCCAAATTGCTCACCCAGTCTGCCACTTGTTCTTACTGTGGCCAATCTGCCAGAAGCGATATGTCACTAGTTGTGTATCATAAAAGAGTCATCGTCTCTCCTCCTAGGGGTTATTCGAGATTACTTAATCCAAACCCCTAGTAACGAGGCATTGGCTACCTTAAGAGAGTCATAGTTACTCGTCCCAATTGCTCACCCAGTCTGCCACTTTTTCTTACTGTGGCCAGTCTGCCAGAAGCGATATGTCACTCGTTGTGTATCTTAAGAGATTCATCGTTACTCCTTCCATAGGTTACTGGTATTCTCTGATTCAATACCTCTCGTGACGAAAAAGACGCTATCTTAATAGTGCAATACTTCTTGCTCCCAGTTGCTCACACAGTCTACTACTTTTTGTGTAGTTTTTGTCTGCCAGAAACTATAATTCACTAGTTGTGTATCATAAAGGAGTCAACGTTTCTCCTCCTAGGGGTTATTCGAGATTTCTTAATCCAAACCCCTAGTAACGAGGCATTGGCTACCTTAAGAGAGTCATAGTTACTCGTCCCAATTGCTCACCCAGTTTGCCACTTTTTCTTACTGTGGCCAGTCTGCCAGAAGCGATATGTCACTCGTTGTGTATCTTAAGAGATTCATCGTTACTCCTTCCATAGGTTACTGGTATTCTCTGATTCAATACCTCTCGTGACGAAAAAGTCGCTATCTTAATTGTGCAATACTTCTTCCTCCCAGTTGCTCACACTATCTACGACGTTTTGTGTAGTTTTTGTCTGCCAGAATCTATAATTCACCACTTGTGTACCATAAAAGTGTCATCGTTTCTCCTCCTAGGGGTTATTCGAGATTTCTTAATCCAAACCCCTAGTAACGAGGCATTGGCTACCTTAAGAGAGTCATAGTTACTCGTCCCAATTGCTCACCCAGTCTGCCACTTATTCTTACTGTGGCCAGTCTGCCAGAAGCGATGTGTCACTCGTTGTCTATCTTAAGAGATTCATCGTTACTCCCTCCATAGGTTACTCGTATTCTCTGATTCAATACCTCTCGTGACGAAACATTGGCTATCTTAATAGTGCCATACTTCGTAGTCCCAGTTGCTCACACTGTTTCCTACTTTTTGTGTACTTGCCAGTCTGCCAGAAGCGATATGTCACTAGTTGTGTATCATAAAAGAGTCATCGTTTCACCTCCTAGGGATTATTCGAGATTTCTTAATCCAAACCCCTAGTAACGAGGCATTGGCTACCTTAAGAGAGTCATAGTTACTCGTCCAAATTGCTCACCCAGTCTGCCACTTGTTCTTACTGTGGCCAGTCTGCCAGAAGCGATATGTCACTAGTTGTGTATCATAAAAGAGTCATCGTTTCTCCTCCTAGGGGTTATTCGAGATTACTTAATCCAAACGCCTAGTAACGAGGCATTGGCTACCTTAAGAGAATCATAGTTACTCGTTACAATTGCTCACCCTGTCTGCCACTTTTTCTTACTGTGGCCAGTCAGCCAGAAGCGATATGTCACTCGTTGTGTATCTTAAGAGATTCATCGTTACTCCTTCCATAGGTTACTGGTATTCTCTGATTCAATACCTCTCGTGACGAAAAAGTCGCTATCTTAATAGGGCAATACCTCTTCCTCCCAGTTGCTCACACTATCTACGACGTTTTGTGTAGTTTTTGTCTGCCAGAATCTATAATTCACCACTTGTGTATCATAAAAGTGTCATCGTTTCTCCTCCTAGGGTTTATTCGAGATTTCTTAATCCAAACCCCTAGTAACGAGGCATTGGCTACCTTAAGAGAGTCATAGTTACTCGTCCCAATTGCTCACCCAGTCTGCCACTTATTCTTACTGTGGCCAGTCTGCCAGAAGCGATGTGTCACTCGTTGTGTATCTTAAGAGATTCATCGTTACTCCCTCCATAGGTTACTCGTATTCTCTGATTCAATACCTCTCGTGACGAAAAAGTCGCTATCTTAATAGTGCAATACTTCTTCCTCCAAGTTGCTCACACTGTTTCCTACTTTTTGTGTACTTGCCAGTCTGCCAGAAGCGATATGTCACTAGTTGTGTATCATAAAAGAGTCATCGTTTCACCTCCTAGGGATTATTCGAGATTTCTTAATCCAAACCCCTAGTAACGAGGCATTGGCTACCTTAAGAGAGTCATAGTTACTCGTCCAAATTGCTCACCCAGTCTGCCACTTGTTCTTACTGTGGCCAATCTGCCAGAAGCGATATGTCACTAGTTGTGTATCATAAAAGAGTCATCGTTTCTCCTCCTAGGGGTTATTCGAGATTACTTAATCCAAACCCCTAGTAACGAGGCATTGGCTACCTTAAGAGAGTCATAGTTACTCGTCCCAATTGCTCACCCAGTCTGCCACTTTTTCTTACTGTGGCCAGTCTGCCAGAAGCGATATGTCACTCGTTGTGTATCTTAAGAGATTCATCGTTACTCCTTCCATAGGTTACTGGTATTCTCTGATTCAATACCTCTCGTGACGAAAAAGACGCTATCTTAATAGTGCAATACTTCTTGCTCCCAGTTGCTCACACAGTCTACTACTTTTTGTGTAGTTTTTGTCTGCCAGAAACTATAATTCACTAGTTGTGTATCATAAAGGAGTCAACGTTTCTCCTCCTAGGGGTTATTCGAGATTTCTTAATCCAAACCCCTAGTAACGAGGCATTGGCTACCTTAAGAGAGTCATAGTTACTCGTCCCAATTGCTCACCCAGTTTGCCACTTTTTCTTACTGTGGCCAGTCTGCCAGAAGCGATATGTCACTCGTTGTGTATCTTAAGAGATTCATCGTTACTCCTTCCATAGGTTACTGGTATTCTCTGATTCAATACCTCTCGTGACGAAAAAGTCGCTATCTTAATAGTGCAATACTTCTTCCTCCCAGTTGCTCACACTGTTTCCTACTTTTTGTGTACTTGCCAGTCTGCCAGAAGAGATATGTCACTAGTTGTGTATCATAAAAGAGTCATCGTTTCTCCTCCTAGGGGTTATTCGAGATTTCTTAATCCAAACCCCTAGTAACGAGGCATTGGCTACCTTAAGAGAGTCATAGTTACTCGTCCCAATTGCTTGGCCAGTCTGCCAGAAGCGATATGTCACTCGTTGTGTATCTTAAGAGATTCATCGTTACTCCCTCCATAGGTTACTCGTATTCTCTGATTCAATACCTCTCGTGACGAAACATTGGCTTTCTTAATAGTGCCATACTTCTTCCTCCCAGTTGCTCACACAGTTTACTACTTTTTGTGTACTTGCCAGTCTGCCAGATGCGATATGTCACTAGTTGTGTATCAAAAAAGAGTCATCGTTTCACCTCCTAGGGATTATTCGAGATTTCTTAATCCAAACCCCTAGTAACGAGGCATTGGCTACCTTAAGAGAGTCATAGTTACTCGTCCAAATTGCTCACCCAGTCTGCCACTTGTTCTTACTGTGGCCAGTCTGCCAGAAGCGATATGTCACTAGTTGTGTATCATAAAAGAGTCGTCGTTTCTCCTCCTAGGGGTTATTCGAGATTACTTAATCCAAACCCCTAGTAACGAGGCATTGGCTACCTTAAGAGAATCATAGTTACTCGTTACAATTGCTCACCCTGTCTGCCACTTTTTCTTACTGTGGCCAGTCAGCCAGAAGCGATATGTCACTCGTTGTGTATCTTAAGAGATTCATCGTTACTCCTTCCATAGGTTACTGGTATTCTCTGATTCAATACCTCTCGTGACGAAAAAGTCGCTATCTTAATAGTGCAATACTTCTTCCTCCCAGTTGCTCACACTATCTACGACGTTTTGTGTAGTTTTTGTCTGCCAGAATCTATAATTCACCACTTGTGTACCATAAAAGTGTCATCGTTTCTCCTCCTAGGGGTTATTCGAGATTTCTTAATCCAAACCCCTAGTAACGAGGCATTGGCTACCTTAAGAGAGTCATAGTTACTCGTCCCAATTGCTCACCCAGTCTGCCACTTATTCTTACTGTGGCCAGTCTGCCAGAAGCGATGTGTCACTCGTTGTCTATCTTAAGAGATTCATCGTTACTCCCTCCATAGGTTACTCGTATTCTCTGATTCAATACCTCTCGTGACGAAACATTGGCTATCTTAATAGTGCCATACTTCGTAGTCCCAGTTGCTCACACTGTTTCCTACTTTTTGTGTACTTGCCAGTCTGCCAGAAGCGATATGTCACTAGTTGTGTATCATAAAAGAGTCATCGTTTCACCTCCTAGGGATTATTCGAGATTTCTTAATCCAAACCCCTAGTAACGAGGCATTGGCTACCTTAAGAGAGTCATAGTTACTCGTCCAAATTGCTCACCCAGTCTGCCACTTGTTCTTACTGTGGCCAGTCTGCCAGAAGCGATATGTCACTAGTTGTGTATCATAAAAGAGTCATCGTTTCTCCTCCTAGGGGTTATTCGAGATTACTTAATCCAAACCCCTAGTAACGAGGCATTGGCTACCTTAAGAGAGTCATAGTTACTCGTCCCAATTGCTCACCCAGTCTGCCACTTTTTCTTACTGTGGCCAGTCTGCCAGAAGCGATATGTCACTCGTTGTGTATCTTAAGAGATTCATCGTTACCCCTTCCATAGGTTACTGGTATTCTCTGATTCAATACCTCTCGTGACGAAAAAGGCGCTATCTTAATAGTGCAATACTTCTTGCTCCCAGTTGCTCACACAGTCTACTACTTTTTGTGTAGTTTTTGTCTGCCAGAAACTATAATTCACTAGTTGTGTATCATAAAGGAGTCAACGTTTCTCCTCCTAGGGGTTATTCGAGATTTCTTAATCCAAACCCCTAGTAACGAGGCATTGGCTACCTTAAGAGAGTCATAGTTACTCGTCCCAATTGCTCACCCAGTCTGCCACTTTTTCTTACTGTGGGAAGTCTGCCAGAAGCGATATGTCACTCGTTGTGTATCTCAAGAGATTCATCGTTACTCCCTCCATAGGTTACTCGTATTCTCTGATTCAATACCTCTCGTGACGAAACATTGGCTTTCTTAATAGTGCCATACTTCTTCCTCCCAGTTGCTCACACAGTTTACTACTTTTTGTTTACTTGCCAGTCTGCCAGAAGCGATATGTCACTAGTTGTGTAACAAAAAAGAGTCATCGTTTCACCTCCTAGGGATTATTCGAGATTTCTTAATCCAAACCCCTAGTAACGAGGCATTGGCTACCTTAAGAGAGTCATAGTTACTCGTCCCAATTGCTCACCCAGTCTGCCACTTGTTCTTACTGTGGCCAGTCTGCCAGGAGCGATATGTCACTCGTTGTGTATCTTAAGAGATTCATCGTTACTCCCTCCATAGGTTACTCGTATTCTCTGATTCAATACCTCTCGTGACGAAAAAGTCGCTATCTTAATAGTGCAATACTTCTTCCTCCCATTTGCTCACACTATCTACTACGTTCTGTGTAGTTTTTGACTGCCAGAAACTATAATTCACTAGTTGTGTCATAGTTTCTCCTCCTAGGGGTTATTCGAGATTTCTTAATCCAAACCCCTAGTAACGAGGCATTGGCTACCTTAAGAGAGTCATAGTTACTCGTCCCAATTGCTCACTCAGTCTGCCACTTTTTCTTACTGTGGCCAGTCTGCCAGAAGCGATATGTCACTCGTTGTGTATCTTAAGAGATTCATCGTTACTCCCTCCATAGGTTACTCGTATTCTCTGATTCAATACCTCTCGTGACGAAACATTGGCTTTCTTAATAGTGCCATACTTCTTAGTCCCAGTTGCTCACACTGTTTCCTACTTTTTGTGTACTTGCCAGTCTGCCAGAAGCGATATGTCACTCGTTGTGTATCTTAAGAGATTCATCGTTACTCCCTCCATAGGTTACTCGTATTCTCTGATTCAATACCTCTCGTGACGAAACATTGGCTTTCTTAATAGTGCCATACATCTTCCTCCCAGTTGCTCACACAGTTTACAACTTTTTGTGTACTTGCCAGTCTGCCAGAAGCGATATGTCACTAGTTGTGTATCAAAAAAGAGTCATCGTTTCACCTCCTAGGGATTATTCGAGATTTCTTAATCCAAACCCCTAGTAACGAGGCATTGGCTACCTTAAGAGAGTCATAGTTACTCGTCCAAATTGCTCACCCAGTCTGCCACTTGTTCTTACTGTGGCCAGTCTGCCAGAAGCGATATGTCACTAGTTGTGTATCATAAAAGAGTCATCGTTTCTCCTCCTAGGGGTTATTCGAGATTACTTAATCCAAACCCCTAGTAACGAGGCATTGGCTACCTTAAGAGAGTCATAGTTACTCGTTACAATTGCTCACCCTGTCTGCCACTTTTTCTTACTGTGGCCAGTCAGCCAGAAGCGATATGTCACTCGTTGTGTATCTTAAGAGATTCATCGTTACTCCTTCCATAGGTTACTGGTATTCTCTGATTCAATACCTCTCGTGACGAAAAAGTCGCTATCTTAATAGTGCAATACTTCTTCCTCCCAGTTGCTCACACTATCTACGACGTTTTGTGTAGTTTTTGTCTGCCAGAATCTATAATTCACTACTTGTGTATCATAAAAGTGTCATCGTTTCTCCTCCTAGGGGTTATTCGAGATTTCTTAATCCAAACCCCTAGTAACGAGGCATTGGCTACCTTAAGAGACTCATAGTTACTCGTCCCAATTGCTCACCCAGTCTGCCACTTATTCTTACTGTGGCCAGTCTGCCAGAAGCGATGTGTCACTCGTTGTGTATCTTAAGAGATTCATCGTTACTCCCTCCATAGGTTACTCGTATTCTCTGATTCAATACCTCTCGTGACGAAACATTGGCTTTCTTAATAGTGCCATACTTCGTAGTCCCAGTTGCTCACACTGTTTCCTACTTTTTGTGTACTTGCCAGTCTGCCAGAAGCGATATGTCACTAGTTGTGTATCATAAAAGAGTCATCGTTTCACCTCCTAGGGATTATTCGAGATTTCTTAATCCAAACCCCTAGTAACGAGGCATTGGCTACCTTAAGAGAGTCATAGTTACTCGTCCAAATTGCTCACCCAGTCTGCCACTTGTTCTTACTGTGGCCAGTCTGCCAGAAGCGATATGTCACTAGTTGTGTATCATAAAAGAGTCATCGTTTCTCCTCCTAGGGGTTATTCGAGATTACTTAATCCAAACCCCTAGTAACGAGGCATTGGCTACCTTAAGAGAGTCATAGTTACTCGTCCCAATTGCTCACCCAGTCTGCCACTTTTTCTTACTGTGGCCAGTCTGCCAGAAGCGATATGTCACTCGTTGTGTATCTTAAGAGATTCATCGTTACTCCTTCCATACGTTACTGGTATTCTCTGATTCAATACCTCTCGTGACGAAAAAGGCGCTATCTTAATAGTGCAATACTTCTTGCTCCCAGTTGCTCACACAGTCTACTACTTTTTGTGTAGTTTTTGTCTGCCAGAAACTATAATTCACTAGTTGTGTATCATAAAGGAGTCAACGTTTCTCCTCCTAGGGGTTATTCGAGATTTCTTAATCCAAACCCCTAGTAACGAGGCATTGGCTACCTTAAGAGAGTCATAGTTGCTCGTCCCAATTGCTCACCCAGTTTGCCACTATTTCTTACTGTGGCCAGTCTGCCAGAAGCGATATGTCACTCGTTGTGTATCTTAAGAGATTCATCGTTACTCCTTCCATAGATTACTGGTATTCTCTGATTCAATACCTCTCGTGACGAAAAAGTCGCTATCTTAATAGTGCAATACTTCTTCCTCCCAGTTGCTCACACTGTTTCCTACTTTTTGTGTACTTGCCAGTCTGCCAGAAGAGATATGTCACTAGTTGTGTATCATAAAAGAGTCATCGTTTCTCCTCCTAGGGGTTATTCGAGATTTGTTAATCCAAACCCCTAGTAACGAGGCATTGGCTACCTTAAGAGAGTCATAGTTACTCGTCCCAATTGCTCACCCAGTCTGCCACTTTTTCTTACTGTGGCAAGTCTGCCAGAAGCGATATGTCACTCGTTGTGTATCTCAAGAGATTCATCGTTACTCCCTCCATAGGTTACTCGTATTCTCTGATTCAATACCTCTCGTGACGAAACATTGGCTTTCTTAATAGTGCCATACTTCTTCCTCCCAGTTGCTCACACAGTTTACTACTTTTTGTTTACTTGCCAGTCTGCCAGAAGCGATATGTCACTAGTTGTGTAACAAAAAAGAGTCATCGTTTCACCTCCTAGGGATTATTCGAGATTTCTTAATCCAAACCCCTAGTAACGAGGCATTGGCTACCTTAAGAGAGTCATAGTTACTCGTCCAAATTGCTCACCCAGTCTGCCACTTGTTCTTACTGTGGCCAGTCTGCCAGAAGCGATACGTCACTAGTTGTGTATCATAAAAGAGTCATCGTTTCTCCTCCTAGGGGTTATTCGAGATTACTTAATCCAAACCCCTAGTAACGAGGCATTGGCTACCTTAAGAGAGTCATAGTTACTCGTCCCAATTGCTCACCCAGTCTGCCACTTTTTCTTACTGTGGCCAGTCTGCCAGAAGCGATATGTCACTCGTTGTGTATCTTAAGAGATTCATCGTTACTCCCTCCATAGGTTACTCGTATTCTCTGATTCAATACCTCTCGTGACGAAACATTGGCTTTCTTAATAGTGCCATACTTCTTAGTCCCAGTTGCTCACACTGTTTCCTACTTTTTGTGTACTTGCCAGTCTGCCAGAAGCGATATGTCACTAGTTGTGTATCATAAAAGAGTCATCGATTCTCCTCCTAGGGTTTATTCGAGATTTCTTAATCCAAACCCCTAGTAACGAGGCATTGGGTACATTAAGAGAGTCATAGTTACTCGTCCCCATTGCTCACCCAGTCTGCCACTTTTTCTTACTGTGGCCAGTCTGCTAGAAGCGATATGTCACTCATTGTGTATCTTAAGATATTCATCGTTACTCCTTCCATAGGTTACTGGTATTCTCTGATTCAATACCTCTCGTGACGAAAAAGTCGCTATCTTAATAGTGCAATACTTCTTCCTCCCAGTTGATCACACTATCTACGACGTTTTGTGTAGTTTTTGTCTGCCAGAAACTATAATTCACTACTTGTGTATCATAAAAGTGTCATCGTTTCTCCTCCTAGGGGTTATTCGAGATTTCTTAATCCAAACCCCTAGTAACGAGGCATTGGCTACCTTAAGAGAGTCATAGTTACTCGTCCCAATTGCTCACCCAGTCTGCCACTTATTCTTACTGTGGCCAGTCTGCCAGAAGCGATATGTCACTCGTTGTGTATCTTAAGAGATTCATCGTTACTCCTTCTATAGGTTACTGGTATTCTCTGATTCAATACCTCTCGTGACGAAAAAGTCGCTATCTTAATAGTGCAATACTTCTTCCTCCCATTTGCTCACACTATCTACTACGTTCTGTGTAGTTTTTGACTGCCAGAAACTATAATTCACTAGTTGTGTCATAGTTTCTCCTCCTAGGGGTTATTCGAGATTTCTTAATCCAAACCCCTAGTAACGAGGCATTGGCTACCTTAAGAGAGTCATAGTTACTCGTCCAAATTGCTCACCCAGTCTGCCACTTGTTCTTACTGTGGCCAGTCTGCCAGAAGCGATATGTCACTAGTTGTGTATCATAAAAGAGTCATCGTTTCTCCTCCTAGGGGTTATTCGAGATTACTTAATCCAAACCCCTAGTAACGAGGCATTGGCTACCTTAAGAGAGTCATAGTTACTCGTCCCAATTGCTCACCCAGTCTGCCACTTTTTCTTACTGTGGCCAGTCTGCCAGAAGCGATATGTCACTCGTTGTGTATCTTAAGAGATTCATCGTTACTCCCTCCATAGGTTACTCGTATTCTCTGATTCAATACCTCTCGTGACGAAACATTGGCTTTCTTAATAGTGCCATACTTCTTAGTCCCAGTTGCTCACACTGTTTCCTACTTTTTGTGTACTTGCCAGTCTGCCAGAAGCGATATGTCACTCGTTGTGTATCTTAAGAGATTCATCGTTACTCCCTCCATAGGTTACTCGTATTCTCTGATTCAATACCTCTCGTGACGAAACATTGGCTTTCTTAATAGTGCCATACTTCTTCCTCCCAGTTGCTCACACAGTTTACTACTTTTTGTGTACTTGCCAGTCTGCCAGAAGCGATATGTCACTAGTTGTGTATCAAAAAAGAGTCATCGTTTCACCTCCTAGGGATTATTCGAGATTTCTTAATCCAAACCCCTAGTAACGAGGCATTGGCTACCTTAAGAGAGTCATAGTTACTCGTCCAAATTGCTCACCCAGTCTGCCACTTGTTCTTACTGTGGCCAGTCTGCCAGAAGCGATATGTCACTAATTGTGTATCATAAAAGAATCATCTTTTCTCCTCCTAGGGGTTATTCGAGATTACTTAATCCAAACCCCTAGTAACGAGGCATTGGCTACCTTAAGAGAGTCATAGTTACTCGTTACAATTGCTCACCCTGTCTGCCACTTTTTCTTACTGTGGCCAGTCAGCCAGAAGCGATATGTCACTCGTTGTGTATCTTAAGAGATTCATCGTTACTCCTTCCATAGGTTACTGGTATTCTCTGATTCAATACCTCTCGTGACGAAAAAGTCGCTATCTTAATAGTGCAATACTTCTTCCTCCCAGTTGCTCACACTATCTACGACGTTTTGTGTAGTTTTTGTCTGCCAGAATCTATAATTCACTACTTGCGTATCATAAAAGTGTCATCGTTTCTCCTCCTAGGGGTTATTCGAGATTTCTTAATCCAAACCCCTAGTAACGAGGCATTGGCTACCTTAAGAGACTCATAGTTACTCGTCCCAATTGCTCACCCAGTCTGCCACTTATTCTTACTGTGGCCAGTCTGCCAGAAGCGATGTGTCACTCGTTGTGTATCTTAAGAGATTCATCGTTACTCCCTCCATAGGTTACTCGTATTCTCTGATTCAATACCTCTCGTGACGAAACATTGGCTTTCTTAATAGTGCCATACTTCGTAGTCCCAGTTGCTCACACTGTTTCCTACTTTTTGTGTACTTGCCAGTCTGCCAGAAGCGATATGTCACTAGTTGTGTATCATAAAAGAGTCATCGTTTCACCTCCTAGGGATTATTCGAGATTTCTTAATCCAAACCCCTAGTAACGAGGCATTGGCTACCTTAAGAGAGTCATAGTTACTCGTCCAAATTGCTCACCCAGTCTGCCACTTGTTCTTACTGTGGCCAGTCTGCCAGAAGCGATATGTCACTAGTTGTGTATCATAAAAGAGTCATCGTTTCTCCTCCTAGGGGTTATTCGAGATTACTTAATCCAAACCCCTAGTAACGAGGCATTGGCTACCTTAAGAGAGTCATAGTTACTCGTCCCAATTGCTCACCCAGTCTGCCACTTTTTCTTACTGTGGCCAGTCTGCCAGAAGCGATATGTCACTCGTTGTGTATCTTAAGAGATTCATCGTTACTCCTTCCATAGGTTACTGGTATTCTCTGATTCAATACCTCTCGTGACGAAAAAGGCGCTATCTTAATAGTGCAATACTTCTTGCTCCCAGTTGCTCACACAGTCTACTACTTTTTGTGTAGTTTTTGTCTGCCAGAAACTATAATTCACTAGTTGTGTATCATAAAGGAGTCAACGTTTCTCCTCCTAGGGGTTATTCGAGATTTCTTAATCCAAACCCCTAGTAACGAGGCATTGGCTACCTTAAGAGAGTCATAGTTGCTCGTCCCAATTGCTCACCCAGTTTGCCACTATTTCTTACTGTGGCCAGTCTGCCAGAAGCGATATGTCACTCGTTGTGTATCTTAAGAGATTCATCGTTACTCCTTCCATAGATTACTGGTATTCTCTGATTCAATACCTCTCGTGACGAATAAGTCGCTATCTTAATAGTGCAATACTTCTTCCTCCCAGTTGCTCACACTGTTTCCTACTTTTTGTGTACTTGCCAGTCTGCCAGAAGAGATATGTCACTAGTTGTGTATCATAAAAGAGTCATCGTTTCTCCTCCTAGGGGTTATTCGAGATTTGTTAATCCAAACCCCTAGTAACGAGGCATTGGCTACCTTAAGAGAGTCATATTTGCTCGTCCCAATTGCTCACCCAGTTTGCCACTATTTCTTACTGTGGCCAGTCTGCCAGAAGCGATATGTCACTCGTTGTGTATCTTAAGAGATTCATCGTTACTCCTTCCATAGATTACTGGTATTCTCTGATTCAATACCTCTCGTGACGAAAAAGTCGCTATCTTAATAGTGCAATACTTCTTCCTCCCAGTTGCTCACACTATCTACGACGTTTTGTGTAGTTTTTGTCTGCCAGAATCTATAATTCACTACTTGTGTATCATAAAAGTGTCATCGTTTCTCCTCCTAGGGGTTATTCGAGATTTCTTAATCCAAACCCCTAGTAACGAGGCATTGGCTACCTTAAGAGACTCATAGTTACTCGTCCTAATTGCTCACCCAGTCTGCCACTTATTCTTACTGTGGCCAGTCTGCCAGAAGCGATGTGTCACTCGTTGTGTATCTTAAGAGATTCATCGTTACTCCCTCCATAGGTTACTCGTATTCTCTGATTCAATACCTCTCGTGACGAAACATTGGCTTTCTTAATAGTGCCATACTTCGTAGTCCCAGTTGCTCACACTGTTTCCTACTTTTTGTGTACTTGCCAGTCTGCCAGAAGCGATATGTCACTAGTTGTGTATCATAAAAGAGTCATCGTTTCACCTCCTAGGGATTATTCGAGATTTCTTAATCCAAACCCCTAGTAACGAGGCATTGGCTACCTTAAGAGAGTCATAGTTACTCGTCCAAATTGCTCACCCAGTCTGCCACTTGTTCTTACTGTGGCCAGTCTGCCAGAAGCGATATGTCACTAGTTGTGTATCATAAAAGAGTCATCGTTTCTCCTCCTAGGGTTTATTCGAGATTTCTTAATCCAAACCCCTAGTAACGAGGCATTGGGTACCTTAAGAGAGTCATAGTTACTCGTCCCCATTGTTCACCCAGTCTGCCACTTTTTCTTACTGTGGCCAGTCTGCTAGAAGCGATATGTCACTCATTGTGTATCTTAAGATATTCATCGTTACTCCTTCCATAGGTTACTGGTATTCTCTGATTCAATACCTCTCGTGACGAAAAAGTCGCTATCTTAATAGTTCAATACTTCATCCTCCCAGTTGCTCACACAGTCTACTACTTTTTGTGTAGTTTTTGTCTGCCAGAAACTATAATTCACTAGTTGTGTACCATAAAAGAGTCAACGTTTCTCCTCCTAGGGGTTATTCGAGATTTCTTAATCCAAACCCCTAGTAACGACTCATTGGCTACCTTAAGAAAGTCATAGTTACTCGTCCCAATTGCTCACCCAGTCTGCCACTTTTTCTTACTGTGGCCAGTCTGCCAGAAGCGATATGTCACTCGTTGTGTATCTTAAGAGATTCATCGTTACTCCTTCCATAGGTTACTGGTATTCTCTGATTCAATACCTCTCGTGACGAAAAAGGCGCTATCTTAATAGTGCAATACTTCTTGCTCCCAGTTGCTCACACAGTCTACTACTTTTTGTGTAGTTTTTGTCTGCCAGAAACTATAATTCACTAGTTGTGTATCATAAAGGAGTCAACGTTTCTCCTCCTAGGGGTTATTCGAGATATGTTAATCCAAACCCCTAGTAACGAGGCATTGGCTACCTTAAGAGAGTCATAGTTGCTCGTCCCAATTGCTCACCCAGTCTGCCACTTTTTCTTACTGTGGCCAGTCTGCCAGAAGCGATATGTCAGTCGTTGTGTATCTTAAGAGATTCATCGTTACTCCCTCCATAGGTTACTCGTATTCTCTGATTCAATACCTCTCGTGACGAAACATTGGCTTTCTTAATAGTGCCATACTTCTTCCTCCCAGTTGCTCACACAGTTTACTACTTTTTGTGTACTTGCCAGTCTGCCAGAAGCGATATGTCACTAGTTGTGTATCAAAAAAGAGTCATCGTTTCACCTCCTAGGGATTATTCGAGATTTCTTAATCCAAACCCCTAGTAACGAGGCATTGGCTACCTTAAGAGAGTCATAGTTACTCGTCCAAATTGCTCACCCAGTCTGCCACTTGTTCTTACTTTGGCCAGTCTGCCAGAAGCGATATGTCACTAGTTGTGTATCATAAAAGAGTCATCGTTTCTCCTCCTAGGGGTTATTCGAGATTACTTAATCCAAACCCCTAGTAACGAGGCATTGGCTACCTTAAGAGAGTCATAGTTACTCGTTACAATTGCTCACCCTGTCTGCCACTTTTTCTTACTGTGGCCAGTCAGCCAGAAGCGATATGTCACTCGTTGTGTATCTTAAGAGATTCATCGTTACTACTTCCATAGGTTACTGGTATTCTCTGATTCAATACCCCTCGTGACGAAAAAGTCGCTATCTTAATAGTGCAATACTTCTTCCTCCCAGTTGCTCACACTATCTACGATGTTTTGTGTAGTTTTTGTCTGCCAGAATCTATAATTCACTACTTGTGTATCATAAAAGTGTCATCGTTTCTCCTCCTAGGGGTTATTCGAGATTTCTTAATCCAAACCCCTAGTAACGAGGCATTGGCTACCTTAAGAGAGTCATAGTTACTCGTCCCAATTGCTCACCCAGTCTGCCACTTATTCTTACTGTGGCCAGTCTGCCAGAAGCGATGTGTCACTCGTTGTGTATCTTAAGAGATTCATCGTTACTCCTTCCATAGGTTACTCGTATTCTCTGATTCAATACCTCTCGTGACGAAACATTGGCTTTCTTAATAGTGCCATACTTCGTAGTCCCAGTTGCTCACACTGTTTCCTACTTTTTGTGTACTTGCCAGTCTGCCAGAAGCGATACGTCACTAGTTGTGTATCATAAAAGAGTCATCGTTTCTCCTCCTAGGGGTTATTCGAGATTACTTAATCCAAACCCCTAGTAACGAGGCATTGGCTACCTTAAGAGAGTCATAGTTACTCGTCCCAATTGCTCACCCAGTCTGCCACTTTTTCTTACTGTGGCCAGTCTGCCAGAAGCGATATGTCACTCGTTGTGTATCTTAAGAGATTCATCGTTACTCCCTCCATAGGTTACTCGTATTCTCTGATTCAATACCTCTCGTGACGAAACATTGGCTTTCTTAATAGTGCCATACTTCTTAGTCCCAGTTGCTCACACTGTTTCCTACTTTTTGTGTACTTGCCAGTCTGCCAGAAGCGATATGTCACTAGTTGTGTATCATAAAAGAGTCATCGTTTCTCCTCCTAGGGTTTATTCGAGATTTCTTAATCCAAACCCCTAGTAACGAGGCATTGGGTACCTTAAGAGAGTCATAGTTACTCGTCCCCATTGTTCACCCAGTCTGCCACTTTTTCTTACTGTGGCCAGTCTGCTAGAAGCGATATGTCACTCATTGTGTATCTTAAGATATTCATCGTTACTCCTTCCATAGGTTACTGGTATTCTCTGATTCAATACCTCTCGTGCCGAAAAAGTCGCTATCTTAATAGTTCAATACTTCATCCTCCCAGTTGCTCACACAGTCTACTACTTTTTGTGTAGTTTTTGTCTGCCAGAAACTATAATTCACTAGTTGTGTACCATAAAAGAGTCAACGTTTCTCCTCCTAGGGGTTATTCCAGATTTCTTAATCCAAACCCCTAGTAACGACTCATTGGCTACCTTAAGAGAGTCATAGTTACTCGTCCCAATTGCTCACCCAGTCTGCCACTTTTTCTTACTGTGGCCAGTCTGCCAGAAGCGATATGTCACTCGTTGTGTATCTTAAGAGATTCATCGTTACTCCTTCCATAGGTTACTGGTATTCTCTGATTCAATACCTCTCGTGACGAAAAAGGCGCTATCTTAATAGTGCAATACTTCTTGCTCCCAGTTGCTCACACAGTCTACTACTTTTTGTGTAGTTTTTGTCTGCCAGAAACTATAATTCACTAGTTGTGTATCATAAAGGAATCAACGTTTCTCCTCCTAGGGGTTATTCGAGATATGTTAATCCAAACCCCTAGTAACGAGGCATTGGCTACCTTAAGAGAGTCATAGTTGCTCGTCCCAATTGCTCACCCAGTCTGCCACTTTTTCTTACTGTGGCCAGTCTGCCAGAAGCGATATGTCAGTCGTTGTGTATCTTAAGAGATTCATCGTTACTCCCTCCATAGGTTACTCGTATTCTCTGATTCAATACCTCTCGTGACGAAACATTGGCTTTCTTAATAGTGCCATACTTCTTCCTCCCAGTTGCTCACACAGTTTACTACTTTTTGTGTACTTGCCAGTCTGCCAGAAGCGATATGTCACTAGTTGTGTATCAAAAAAGAGTCATCGTTTCACCTCCTAGGGATTATTCGAGATTTCTTAATCCAAACCCCTAGTAACGAGGCATTGGCTACCTTAAGAGAGTCATAGTTACTCGTCCAAATTGCTCACCCAGTCTGCCACTTGTTCTTACTTTGGCCAGTCTGCCAGAAGCGATATGTCACTAGTTGTGTATCATAAAAGAGTCATCGTTTCTCCTCCTAGGGGTTATTCGAGATTACTTAATCCAAACCCCTAGTAACGAGGCATTGGCTACCTTAAGAGAGTCATAGTTACTCGTTACAATTGCTCACCCTGTCTGCCACTTTTTCTTACTGTGGCCAGTCAGCCAGAAGCGATATGTCACTCGTTGTGTATCTTAAGAGATTCATCGTTACTACTTCCATAGGTTACTGGTATTCTCTGATTCAATACCTCTCGTGACGAAAAAGTCGCTATCTTAATAGTGCAATACTTCTTCCTCCCAGTTGCTCACACTATCTACGATGTTTTGTGTAGTTTTTGTCTGCCAGAATCTATAATTCACTACTTGTGTATCATAAAAGTGTCATCGTTTCTCCTCCTAGGGGTTATTCGAGATTTCTTAATCCAAACCCCTAGTAACGAGGCATTGGCTACCTTAAGAGAGTCATAGTTACTCGTCCCAATTGCTCACCCAGTCTGCCACTTATTCTTACTGTGGCCAGTCTGCCAGAAGCGATGTGTCACTCGTTGTGTATCTTAAGAGATTCATCGTTACTCCTTCCATAGGTTACTCGTATTCTCTGATTCAATACCTCTCGTGACGAAACATTGGCTTTCTTAATAGTGCCATACTTCGTAGTCCCAGTTGCTCACACTGTTTCCTACTTTTTGTGTACTTGCCAGTCTGCCAGAAGCGATACGTCACTAGTTGTGTATCATAAAAGAGTCATCGTTTCTCCTCCTAGGGGTTATTCGAGATTACTTAATCCAAACCCCTAGTAACGAGGCATTGGCTACCTTAAGAGAGTCATAGTTACTCGTCCCAATTGCTCACCCAGTCTGCCACTTTTTCTTACTGTGGCCAGTCTGCCAGAAGCGATATGTCACTCGTTGTGTATCTTAAGAGATTCATCGTTACTCCCTCCATAGGTTACTCGTATTCTCTGATTCAATACCTCTCGTGACGAAACATTGGCTTTCTTAATAGTGCCATACTTCTTAGTCCCAGTTGCTCACACTGTTTCCTACTTTTTGTGTACTTGCCAGTCTGCCAGAAGCGATATGTCACTAGTTGTGTATCATAAAAGAGTCATCGTTTCTCCTCCTAGGGTTTATTCGAGATTTCTTAATCCAAACCCCTAGTAACGAGGCATTGGGTACCTTAAGAGAGTCATAGTTACTCGTCCCCATTGTTCACCCAGTCTGCCACTTTTTCTTACTGTGGCCAGTCTGCTAGAAGCGATATGTCACTCATTGTGTATCTTAAGATATTCATCGTTACTCCTTCCATAGGTTACTGGTATTCTCTGATTCAATACCTCTCGTGACGAAAAAGTCGCTATCTTAATAGTTCAATACTTCATCCTCCCAGTTGCTCACACAGTCTACTACTTTTTGTGTAGTTTTTGTCTGCCAGAAACTATAATTCACTAGTTGTGTACCATAAAAGAGTCAACGTTTCTCCTCCTAGGGGTTATTCCAGATTTCTTAATCCAAACCCCTAGTAACGACTCATTGGCTACCTTAAGAGAGTCATAGTTACTCGTCCCAATTGCTCACCCAGTCTGCCACTTTTTCTTACTGTGGCCAGTCTGCCAGAAGCGATATGTCACTCGTTGTGTATCTTAAGAGATTCATCGTTACTCCTTCCATAGGTTACTGGTATTCTCTGATTCAATACCTCTCGTGACGAAACAGGCGCTATCTTAATAGTGCAATACTTCTTGCTCCCAGTTGCTCACACAGTCTACTACTTTTTGTGTAGTTTTTGTCTGCCAGAAACTATAATTCACTAGTTGTGTATCATAAAGGAATCAACGTTTCTCCTCCTAGGGGTTATTCGAGATATGTTAATCCAAACCCCTAGTAACGAGGCATTGGCTACCTTAAGAGAGTCATAGTTGCTCGTCCCAATTGCTCACCCAGTCTGCCACTTTTTCTTACTGTGGCCAGTCTGCCAGAAGCGATATGTCAGTCGTTGTGTATCTTAAGAGATTCATCGTTACTCCCTCCATAGGTTACTCGTATTCTCTGATTCAATACCTCTCGTGACGAAACATTGGCTTTCTTAATAGTGCCATACTTCTTCCTCCCAGTTGCTCACACAGTTTACTACTTTTTGTGTACTTGCCAGTCTGCCAGAAGCGATATGTCACTAGTTGTGTATCAAAAAAGAGTCATCGTTTCACCTCCTAGGGATTATTCGAGATTTCTTAATCCAAACCCCTAGTAACGAGGCATTGGCTACCTTAAGAGAGTCATAGTTACTCGTCCAAATTGCTCACCCAGTCTGCCACTTGTTCTTACTTTGGCCAGTCTGCCAGAAGCGATATGTCACTAGTTGTGTATCATAAAAGAGTCATCGTTTCTCCTCCTAGGGGTTATTCGAGATTACTTAATCCAAACCCCTAGTAACGAGGCATTGGCTACCTTAAGAGAGTCATAGTTACTCGTTACAATTGCTCACCCTGTCTGCCACTTTTTCTTACTGTGGCCAGTCAGCCAGAAGCGATATGTCACTCGTTGTGTATCTTAAGAGATTCATCGTTACTACTTCCATAGGTTACTGGTATTCTCTGATTCAATACCTCTCGTGACGAAAAAGTCGCTATCTTAATAGTGCAATACTTCTTCCTCCCAGTTGCTCACACTATCTACGATGTTTTGTGTAGTTTTTGTCTGCCAGAATCTATAATTCACTACTTGTGTATCATAAAAGTGTCATCGTTTCTCCTCCTAGGGGTTATTCGAGATTTCTTAATCCAAACCCCTAGTAACGAGGCATTGGCTACCTTAAGAGAGTCATAGTTACTCGTCCCAATTGCTCACCCAGTCTGCCACTTATTCTTACTGTGGCCAGTCTGCCAGAAGCGATGTGTCACTCGTTGTGTATCTTAAGAGATTCATCGTTACTCCTTCCATAGGTTACTCGTATTCTCTGATTCAATACCTCTCGTGACGAAACATTGGCTTTCTTAATAGTGCCATACTTCGTAGTCCCAGTTGCTCACACTGTTTCCTACTTTTTGTGTACTTGCCAGTCTGCCAGAAGCGATACGTCACTAGTTGTGTATCATAAAAGAGTCATCGTTTCTCCTCCTAGGGGTTATTCGAGATTACTTAATCCAAACCCCTAGTAACGAGGCATTGGCTACCTTAAGAGAGTCATAGTTACTCGTCCCAATTGCTCACCCAGTCTGCCACTTTTTCTTACTGTGGCCAGTCTGCCAGAAGCGATATGTCACTCGTTGTGTATCTTAAGAGATTCATCGTTACTCCCTCCATAGGTTACTCGTATTCTCTGATTCAATACCTCTCGTGACGAAACATTGGCTTTCTTAATAGTGCCATACTTCTTAGTCCCAGTTGCTCACACTGTTTCCTACTTTTTGTGTACTTGCCAGTCTGCCAGAAGCGATATGTCACTAGTTGTGTATCATAAAAGAGTCATCGTTTCTCCTCCTAGGGTTTATTCGAGATTTCTTAATCCAAACCCCTAGTAACGAGGCATTGGGTACCTTAAGAGAGTCATAGTTACTCGTCCCCATTGTTCACCCAGTCTGCCACTTTTTCTTACTGTGGCCAGTCTGCTAGAAGCGATATGTTACTCATTGTGTATCTTAAGATATTCATCGTTACTCCTTCCATAGGTTACTGGTATTCTCTGATTCAATACCTCTCGTGCCGAAAAAGTCGCTATCTTAATAGTTCAATACTTCATCCTCCCAGTTGCTCACACAGTCTACTACTTTTTGTGTAGTTTTTGTCTGCCAGAAACTATAATTCACTAGTTGTGTACCATAAAAGAGTCAACGTTTCTCCTCCTAGGGGTTATTCCAGATTTCTTAATCCAAACCCCTAGTAACGACTCATTGGCTACCTTAAGAGAGTCATAGTTACTCGTCCCAATTGCTCACCCAGTCTGCCACTTTTTCTTACTGTGGCCAGTCTGCCAGAAGCGATATGTCACTCGTTGTGTATCTTAAGAGATTCATCGTTACTCCTTCCATAGGTTACTGGTATTCTCTGATTCAATACCTCTCGTGACGAAAAAGGCGCTATCTTAATAGTGCAATACTTCTTGCTCCCAGTTGCTCACACAGTCTACTACTTTTTGTGTAGTTTTTGTCTGCCAGAAACTATAATTCACTAGTTGTGTATCATAAAGGAATCAACGTTTCTCCTCCTAGGGGTTATTCGAGATATGTTAATCCAAACCCCTAGTAACGAGGCATTGGCTACCTTAAGAGAGTCATAGTTGCTCGTCCCAATTGCTCACCCAGTCTGCCACTTTTTCTTACTGTGGCCAGTCTGCCAGAAGCGATATGTCACTCGTTGTGTATCTTAAGAGATTCATCGTTACTCCCTCCATAGGTTACTCGTATTCTCTGATTCAATACCTCTCGTGACGAAACATTGGCTTTCTTAATAGTGCCATACTTCTTCCTCCCAGTTGCTCACACAGTTTACTACTTTTTGTGTACTTGCCAGTCTGCCAGAAGCGATATGTCACTAGTTGTGTATCAAAAAAGAGTCATCGTTTCACCTCCTAGGGATTATTCGAGATTTCTTAATCCAAACCCCTAGTAACGAGGCATTGGCTACCTTAAGAGAGTCATAGTTACTCGTCCAAATTGCTCACCCAGTCTACCACTTGTTCTTACTGTGGCCAGTCTGCCAGAAGCGATATGTCACTAGTTGTGTATCATAAAAGAGTCATCGTTTCTCCTCCTAGGGGTTATTCGAGATTACTTAATCCAAACCCCTAGTAACGAGGCATTGGCTACCTTAAGAGAGTCATAGTTACTCGTTACAATTGCTCACCCTGTCTGCCACTTTTTCTTACTGTGGCCAGTCAGCCAGAAGCGATATGTCACTCGTTGTGTATCTTAAGAGATTCATCGTTACTACTTCCATAGGTTACTGGTATTCTCTGATTCAATACCTCTCGTGACGAAAAAGTGGCTATCTTAATAGTGCAATACTTCTTCCTCCCAGTTGCTCACACTATCTACGATGTTTTGTGTAGTTTTTGTCTGCCAGAATCTATAATTCACTACTTGTGTATCATAAAAGTGTCATCGTTTCTCCTCCTAGGGGTTATTCGAGATTTCTTAATCCAAACCCCTAGTAACGAGGCATTGGCTACCTTAAGAGAGTCATAGTTACTCGTCCCAATTGCTCACCCAGTCTGCCACTTATTCTTACTGTGGCCAGTCTGCCAGAAGCGATGTGTCACTCGTTGTGTATCTTAAGAGATTCATCGTTACTCCTTCCATAGGTTACTCGTATTCTCTGATTCAATACCTCTCGTGACGAAACATTGGCTTTCTTAATAGTGCCATACTTCGTAGTCCCAGTTGCTCACACTGTTTCCTACTTTTTGTGTACTTGCCAGTCTGCCAGAAGCGATACGTCACTAGTTGTGTATCATAAAAGAGTCATCGTTTCTCCTCCTAGGGGTTATTCGAGATTACTTAATCCAAACCCCTAGTAACGAGGCATTGGCTACCTTAAGAGAGTCATAGTTACTCGTCCCAATTGCTCACCCAGTCTGCCACTTTTTCTTACTGTGGCCAGTCTGCCAGAAGCGATATGTCACTCGTTGTGTATCTTAAGAGATTCATCGTTACTCCCTCCATAGGTTACTCGTATTCTCTGATTCAATACCTCTCGTGACGAAACATTGGCTTTCTTAATAGTGCCATACTTCTTAGTCCCAGTTGCTCACACTGTTTCCTACTTTTTGTGTACTTGCCAGTCTGCCAGAAGCGATATGTCACTAGTTGTGTATCATAAAAGAGTCATCGTTTCTCCTCCTAGGGTTTATTCGAGATTTCTTAATCCAAACCCCTAGTAACGAGGCATTGGGTACCTTAAGAGAGTCATAGTTACTCGTCCCCATTGTTCACCCAGTCTGCCACTTTTTCTTACTGTGGCCAGTCTGCTAGAAGCGATATGTTACTCATTGTGTATCTTAAGATATTCATCGTTACTCCTTCCATAGGTTACTGGTATTCTCTGATTCAATACCTCTCGTGCCGAAAAAGTCGCTATCTTAATAGTTCAATACTTCATCCTCCCAGTTGCTCACACAGTCTACTACTTTTTGTGTAGTTTTTGTCTGCCAGAAACTATAATTCACTAGTTGTGTACCATAAAAGAGTCAACGTTTCTCCTCCTAGGGGTTATTCCAGATTTCTTAATCCAAACCCCTAGTAACGAGGCATTGGCTACCTTAAGAGAGTCATAGTTACTCGTTACAATTGCTCACCCTGTCTGCCACTTTTTCTTACTGTGGCCAGTCTGCCAGAAGCGATATGTCACTCGTTGTGTATCTTAAGAGATTCATCGTTACTCCTTCCATAGGTTACTGGTATTCTCTGATTCAATACCTCTCGTGACGAAAAAGGCGCTATCTTAATAGTGCAATACTTCTTGCTCCCAGTTGCTCACACAGTCTACTACTTTTTGTGTAGTTTTTGTCTGCCAGAAACTATAATTCACTAGTTGTGTATCATAAAGGAATCAACGTTTCTCCTCCTAGGGGTTATTCGAGATATGTTAATCCAAACCCCTAGTAACGAGGCATTGGCTACCTTAAGAGAGTCATAGTTGCTCGTCCCAATTGCTCACCCAGTCTGCCACTTTTTCTTACTGTGGCCAGTCTGCCAGAAGCGATATGTCACTCGTTGTGTATCTTAAGAGATTCATCGTTACTCCCTCCATAGGTTACTCGTATTCTCTGATTCAATACCTCTCGTGACGAAACATTGGCTTTCTTAATAGTGCCATACTTCTTCCTCCCAGTTGCTCACACAGTTTACTACTTTTTGTGTACTTGCCAGTCTGCCAGAAGCGATATGTCACTAGTTGTGTATCAAAAAAGAGTCATCGTTTCACCTCCTAGGGATTATTCGAGATTTCTTAATCCAAACCCCTAGTAACGAGGCATTGGCTACCTTAAGAGAGTCATAGTTACTCGTCCAAATTGCTCACCCAGTCTTCCACTTGTTCTTACTTTGGCCAGTCTGCCAGAAGCGATATGTCACTAGTTGTGTATCATAAAAGAGTCATCGTTTCTCCTCCTAGGGGTTATTCGAGATTACTTAATCCAAACCCCTAGTAACGAGGCATTGGCTACCTTAAGAGAGTCATAGTTACTCGTTACAATTGCTCACCCTGTCTGCCACTTTTTCTTACTGTGGCCAGTCAGCCAGAAGCGATATGTCACTCGTTGTGTATCTTAAGAGATTCATCGTTACTACTTCCATAGGTTACTGGTATTCTCTGATTCAATACCTCTCGTGACGAAAAAGTGGCTATCTTAATAGTGCAATACTTCTTCCTCCCAGTTGCTCACACTATCTACGATGTTTTGTGTAGTTTTTGTCTGCCAGAATCTATAATTCACTACTTGTGTATCATAAAAGTGTCATCGTTTCTCCTCCTAGGGGTTATTCGAGATTTCTTAATCCAAACCCCTAGTAACGAGGCATTGGCTACCTTAAGAGAGTCATAGTTACTCGTCCCAATTGCTCACCCAGTCTGCCACTTATTCTTACTGTGGCCAGTCTGCCAGAAGCGATGTGTCACTCGTTGTGTATCTTAAGAGATTCATCGTTACTCCTTCCATAGGTTACTCGTATTCTCTGATTCAATACCTCTCGTGACGAAACATTGGCTTTCTTAATAGTGCCATACTTCGTAGTCCCAGTTGCTCACACTGTTTCCTACTTTTTGTGTACTTGCCAGTCTGCCAGAAGCGATACGTCACTAGTTGTGTATCATAAAAGAGTCATCGTTTCTCCTCCTAGGGGTTATTCGAGATTACTTAATCCAAACCCCTAGTAACGAGGCATTGGCTACCTTAAGAGAGTCATAGTTACTCGTCCCAATTGCTCACCCAGTCTGCCACTTTTTCTTACTGTGGCCAGTCTGCCAGAAGCGATATGTCACTCGTTGTGTATCTTAAGAGATTCATCGTTACTCCCTCCATAGGTTACTCGTATTCTCTGATTCAATACCTCTCGTGACGAAACATTGGCTTTCTTAATAGTGCCATACTTCTTAGTCCCAGTTGCTCACGCTGTTTCCTACTTTTTGTGTACTTGCCAGTCTGCCAGAAGCGATATGTCACTAGTTGTGTATCATAAAAGAGTCATCGTTTCTCCTCCTAGGGTTTATTCGAGATTTCTTAATCCAAACCCCTAGTAACGAGGCATTGGGTACCTTAAGAGAGTCATAGTTACTCGTCCCCATTGTTCACCCAGTCTGCCACTTTTTCTTACTGTGGCCAGTCTGCTAGAAGCGATATGTCACTCATTGTGTATCTTAAGATATTCATCGTTACTCCTTCCATAGGTTACTGGTATTCTCTGATTCAATACCTCTCGTGCCGAAAAAGTCGCTATCTTAATAGTTCAATACTTCATCCTCCCAGTTGCTCACACAGTCTACTACTTTTTGTGTAGTTTTTGTCTGCCAGAAACTATAATTCACTAGTTGTGTACCATAAAAGAGTCAACGTTTCTCCTCCTAGGGGTTATTCCAGATTTCTTAATCCAAACCCCTAGTAACGACTCATTGGCTACCTTAAGAGAGTCATAGTTACTCGTCCCAATTGCTCACCCAGTCTGCCACTTTTTCTTACTGTGGCCAGTCTGCCAGAAGCGATATGTCACTCGTTGTGTATCTTAAGAGATTCATCGTTACTCCTTCCATAGGTTACTGGTATTCTCTGATTCAATACCTCTCGTGACGAAAAAGGCGCTATCTTAATAGTGCAATACTTCTTGCTCCCAGTTGCTCACACAGTCTACTACTTTTTGTGTAGTTTTTGTCTGCCAGAAACTATAATTCACTAGTTGTGTATCATAAAGGAATCAACGTTTCTCCTCCTAGGGGTTATTCGAGATATGTTAATCCAAACCCCTAGTAACGAGGCATTGGCTACCTTAAGAGAGTCATAGTTGCTCGTCCCAATTGCTCACCCAGTCTGCCACTTATTCTTACTGTGGCCAGTCTGCCAGAAGCGATATGTCACTCGTTGTGTATCTTAAGAGATTCATCGTTACTCCCTCCATAGGTTACTCGTATTCTCTGATTCAATACCTCTCGTGACGAAACATTGGCTTTCTTAATAGTGCCATACTTCTTCCTCCCAGTTGCTCACACAGTTTACTACTTTTTGTGTACTTGCCAGTCTGCCAGAAGCGATATGTCACTAGTTGTGTATCAAAAAAGAGTCATCGTTTCACCTCCTAGGGATTATTCGAGATTTCTTAATCCAAACCCCTAGTAACGAGGCATTGGCTACCTTAAGAGAGTCATAGTTACTCGTCCAAATTGCTCACCCAGTCTGCCACTTGTTCTTACTTTGGCCAGTCTGCCAGAAGCGATATGTCACTAGTTGTGTATCATAAAAGAGTCATCGTTTCTCCTCCTAGGGGTTATTCGAGATTACTTAATCCAAACCCCTAGTAACGAGGCATTGGCTACCTTAAGAGAGTCATAGTTACTCGTCCCCATTGTTCACCCAGTCTGCCACTTTTTCTTACTGTGGCCAGTCTGCTAGAAGCGATATGTTACTCATTGTGTATCTTAAGATATTCATCGTTACTCCTTCCATAGGTTACTGGTATTCTCTGATTCAATACCTCTCGTGCCGAAAAAGTCGCTATCTTAATAGTTCAATACTTCATCCTCCCAGTTGCTCACACAGTCTACAACTTTTTGTGTAGTTTTTGTCTGCCAGAAACTATAATTCACTAGTTGTGTACCATAAAAGAGTCAACGTTTCTCCTCCTAGGGGTTATTCCAGATTTCTTAATCCAAACCCCTAGTAACGACTCATTGGCTACCTTAAGAGAGTCATAGTTACTCGTCCCAATTGCTCACCCAGTCTGCCACTTTTTCTTACTGTGGCCAGTCTGCCAGAAGCGATATGTCACTCGTTGTGTATCTTAAGAGATTCATCGTTACTCCTTCCATAGGTTACTGGTATTCTCTGATTCAATACCTCTCGTGACGAAAAAGGCGCTATCTTAATAGTGCAATACTTCTTGCTCCCAGTTGCTCACACAGTCTACTACTTTTTGTGTAGTTTTTGTCTGCCAGAAACTATAATTCACTAGTTGTGTATCATAAAGGAATCAACGTTTCTCCTCCTAGGGGTTATTCGAGATATGTTAATCCAAACCCCTAGTAACGAGGCATTGGCTACCTTAAGAGAGTCATAGTTGCTCGTCCCAATTGCTCACCCAGTCTGCCACTTTTTCTTACTGTGGCCAGTCTGCCAGAAGCGATATGTCACTCGTTGTGTATCTTAAGAGATTCATCGTTACTCCCTCCATAGGTTACTCGTATTCTCTGATTCAATACCTCTCGTGACGAAACATTGGCTTTCTTAATAGTGCCATACTTCTTCCTCCCAGTTGCTCACACAGTTTACTACTTTTTGTGTACTTGCCAGTCTGCCAGAAGCGATATGTCACTAGTTGTGTATCAAAAAAGAGTCATCGTTTCACCTCCTAGGGATTATTCGAGATTTCTTAATCCAAACCCCTAGTAACGAGGCATTGGCTACCTTAAGAGAGTCATAGTTACTCGTCCAAATTGCTCACCCAGTCTTCCACTTGTTCTTACTTTGGCCAGTCTGCCAGAAGCGATATGTCACTAGTTGTGTATCATAAAAGAGTCATCGTTTCTCCTCCTAGGGGTTATTCGAGATTACTTAATCCAAACCCCTAGTAACGAGGCATTGGCTACCTTAAGAGAGTCATAGTTACTCGTTACAATTGCTCACCCTGTCTGCCACTTTTTCTTACTGTGGCCAGTCAGCCAGAAGCGATATGTCACTCGTTGTGTATCTTAAGAGATTCATCGTTACTACTTCCATAGGTTACTGGTATTCTCTGATTCAATACCTCTCGTGACGAAAAAGTGGCTATCTTAATAGTGCAATACTTCTTCCTCCCAGTTGCTCACACTATCTACGATGTTTTGTGTAGTTTTTGTCTGCCAGAATCTATAATTCACTACTTGTGTATCATAAAAGTGTCATCGTTTCTCCTCCTAGGGGTTATTCGAGATTTCTTAATCCAAACCCCTAGTAACGAGGCATTGGCTACCTTAAGAGAGTCATAGTTACTCGTCCCAATTGCTCACCCAGTCTGCCACTTATTCTTACTGTGGCCAGTCTGCCAGAAGCGATGTGTCACTCGTTGTGTATCTTAAGAGATTCATCGTTACTCCTTCCATAGGTTACTCGTATTCTCTGATTCAATACCTCTCGTGACGAAACATTGGCTTTCTTAATAGTGCCATACTTCGTAGTCCCAGTTGCTCACACTGTTTCCTACTTTTTGTGTACTTGCCAGTCTGCCAGAAGCGATACGTCACTAGTTGTGTATCATAAAAGAGTCATCGTTTCTCCTCCTAGGGGTTATTCGAGATTACTTAATCCAAACCCCTAGTAACGAGGCATTGGCTACCTTAAGAGAGTCATAGTTACTCGTCCCAATTGCTCACCCAGTCTGCCACTTTTTCTTACTGTGGCCAGTCTGCCAGAAGCGATATGTCACTCGTTGTGTATCTTAAGAGATTCATCGTTACTCCCTCCATAGGTTACTCGTATTCTCTGATTCAATACCTCTCGTGACGAAACATTGGCTTTCTTAATAGTGCCATACTTCTTAGTCCCAGTTGCTCACACTGTTTCCTACTTTTTGTGTACTTGCCAGTCTGCCAGAAGCGATATGTCACTAGTTGTGTATCATAAAAGAGTCATCGTTTCTCCTCCTAGGGTTTATTCGAGATTTCTTAATCCAAACCCCTAGTAACGAGGCATTGGGTACCTTAAGAGAGTCATAGTTACTCGTCCCCATTGTTCACCCAGTCTGCCACTTTTTCTTACTGTGGCCAGTCTGCTAGAAGCGATATGTCACTCATTGTGTATCTTAAGATATTCATCGTTACTCCTTCCATAGGTTACTGGTATTCTCTGATTCAATACCTCTCGTGCCGAAAAAGTCGCTATCTTAATAGTTCAATACTTCATCCTCCCAGTTGCTCACACAGTCTACTACTTTTTGTGTAGTTTTTGTCTGCCAGAAACTATAATTCACTAGTTGTGTACCATAAAAGAGTCAACGTTTCTCCTCCTAGGGGTTATTCCAGATTTCTTAATCCAAACCCCTAGTAACGACTCATTGGCTACCTTAAGAGAGTCATAGTTACTCGTCCCAATTGCTCACCCAGTCTGCCACTTTTTCTTACTGTGGCCAGTCTGCCAGAAGCGATATGTCACTCGTTGTGTATCTTAAGAGATTCATCGTTACTCCTTCCATAGGTTACTGGTATTCTCTGATTCAATACCTCTCGTGACGAAAAAGGCGCTATCTTAATAGTGCAATACTTCTTGCTCCCAGTTGCTCACACAGTCTACTACTTTTTGTGTAGTTTTTGTCTGCCAGAAACTATAATTCACTAGTTGTGTATCATAAAGGAATCAACGTTTCTCCTCCTAGGGGTTATTCGAGATATGTTAATCCAAACCCCTAGTAACGAGGCATTGGCTACCTTAAGAGAGTCATAGTTGCTCGTCCCAATTGCTCACCCAGTCTGCCACTTATTCTTACTGTGGCCAGTCTGCCAGAAGCGATATGTCACTCGTTGTGTATCTTAAGAGATTCATCGTTACTCCCTCCATAGGTTACTCGTATTCTCTGATTCAATACCTCTCGTGACGAAACATTGGCTTTCTTAATAGTGCCATACTTCTTCCTCCCAGTTGCTCACACAGTTTACTACTTTTTGTGTACTTGCCAGTCTGCCAGAAGCGATATGTCACTAGTTGTGTATCAAAAAAGAGTCATCGTTTCACCTCCTAGGGATTATTCGAGATTTCTTAATCCAAACCCCTAGTAACGAGGCATTGGCTACCTTAAGAGAGTCATAGTTACTCGTCCAAATTGCTCACCCAGTCTGCCACTTGTTCTTACTTTGGCCAGTCTGCCAGAAGCGATATGTCACTAGTTGTGTATCATAAAAGAGTCATCGTTTCTCCTCCTAGGGGTTATTCGAGATTACTTAATCCAAACCCCTAGTAACGAGGCATTGGCTACCTTAAGAGAGTCATAGTTACTCGTTACAATTGCTCACCCTGTCTGCCACTTTTTCTTACTGTGGCCAGTCAGCCAGAAGCGATATGTCACTCGTTGTGTATCTTAAGAGATTCATCGTTACTCCTTCCATAGGTTACTGGTATTCTCTGATTCAATACCTCTCGTGACGAAAAAGTCGCTATCTTAATAGTGCAATACTTCTTCCTCCCAGTTGCTCACACTATCTACGACGTTTTGTGTAGTTTTTGTCTGCCAGAATCTATAATTCACTACTTGTGTATCATAAAAGTGTCATCGTTTCTCCTCCTAGGAATTATTCGAGATTTCTTAATCCAAACCCCTAGTAACGAGGCATTGGCTACCTTAAGAGAGTCATAGTTACTCGTCCCAATTGCTCACCCAGTCAGCCACTTATTCTTACTGTGGCCAGTCTGCCAGAAGCGATGTGTCACTCGTTGTGTATCTTAAGAGATTCATCGTTACTCCCTCCATAGGTTACTCGTATTCTCTGATTCAATACCTCTCGTGACGAAACATTGGCTTTCTTAATAGTGCCATACTTCGTAGTCCCAGTTGCTCACACTGTTTCCTACTTTTTGTGTACTTGCCAGTCTGCCAGAAGCGATATGTCACTAGTTGTGTATCATAAAAGAGTCATCGTTTCACCTCCTAGGGATTATTCGAGATTTCTTAATCCAAACCCCTAGTAACGAGGCATTGGCTACCTTAAGAGAGTCATAGTTACTCGTCCAAATTGCTCACCCAGTCTACCACTTGTTCTTACTGTGGCCAGTCTGCCAGAAGCGATATGTCACTAGTTGTGTATCATAAAAGAGTCATCGTTTCTCCTCCTAGGGGTTATTCGAGATTACTTAATCCAAACCCCTAGTAACGAGGCATTGGCTACCTTAAGAGAGTCATAGTTACTCGTCCCAATTGCTCACCCAGTCTGCCACTTTTTCTTACTGTGGCCAGTCTGCCAGAAGCGATATGTCACTCGTTGTGTATCTTAAGAGATTCATCGTTACTCCTTCCATAGGTTACTGGTATTCTCTGATTCAATACCTCTCGTGACGAAAAAGGCGCTATCTTAATAGTGCAATACTTCTTGCTCCCAGTTGCTCACACAGTCTACTACTTTTTGTGTAGTTTTTGTCTGCCAGAAACTATAATTCACTAGTTGTGTATCATAAAGGAGTCAACGTTTCTCCTCCTAGGGGTTATTCGAGATTTCTTAATCCAAACCCCTAGTAACGAGGCATTGGCTACCTTAAGAGAGTCATAGTTGCTCGTCCCAATTGCTCACCCAGTCTGCCACTTTTTCTTACTGTGGCCAGTCTGCCAGAAGCGATATGTCACTCGTTGTGTATCTTAAGAGATTCATCGTTACTCCTTCCATAGGTTACTGGTATTCTCTGATTCAATACCTCTCGTGACAAAGGCGCTATCTTAATAGTGCAATACTTCTTGCTCCCAGTTGCTCACACAGTCTGCTACTTTTTGTGTAGTTTTTGTCTGCCAGAAACTATAATTCACTAGTTGTGTATCATAAAGGAGTCAACGTTTCTCCTCCTAGGGGTTATTCGAGATTTGTTAATCCAAACCCCTAGTAACGAGGCATTGGCTACCTTAAGAGAGTCATAGTTGCTCGTCCCAATTGCTCACCCAGTCTGCCACTTTTTCTTACTGTGGCCAGTCTGCCAGAAGCGATATGTCACTCGTTGTGTATCTTAAGAGATTCATTGTTACTCCTTCCATAGGTTACTGGTATTCTCTGATTCAATACCTCTCGTGACGTAAAAGGGGCTATCTTAATCGTGCAATACTTCTTGCTCCCAGTTGCTCACACAGTCTACTACTTTTTGTGTAGTTTTTGTCTGCCAGAAACTATAATTCACTAGTTGTGTATCATAAAGGAGTCAACGTTTCTCCTCCTAGGGTTTATTCGAGATTTCTTAATCCAAACCCCTAGTAACGAGGCATTGGCTACCTTAAGAGCGTCATAGTTGCTCGTCCCAATTGCTCACCCAGTCTGCCACTTTTTCTTACTGTGGCCAGTCTGCCAGAAGCGATATGTCACTCGTTGTGTATCTTAAGAGATTCATCGTTACTCCTTCCATAGATTACTGGTATTCTCTGATTCAATACCTCTCGTGACGAAAAGGTCGCTATCTTAATAGTGCAATACTTCTTCCTCCCAGTTGCTCACACTGTTTCCTACTTTTTGTGTACTTGCCAGTCTGCCAGAAGAGATATGTCACTAGTTGTGTATCATAAAAGAGTCATCGTTTCTCCTCCTAGGGGTTATTCGAGATTTCTTAATCCAAACCCCTAGTAACGAGGCATTGGCTACCTTAAGAGAGTCATAGTTACTCGTCCCAATTGCTCACCCAGTCTGCCACTTTTTCTTACTGTGGCCAGTCTGCCAGAAGCGATATGTCACTCGTTGTGTATCTTAAGAGTTTCATCGTTACTCCTTCCATAGATTACTGGTATTCTCTGATTCAATACCTCTCGTGACGAAAAAGTCGCTATCTTAATAGTGCAATACTTCTTCCTCCCAGTTGCTCACTCTGTTTCCTACTTTTTGTGTACTTGCCAGTCTGCCAGAAGAGATATGTCACTAGTTGTGTATCATAAAAGTGTCATCGTTTCTCCTCCTAGGGGTTATTCGAGATTTCTTAATCCAAACCCCTAGTAACGAGGCATTGGCTACCTTAAGAGAGTCATAGTTACTCGTCCCAATTGCTCACCCAGTCTGCCACTTATTCTTACTGTGGCCAGTCTGCCAGAAGCGATGTGTCACTCGTTGTGTATCTTAAGAGATTCATCGTTACTCCTTCCATAGGTTACTCGTATTCTCTGATTCAATACCTCTCGTGACGAAACATTGGCTTTCTTAATAGTGCCATACTTCGTAGTCCCAGTTGCTCACACTGTTTCCTACTTTTTGTGTACTTGCCAGTCTGCCAGAAGAGATATGTCACTAGTTGTGTATCATAAAAGAGTCATCGTTTCTCCTTCTAGGGGTTATTCGAGATTTCTTAATCCAAACCCCTAGTAACGAGGCATTGGCTACCTTAAGAGAGTCATAGTTACTCGTCCCAATTGCTCACCCAGTCTGCCACTTTTTCTTACTGTGGCAAGTCTGCCAGAAGCGATATGTCACTCGTTGTGTATCTCAAGAGATTCATCGTTACTCCCTCCATAGGTTACTCGTATTCTCTGATTCAATACCTCTCGTGACGAAACATTGGCTTTCTTAATAGTGCCATACTTCTTCCTCCCAGTTGCTCACACAGTTTACTACTTTTTGTTTACTTGCCAGTCTGCCAGAAGCGATATGTCACTAGTTGTGTAACAAAAAAGAGTCATCGTTTCACCTCCTAGGGATTATTCGAGATTTCTTAATCCAAACCCCTAGTAACGAGGCATTGGCTACCTTAAGAGAGTCATAGTTACTCGTCCAAATTGCTCACCCAGTCTGCCACTTGTTCTTACTGTGGCCAGTCTGCCAGAAGCGATACGTCACTAGTTGTGTATCATAAAAGAGTCATCGTTTCTCCTCCTAGGGGTTATTCGAGATTACTTAATCCAAACCCCTAGTAACGAGGCATTGGCTACCTTAAGAGAGTCATAGTTACTCGTCCCAATTGCTCACCCAGTCTGCCACTTTTTCTTACTGTGGCCAGTCTGCCAGAAGCGATATGTCACTCGTTGTGTATCTTAAGAGATTCATCGTTACTCCCTCCATAGGTTACTCGTATTCTCTGATTCAATACCTCTCGTGACGAAACATTGGCTTTCTTAATAGTGCCATACTTCTTAGTCCCAGTTGCTCACACTGTTTCCTACTTTTTGTGTACTTGCCAGTCTGCCAGAAGCGATATGTCACTAGTTGTGTATCATAAAAGAGTCATCGTTTCTCCTCCTAGGGTTTATTCGAGATTTCTTAATCCAAACCCCTAGTAACGAGGCATTGGGTACCTTAAGAGAGTCATAGTTACTCGTCCCCATTGCTCACCCAGTCTGCCACTTTTTCTTACTGTGGCCAGTCTGCCAGAAGCGATATGTCACTCGTTGTGTATCTTAAGAGATTCATCGTTACTCCTTCCATAGGTTACTGGTATTCTCTGATTCAATACCTCTCGTGACGAAAAAGGCGCTATCTTAATAGTGCAATACTTCTTGCTCCCAGTTGCTCAGACAGTCTACTACTTTTTGTGTAGTATTTGTCTGCCAGAAACTATAATTCACTAGTTCTGTACCATAAAAGAGTCAACGTTTCTCCTCCTAGGGGTTATTCGAGATTTCTTAATCCAAACCCCTAGTAACGACTCATTGGCTACCTTAAGAGAGTCATAGTTACTCGTCCCAATTGCTCACCCAGTCTGCCACTTTTTCTTACTGTGGCCAGTCTGCCAGAAGCGATATGTCACTCGTTGTGTATCTTAAGAGATTCATCGTTACTCCTTCCATAGGTTACTGGTATTCTCTGATTCAATACCTCTCGTGACGAAAAAGGCGCTATCTTAATAGTGCAATACTTCTTGCTCCCAGTTGCTCACACAGTCTACTACTTTTTGTGTAGTTTTTGTCTGCCAGAAACTATAATTCACTAGTTGTGTATCATAAAGGAGTCAACGTTTCTCCTCCTAGGGGTTATTCGAGATATGTTAATCCAAACCCCTAGTAACGAGGCATTGGCTACCTTAAGAGAGTCATAGTTGCTCGTCTCAATTGCTCACCCAGTCTGCCACTTTTTCTTACTGTGGCCAGTCTGCCAGAAGCGATATGTCACTCGTTGTGTATCTTAAGAGATTCATTGTTACTCCTTCCATAGGTTACTGGTATTCTCTGATTCAATACCTCTCGTGACGAAAAAGTCGCTATCTTAATAGTGCAATACTTCATCCTGCCAGTTGCTCACACAGTCTACTACTTTTTGTGTAGTTTTTGTCTGCCAGAAACTATAATTCACTAGTTGTGTACCATAAAAGAGTCAACGTTTCTCCTCCTAGGGGTTATTCGAGATTTCTTAATCCAAACCCCTAGTAATGAGGCATTGGCTTCCTTAAGAGAGTCATAGTTACTCGTCCCAATTGCTCACCCAGTCTGCCACTTTTTCTTACTGTGGCCAGTCTGCCAGAAGCGATATGTCACTCGTTGTGTATCTTAAGAGATTCATCGTTACTCCTTCCATAGGTTACTGGTATTCTCTGATTCAATACCTCTCGTGACAAAGGCGCTATCTTAATAGTGCAATACTTCTTGCTCCCAGTTGCTCACACAGTCTACTACTTTTTGTGTAGTTTTTGTCTGCCAGAAACTATAATTCACTAGTTGTGTATCATAAAGGAGTCAACGTTTCTCCTCCTAGGGGTTATTCGAGATTTGTTAATCCAAACCCCTAGTAACGAGGCATTGGCTACCTTAAGAGAGTCATAGTTGCTCGTCCCAATTGCTCACCCAGTCTGCCACTTTTTCTTACTGTGGCCAGTCTGCCAGAAGCGATATGTCACTCGTTGTGTATCTTAAGAGATTCATCGTTACTCCCTCCATAGGTTACTCGTATTCTCTGATTCAATACCTCTCGTGACGAAACATTGGCTTTCTTAATAGTGCCATACTTCTTAGTCCCAGTTGCTCACACTGTTTCCTACTTTTTGTGTACTTGCCAGTCTGCCAGAAGCGATATGTCACTAGTTGTGTATCATAAAAGAGTCATCGTTTCACCTCCTAGGATTTATTCGAGATTTCTTAATCCAAACCCCTAGTAATGAGGCATTGGCTTCCTTAAGAGAGTCATAGTTACTCGTCCCAATTGCTCACCCAGTCTGCCACTTTTTCTTACTGTGGCCAGTCTGCCAGAAGCGATATGTCACTCGTTGTGTATCTTAAGAGATTCATCGTTACTCCTTCCATAGGTTACTGGTATTCTCTGATTCAATACCTCTCGTGACAAAGGCGCTATCTTAATAGTGCAATACTTCTTGCTCCCAGTTGCTCACACAGTCTACTACTTTTTGTGTAGTTTTTGTCTGCCAGAAACTATAATTCACTAGTTGTGTATCATAAAGGAGTCAACGTTTCTCCTCCTAGGGGTTATTCGAGATTTGTTAATCCAAACCCCTAGTAACGAGGCATTGGCTACCTTAAGAGAGTCATAGTTGCTCGTCCCAATTGCTCACCCAGTCTGCCACTTTTTCTTACTGTGGCCAGTCTGCCAGAAGCGATATGTCACTCGTTGTGTATCTTAAGAGATTCATCGTTACTCCCTCCATAGGTTACTCGTATTCTCTGATTCAATACCTCTCGTGACGAAACATTGGCTTTCTTAATAGTGCCATACTTCTTAGTCCCAGTTGCTCACACTGTTTCCTACTTTTTGTGTACTTGCCAGTCTGCCAGAAGCGATATGTCACTAGTTGTGTATCATAAAAGAGTCATCGTTTCACCTCCTAGGGTTTATTCGAGATTTCTTAATCCAAACCCCTAGTAACGAGGCATTGGGTACCTTAAGAGAGTCATAGTTACTCGTCCCCATTGCTCACCCAGTCTGCCACTTTTTCTTACTGTGGCCAGTCTGCCAGAAGCGATATGTCACTCGTTGTGTATCTTAAGAGATTCATCGTTACTCCTTCCATAGGTTACTGGTATTCTCTGATTCAATACCTCTCGTGACGAAAAAGGCGCTATCTTAATAGTGCAATACTTCTTGCTCCCAGTTGCTCAGACAGTCTACTACTTTTTGTGTAGTATTTGTCTGCCAGAAACTATAATTCACTAGTTCTGTACCATAAAAGAGTCAACGTTTCTCCTCCTAGGGGATATTCGAGATTTCTTAATCCAAACCCCTAGTAACGACTCATTGGCTACCTTAAGAGAGTCATAGTTACTCGTCCCAATTGCTCACCCAGTCTGCCACTTTTTCTTACTGTGGCCAGTCTGCCAGAAGCGATATGTCACTCGTTGTGTATCTTAAGAGATTCATCGTTACTCCTTCCATAGGTTACTGGTATTCTCTGATTCAATACCTCTCGTGACAAAGGCGCTATCTTAATAGTGCAATACTTCTTGCTCCCAGTTGCTCACACAGTCTACTACTTTTTGTGTAGTTTTTGTCTGCCAGAAACTATAATTCACTAGTTGTGTATCATAAAGGAGTCAACGTTTCTCCTCCTAGGGGTTATTCGAGATTTGTTAATCCAAACCCCTAGTAACGAGGCATTGGCTACCTTAAGAGAGTCAGAGTTGCTCGTCCCAATTGCTCACCCAGTCTGCCACTTTTTCTTACTGTGGCCAGTCTGCCAGAAGCGATATGTCACTCGTTGTGTATCTTAAGAGATTCATTGTTACTCCTTCCATAGGTTACTGGTATTCTCTGATTCAATACCTCTCGTGACGTAAAAGGGCTATCTTAATCGTGCAATACTTCTTGCTCCCAGTTGTCACACAGTCTACTACTTTTTGTGTAGTTTTTGTCTGCCAGAAACTATAATTCACTAGTTGTGTATCATAAAGGAGTCAACGTTTCTCCTCCTAGGGGTTATTCGAGATTTCTTAATCCAAACCCCTAGTAACGAGGCATTGGCTACCTTAAGAGAGTCATAGTTGCTCGTCCCAATTGCTCACCCAGTCTGCCACTTTTTCTTACTGTGGCCAGTCTGCCAGAAGCGATATGTCACTCGTTGTGTATCTTAAGAGATTCATCGTTACTCCTTCCATAGATTACTGGTATTCTCTGATTCAATACCTCTCGTGACGAAAAGGTCGCTATCTTAATAGTGCAATACTTCTTCCTCCCAGTTGCTCACACTGTTTCCTACTTTTTGTGTACTTGCCAGTCTGCCAGAAGAGATATGTCACTAGTTGTGTATCATAAAAGAGTCATCGTTTCTCCTCCTAGGGGTTATTCGAGATTTCTTAATCCAAACCCCTAGTAACGTAGCATTGGCTACCTTAAGAGAGTCATAGTTACTCGTCCCAATTGCTCACCCAGTCTGCCACTTTTTCTTACTGTGGCCAGTCTGCCAGAAGCGATATGTCACTCGTTGTGTATCTTAAGAGATTCATCGTTACTCCTTCCATAGATTACTGGTATTCTCTGATTCAATACCTCTCGTGACGAAAAAGTCGCTATCTTAATAGTGCAATACTTCTTCCTCCCAGTTGCTCACTCTGTTTCCTACTTTTTGTGTACTTGCCAGTCTGCCAGAAGAGATATGTCACTAGTTGTGTATCATAAAAGAGTCATCGTTTCTCCTCCTAGGGGTTATTCGAGATTACTTAATCCAAACCCCTAGTAACGAGGCATCGGCTACTTTAAGAGAGTCATAGTTACTCGTTACAATTGCTCACCCTGTCTGCCACTTTTTCTTACTGTGGCCAGTCTGCCAGAAGCGATATGTCACTCGTTGTGTATCTTAAGAGATTCATCGTTACTCCTTCCATAGGTTACTGGTATTCTCTGATTCAATACCTCTCGTGACAAAGGCGCTATCTTAATAGTGCAATACTTCTTGCTCCCAGTTGCTCACACAGTCTACTACTTTTTGTGTAGTTTTTGTCTGCCAGAAACTATAATTCACTAGTTGTGTATCATAAAGGAGTCAACGTTTCTCCTCCTAGGGGTTATTCGAGATTTGTTAATCCAAACCCCTAGTAACGAGGCATTGGCTACCTTAAGAGAGTCATAGTTGCTCGTCCCAATTGCTCACCCAGTCTGCCACTTTTTCTTACTGTGGCCAGTCTGCCAGAAGCGATATGTCACTCGTTGTGTATCTTAAGAGATTCATTGTTACTCCTTCCATAGGTTACTGGTATTCTCTGATTCAATACCTCTCGTGACGTAAAAGGGGCTATCTTAATCGTGCAATACTTCTTGCTCCCAGTTGCTCACACAGTCTACTACTTTTTGTGTAGTTTTTGTCTGCCAGAAACTATAATTCACTAGTTGTGTATCATAAAGGAGTCAACGTTTCTCCTCCTAGGGGTTATTCGAGATTTCTTAATCCAAACCCCTAGTAACGAGGCATTGGCTACCTTAAGAGAGTCATAGTTGCTCGTCCCAATTGCTCACCCAGTCTGCCACTTTTTCTTACTGTGGCCAGTCTGCCAGAAGCGATATGTCACTCGTTGTGTATCTTAAGAGATTCATCGTTACTCCTTCCATAGATTACTGGTATTCTCTGATTCAATACCTCTCGTGACGAAAAGGTCGCTATCTTAATAGTGCAATACTTCTTCCTCCCAGTTGCTCACACTGTTTCCTACTTTTTGTGTACTTGCCAGTCTGCCAGAAGAGATATGTCACTAGTTGTGTATCATAAAAGAGTCATCGTTTCTCCTCCTAGGGGTTATTCGAGATTTCTTAATCCAAACCCCTAGTAACGAGGCATTGGCTACCTTAAGAGAGTCATAGTTACTCGTCCCAATTGCTCACCCAGTCTGCCACTTTTTCTTACTGTGGCCAGTCTGCCAGAAGCGATATGTCACTCGTTGTGTATCTTAAGAGATTCATCGTTACTCCTTCCATAGATTACTGGTATTCTCTGATTCAATACCTCTCGTGACGAAAAAGTCGCTATCTTAATAGTGCAATACTTCTTCCTCCCAGTTGCTCACTCTGTTTCCTACTTTTTGTGTACTTGCCAGTCTGCCAGAAGAGATATGTCACTAGTTGTGTATCATAAAAGAGTCATCGTTTCTCCTCCTAGGGGTTATTCGAGATTACTTAATCCAAACCCCTAGTAACGAGGCATCGGCTACCTTAAGAGAGTCATAGTTACTCGTTACAATTGCTCACCCTGTCTGCCACTTTTTCTTACTGTGGCCAGTCTGCCAGAAGCGATATGTCACTCGTTGTGTATCTTAAGAGATTCATCGTTACTCCTTCCATAGGTTACTGGTATTCTCTGATTCAATACCTCTCGTGACAAAGGCGCTATCTTAATAGTGCAATACTTCTTGCTCCCAGTTGCTCACACAGTCTACTACTTTTTGTGTAGTTTTTGTCTGCCAGAAACTATAATTCACTAGTTGTGTATCATAAAGGAGTCAACGTTTCTCCTCCTAGGGGTTATTCGAGACTTGTTAATCCAAACCCCTAGTAACGAGGCATTGGCTACCTTAAGAGAGTCATAGTTGCTCGTCCCAATTGCTCACCCAGTCTGCCACTTTTTCTTACTGTGGCAAGTCTGCCAGAAGCGATATGTCACTCGTTGTGTATCTTAAGAGATTCATTGTTACTCCTTATATAGGTTACTGGTATTCTCTGATTCAATACCTCTCGTGACGTAAAAGGGGCTATCTTAATCGTGCAATACTTCTTGCTCCCAGTTGCTCACACAGTCTACTACTTTTTGTGTAGTTTTTGTCTGCCAGAAACTATAATTCACTAGTTGTGTATCATAAAGGAGTCAACGTTTCTCCTCCTAGGGGTTATTCGAGATTTCTTAATCCAAACCCCTAGTAACGAGGCATTGGCTACCTTAAGAGAGTCATAGTTGCTCGTCCCAATTGCTCACCCAGTCTGCCACTTTTTCTTACTGTGGCCAGTCTGCCAGAAGCGATATGTCACTCGTTGTGTATCTTAAGAGATTCATCGTTACTCCTTCCATAGATTACTGGTATTCTCTGATTCAATACCTCTCGTGACGAAAAAGTCGCTATCTTAATAGTGCAATACTTCTTCCTCCCAGTTGCTCACACTGTTTCCTACTTTTTGTGTACTTGCCAGTCTGCCAGAAGAGATATGTCACTAGTTGTGTATCATAAAAGAGTCATCGTTTCTCCTCCTAGGGGTTATTCGAGATTACTTAATCCAAACCCCTAGTAACGAGGCATCGGCTACCTTAAGAGAGTCATAGTTACTCGTACCAATTGCTCACCCAGTCTGCCACTTTTTCTTACTGTGGCCAGTCTGCCAGAAGCGATATGTCACTCGTTGTGTATCTTAAGAGATTCATCGGTACTCCTTCCATAGGTTACTGGTATTCTCTGATTCAATACCTCTCGTGACGAAAAAGGCGCTATCTTAATAGTGCAATACTTCTTGCTCCCAGTTGCTCACACAGTCTACTACTTTTTGTGTAGTTTTTGTCTGCCAGAAACTATAATTCACTAGTTGTGTATCATAAAGGAGTCAACGTTTCTCCTCCTAGGGGTTATTCGAGATTTCTTAATCCAAACCCCTAGTAACGAGGCATTGGCTACCTTAAGAGAGTCATAGTTGCTCGTCCCAATTGCTCACCCAGTTTGCCACTATTTCTTACTGTGGCCAGTCTGCCAGAAGCGATATGTCACTCGTTGTGTATCTTAAGAGATTCATCGTTACTCCTTCCATAGATTACTGGTATTCTCTGATTCAATACCTCTCGTGACGAAAAAGTCGCTATCTTAATAGTGCAATACTTCTTCCTCCCAGTTGCTCACACTGTTTCCTACTTTTTGTGTACTTGCCAGTCTGCCAGAAGAGATATGTCACTAGTTGTGTATCATAAAAGAGTCATCGTTTCTCCTCCTAGGGGTTATTCGAGATTTCTTAATCCAAACCCCTAGTAACGAGGCATCGGCTACCTTAAGAGAGTCATAGTTACTCGTTACAATTGCTCACCCTGTCTGCCACTTTTTCTTACTGTGGCCAGTCTGCCAGAAGCGATATGTCACTCGTTGTGTATCTTAAGAGATTCATCGTTACTCCTTCCATAGGTTACTGGTATTCTCTGATTCAATACCTCTCGTGACAAAGGCGCTATCTTATTAGTGCAATACTTCTTGCTCCCAGTTGCTCACACAGTCTACTACTTTTTGTGTAGTTTTTGTCTGCCAGAAACTATAATTCACTAGTTGTGTATCATAAAGGAGTCAACGTTTCTCCTCCTAGGGGTTATTCGAGACTTGTTAATCCAAACCCCTAGTAACGAGGCATTGGCTACCTTAAGAGAGTCATAGTTGCTCGTCCCAATTGCTCACCCAGTCTGCCACTTTTTCTTACTGTGGCCAGTCTGCCAGAAGCGATATGTCACTCGTTGTGTATCTTAAGAGATTCATTGTTACTCCTTCCATAGTTTACTGGTATTCTCTGATTCAATACCTCTCGTGACGTAAAAGGGGCTATCTTAATCGTGCAATACTTCTTGCTCCCAGTTGCTCACACAGTCTACTACTTTTTGTGTAGTTTTTGTCTGCCAGAAACTATAATTCACTAGTTGTGTATCATAAAGGAGTCAACGTTTCTCCTCCTAGGGGTTATTCGAGATTTCTTAATCCAAACCCCTAGTAACGAGGCATTGGCTACCTTAAGAGAGTCATAGTTGCTCGTCCCAATTGCTCACCCAGTCTGCCACTTTTTCTTACTGTGGCCAGTCTGCCAGAAGCGATATGTCACTCGTTGTGTATCTTAAGAGATTCATCGTTACTCCTTCCATAGATTACTGGTATTCTCTGATTCAATACCTCTCGTGACGAAAAGGTCGCTATCTTAATAGTGCAATACTTCTTCCTCCCAGTTGCTCACACTGTTTCCTACTTTTTGTGTACTTGCCAGTCTGCCAGAAGAGATATGTCACTAGTTGTGTATCATAAAAGAGTCATCGTTTCTCCTCCTAGGGGTTATTCGAGATTTCTTAATCCAAACCCCTAGTAACGAGGCATTGGCTACCTTAAGAGAGTCATAGTTACTCGTCCCAATTGCTCACCCAGTCTGCCACTTTTTCTTACTGTGGCAAGTCTGCCAGAGGCGATATGTCACTCGTTGTGTATCTCAAGAGATTCATCGTTACACCCTCCATAGGTTACTCGTATTCTCTGATTCAATACCTCTCGTGACGTAAAAGGGGCTATCTTAATCGTGCAATACTTCTTGCTCCCAGTTGCTCACACAGTCTACTACTTTTTGTGTAGTTTTTGTCTGCCAGAAACTATAATTCACTAGTTGTGTATCATAAAGGAGTCAACGTTTCTCCTCCTAGGGGTTATTCGAGATTTCTTAATCCAAACCCCTAGTAACGAGGCATTGGCTACCTTAAGAGAGTCATAGTTGCTCGTCCCAATTGCTCACCCAGTTTGCCACTATTTCTTACTGTGGCCAGTCTGCCAGAAGCGATATGTCACTCGTTGTGTATCTTAAGAGATTCATCGTTACTCCTTCCATAGATTACTGGTATTCTCTGATTCAATACCTCTCGTGACGAAAAAGTCGCTATCTTAATAGTGCAATACTTCTTCCTCCCAGTTGCTCACACTGTTTCCTACTTTTTGTGTACTTGCCAGTCTGCCAGAAGAGATATGTCACTAGTTGTGTATCATAAAAGAGTCATCGTTTCTCCTCCTAGGGGTTATTCGAGATTTCTTAATCCAAACCCCTAGTAACGAGGCATCGGCTACCTTAAGAGAGTCATAGTTACTCGTTACAATTGCTCACCCTGTCTGCCACTTTTTCTTACTGTGGCCAGTCTGCCAGAAGCGATATGTCACTCGTTGTGTATCTTAAGAGATTCATCGTTACTCCTTCCATAGGTTACTGGTATTCTCTGATTCAATACCTCTCGTGACAAAGGCGCTATCTTATTAGTGCAATACTTCTTGCTCCCAGTTGCTCACACAGTCTACTACTTTTTGTGTAGTTTTTGTCTGCCAGAAACTATAATTCACTAGTTGTGTATCATAAAGGAGTCAACGTTTCTCCTCCTAGGGGTTATTCGAGACTTGTTAATCCAAACCCCTAGTAACGAGGCATTGGCTACCTTAAGAGAGTCATAGTTGCTCGTCCCAATTGCTCACCCAGTCTGCCACTTTTTCTTACTGTGGCCAGTCTGCCAGAAGCGATATGTCACTCGTTGTGTATCTTAAGAGATTCATTGTTACTCCTTCCATAGTTTACTGGTATTCTCTGATTCAATACCTCTCGTGACGTAAAAGGGGCTATCTTAATCGTGCAATACTTCTTGCTCCCAGTTGCTCACACAGTCTACTACTTTTTGTGTAGTTTTTGTCTGCCAGAAACTATAATTCACTAGTTGTGTATCATAAAGGAGTCAACGTTTCTCCTCCTAGGGGTTATTCGAGATTTCTTAATCCAAACCCCTAGTAACGAGGCATTGGCTACCTTAAGAGAGTCATAGTTGCTCGTCCCAATTGCTCACCCAGTCTGCCACTTTTTCTTACTGTGGCCAGTCTGCCAGAAGCGATATGTCACTCGTTGTGTATCTTAAGAGATTCATCGTTACTCCTTCCATAGATTACTGGTATTCTCTGATTCAATACCTCTCGTGACGAAAAGGTCGCTATCTTAATAGTGCAATACTTCTTCCTCCCAGTTGCTCACACTGTTTCCTACTTTTTGTGTACTTGCCAGTCTGCCAGAAGAGATATGTCACTAGTTGTGTATCATAAAAGAGTCATCGTTTCTCCTCCTAGGGGTTATTCGAGATTTCTTAATCCAAACCCCTAGTAACGAGGCATTGGCTACCTTAAGAGAGTCATAGTTACTCGTCCCAATTGCTCACCCAGTCTGCCACTTTTTCTTACTGTGGCAAGTCTGCCAGAGGCGATATGTCACTCGTTGTGTATCTCAAGAGATTCATCGTTACACCCTCCATAGGTTACTCGTATTCTCTGATTCAATACCTCTCGTGACGTAAAAGGGGCTATCTTAATCGTGCAATACTTCTTGCTCCCAGTTGCTCACACAGTCTACTACTTTTTGTGTAGTTTTTGTCTGCCAGAAACTATAATTCACTAGTTGTGTATCATAAAGGAGTCAACGTTTCTCCTCCTACGGGTTATTCGAGATTTCTTAATCCAAACCCCTAGTAACGAGGCATTGGCTACCTTAAGAGAGTCATAGTTGCTCGTCCCAATTGCTCACCCAGTCTGCCACTTTTTCTTACTGTGGCCAGTCTGCCAGAAGCGATATGTCACTCGTTGTGTATCTTAAGAGATTCATCGTTACTCCTTCCATAGATTACTGGTATTCTCTGATTCAATACCTCTCGTGACGTAAAAGGGGCTATCTTAATCGTGCAATACTTCTTGCTCCCAGTTGCTCACACAGTCTACTACTTTTTGTGTAGTTTTTGTCTGCCAGAAACTATAATTCACTAGTTGTGTATCATAAAGGAGTCAACGTTTCTCCTCCTAGGGGTTATTCGAGATTTCTTAATCCAAACCCCTAGTAACGAGGCATTGGCTACCTTAAGAGAGTCATAGTTACTCGTCCAAATTGCTCACCCAGTCTGCCACTTGTTCTTACTGTGGCCAGTCTGCCAGAAGCGATACGTCACTAGTTGTGTATCATAAAAGAGTCATCGTTTCTCCTCCTAGGGGTTATTCGAGATTACTTAATCCAAACCCCTAGTAACGAGGCATTGGCTACCTTAAGAGAGTCATAGTTACTCGTCCCAATTGCTCACCCAGTCTGCCACTTTTTCTTACTGTGGCCAGTCTGCCAGAAGCGATATGTCACTCGTTGTGTATCTTAAGAGATTCATCGTTACTCCCTCCATAGGTTACTCGTATTCTCTGATTCAATACCTCTCGTGACGAAACATTGGCTTTCTTAATAGTGCCATACTTCTTAGTCCCAGTTGCTCACACTGTTTCCTACTTTTTGTGTACTTGCCAGTCTGCCAGAAGCGATATGTCACTAGTTGTGTATCATAAAAGAGTCATCGTTTCTCCTCCTAGGGTTTATTCGAGATTTCTTAATCCAAACCCCTAGTAACGAGGCATTGGGTACCTTAAGAAAGTCATAGTTACTCGTCCCCATTGCTCACCCAGTCTGCCACTTTTTCTTACTGTGGCCAGTCTGCTAGAAGCGATATGTCACTCATTGTGTATCTTAAGATATTCATCGTTACTCCTTCCATAGGTTACTGGTATTCTCTGATTCAATACCTCTCGTGACGAAAAAGTCGCTATCTTAATAGTTCAATACTTCATCCTCCCAGTTGCTCACACAGTCTACTACTTTTTGTGTAGTTTTTGTCTGCCAGAAACTATAATTCACTAGTTGTGTACCATAAAAGAGTCAACGTTTCTCCTCCTAGGGGTTATTCGAGATTTCTTAATCCAAACCCCTAGTAACGAGGCATTGGCTACCTTAAGAGAGTCATAGTTGCTCGTCTCAATTGCTCACACAGTCTGCCACTTTTTCTTACTGTGGCCAGTCTGCCAGAAGCGATATGTCACTCGTTGTGTATCTTAAGAGATTCATTGTTACTCCTTCCATAGGTTACTGGTATTCTCTGATTCAATACCTCTCGTGACGAAAAAGTCGCTATCTTAATAGTGCAATACTTCATCCTGCCAGTTGCTCACACAGTCTACTACCTTTTGTGTAGTTTTTGTCTGCCAGAAACTATAATTCACTAGTTGTGTATCATAAAGGAGTCAACGTTTCTCCTCCTAGGGGTTATTCGAGATATGTTAATCCAAACCCCTAGTAACGAGGCATTGGCTACCTTAAGAGAGTCATAGTTGCTCGTCTCAATTGCTCACACAGTCTGCCACTTTTTCTTACTGTGGCCAGTCTGCCAGAAGCGATATGTCACTCGTTGTGTATCTTAAGAGATTCATCGTTACTCCTTCCATAGGTTACTGGTATTCTCTGATTCAATACCTCTCGTGACAAAGGCGCTATCTTAATAGTGCAATACTTCTTGCTCCCAGTTGCTCACACAGTCTACTACTTTTTGTGTAGTTTTTGTCTGCCAGAAACTATAATTCACTAGTTGTGTATCATAAAGGAGTCAACGTTTCTCCTCCTAGGGGTTATTCGAGATTTGTTAATCCAAACCCCTAGTAACGAGGCATTGGCTACCTTAAGAGAGTCATAGTTGCTCGTCCCAATTGCTCACCCAGTCTGCCACTTTTTCTTACTGTGGCCAGTCTACCAGAAGCGATATGTCACTCGTTGTGTATCTTAAGAGATTCATTGTTACTCCTTCCATAGGTTACTGGTATTCTCTGATTCAATACCTCTCATGACGTAAAAGGGGCTATCTTAATCGTGCAATACTTCTTGCTCCCAGTTGCTCACACAGTCTACTACTTTTTGTGTAGTTTTTGTTTGCCAGAAACTATAATTCACTAGTTGTGTATCATAAAGGAGTCAACGTTTCTCCTCCTAGGGGTTATTCGAGATTTCTTAATCCAAACCCCTAGTAACGAGGCATTGGCTACCTTAAGAGAGTCATAGTTGCTCGTCCCAATTGCTCACCCAGTCTGCCACTTTTTCTTACTGTGGCCAGTCTGCCAGAAGCGATATGTCACTCGTTGTGTATCTTAAGAGATTCATCGTTACTCCTTCCATAGATTACTGGTATTCTCTGATTCAATACCTCTCGTGACGAAAAGGTCGCTATCTTAATAGTGCAATACTTCTTCCTCCCAGTTGCTCACACTGTTTCCTACTTTTTGTGTACTTGCCAGTCTGCCAGAAGAGATATGTCACTAGTTGTGTATCATAAAAGAGTCATCGTCTCTCCTCCTAGGGGTTATTCGAGATTTCTTAATCCAAACCCCTAGTAACGAGGCATTGGCTACCTTAAGAGAGTCATAGTTACTCGTCCCAATTGCTCACCCAGTCTGCCACTTTTTCTTACTGTGGCCAGTCTGCCAGAAGCGATATGTCACTCGTTGTGTATCTTAAGAGATTCATGTTACTCCTTCCATAGGTTACTGGTATTCTCTGATTCAATACCTCTCGTGACGAAAAAGTCGCTATCTTAATAGTGCAATACTTCTTCCTTCCAGTTGCTCACACTATCTACGACGTTTTGTGTAGTTTTTGTCTGCCAGAATCTATAATTCACTACTTGTGTATCATAAAAGTGTCACCGTTTCTCCTCCTAGGGGTTATTCGAGATTTCTTAATCCAAACCCCTAGTAACGAGGCATTGGCTACCTTAAGAGAGTCATAGTTGCTCGTCCCAATTGCTCACCCAGTCTGCCACTTATTCTTACTGAGGCCAGTCTGCCAGAAGCGATGTGTCACTCGTTGTGTATCTTAAGAGATTCATCGTTACTCCCTCCATAGGTTACTCGTATTCTCTGATTCAATACCTCTCGTGACGAAACATTGGCTTTCTTAATAGTGCCATACTTCTTAGTCTCAGTTGCTCACACTGTTTCCTACTTTTTGTGTACTTGCCAGTCTGCCAGAAGCGATATGTCACTAGTTGTGTATCATAAAAGAGTCATCGTTTCTCCTCCTAGGGGTTATCCGAGATTTCTTAATCCAAACCCCTAGTAACGAGGCATTGGGTACCTTAAGAGAGTCATAGTTACTCGTCCCCATTGCTCACCCAGTCTGCCACTTTTTCTTACTGTGGCCAGTCTGCCAGAAGCGATATGTCACTCGTTGTGTATCTTAAGATATTCATCGTTACTCCTTCCATAGGTTACTGGTATTCTCTGATTCAATACCTCTCGTGACGAAAAAGTCGCTATCTTAATAGTGCAATACTTCATCCTCCCAGTTGCTCACACAGTCTACTACTTTTTGTGTAGTTTTTGTCTGCCAGAAACTATAATTCACTAGTTGTGTACCATAAAAGAGTCAACGTTTCTCCTCCTAGGGGTTATTCGAGATTTCTTAATCCAAACCCCTAGTAACGAGGCATTGGCTACCTTAAGAGAGTCATAGTTACTCGTCCCAATTGCTCACCCAGTCTGCCACTTTTTCTTACTGTGGCCAGTCTGCCAGAAGCGATATGTCACTCGTTGTGTATCTTAAGAGATTCATCGTTACTCCTTCCATAGGTTACTGGTATTCTCTGATTCAATACCTCTCGTGACGAAAAAGGCGCTATCTTAATAGTGCAATACTTCTTGCTCCCAGTTGCTCACACAGTCTACTACCTTTTGTGTAGTTTTTGTCTGCCAGAAACTATAATTCACTAGTTGTGTATCATAAAGGAGTCAACGTTTCTCCTCCTAGGGGTTATTCGAGATTTGTTAATCCAAACCCCTAGTAACGAGGCATTGGCTACCTTAAGAGAGTCATAGTTGCTCGTCCCAATTGCTCACCCAGTCTGCCACTTTTTCTTACTGTGGCCAGTCTGCCAAGAGCGATATGTCACTCGTTGTGTATCTTAAGAGATTCATCGTTACTCCTTCCATAGGTTACTGGTATTCTCTGATTCAATACCTCTCGTGACGAAAAAGGGGCTATCTTAATAGTGCAATACTTCTTGCTCCCAGTTGCTCACACAGTCTACTACTTTTTGTGTAGTTTTTGTCTGCCAGAAACTATAATTCACTAGTTGTGTATCATTAAGGAGTCAACGTTTCTCCTCCTAGGGGTTATTCGAGATTTCTTAATCCAAACCCCTAGTAACGAGGCATTGGCTACCTTAAGAGATTCATAGTTGCTCGTCCCAATTGCTCACCCAGTCTGCCACTTTTTCTTACTGTGGCCAGTCTGCCAGAAGCGATATGTCACTCGTTGTGTATCTTAAGAGATTCATCGTTACTCCTTCCATAGATTACTGGTATTCTCTGATTCAATACCTCTCGTGACGAAAAAGTCGCTATCTTAATAGTGCAATACTTCTTCCTCCCAGTTGCTCACACTGTTTCCTACTTTTTGTGTACTTGCCAGTCTGCCAGAAGAGATACGTCACTAGTTGTGTATCATAAAAGAGTCATCGTTTCTCCTCCTAGGGATTATTCGAGATTTCTTAATCCAAACCCCTAGTAACGAGGCATTGGCTACCTTAAGAGAGTCATAGTTACTCGTCCCAATTGCTCACCCAGTCTGCCACTTTTTCTTACTGTGGCCAGTCTGCCAGAAGCGATATGTCACTCGTTGTGTATCTTAAGAGATTCATCGTTACTCCCTCCATAGGTTACTCGTATTCTCTGATTCAATACCTCTCGTGACGAAACATTGGCTTTCTTAATAGTGCCATACTTCTTCCTCCCAGTTGCTCACACAGTTTACTAATTTTGTGTACTTGCCAGTCTGCCAGAAGCGATATGTCACTAGTTGCGTATCAAAAAAGAGTCATCGTTTCACCTCCTAGGGATTATTCGAGATTTCTTAATCCAAACCCCTAGTAACGAGGCATTGGCTACCTTAAGAGAGTCATAGTTACTCGTCCAAATTGCTCACCCAGTCTGCCACTTGTTCTTACTGTGGCCAGTCTGCCAGAAGCGACATGTCACTAGTTGTGTATCATAAAAGAGTCATCGTTTGTCCTCCTAGGGGTTATTCGAGATTACTTAATCCAAACCCCTAGTAACGAGGCATTGGCTACCTTAAGAGAGTCATAGTTACTCGTTACAATTGCTCTCCCTGTCTGCCACTTTTTCTTACTGTGGCCAGTCTGCCAGAAGCGATATGTCACTCGTTGTGTATCTTAAGAGATTCATCGTTACTCCTTCCATAGATTACTGGTATTCTCTGATTCAATACCTCTCGTGACGAAAAAGTCGCTATCTTAATAGTGCAATACTTCTTCCTCCCAGTTGCTCACACTGTTTCCTACTTTTTGTGTACTTGCCAGTCTGCCAGAAGAGATATGTCACTAGTTGTGTATCATAAAAGAGTCATCGTTTCTCCTCCTAGGGGTTATTCGAGATTTCTTAATCCAAACCCCTAGTAACGAGGCATTGGCTACCTTAAGAGAGTCATAGTTACTCGTCCCAATTGCTCACCCAGTCTGCCACTTTTTCTTACTGTGGCCAGTCTGCCAGAAGCGATATGTCACTCGTTGTGTATCTTAAGAGATTCATCGTTACTCCTTCCATAGATTACTGGTATTCTCTGATTCAATACCTCTCGTGACGAAAAAGTCGCTATCTTAATAGTGCAATACTTCTTCCTCCCAGTTGCTCACTCTGTTTCCTACTTTTTGTGTACTTGCCAGTCTGCCAGAAGAGATATGTCACTAGTTGTGTATCATAAAAGAGTCATCGTTTCTCCTCCTAGGGGTTATTCGAGATTTCTTAATCCAAACCCCTAGTAACGAGGCATTGGCTACCTTAAGAGAGTCATAGTTACTCGTCCCAATTGCTCACCCAGTCTGCCACTTTTTCTTACTGTGGCCAGTCTGCCAGAAGCGATATGTCACTCGTTGTGTATCTTAAGAGATTCATCGTTACTCCCTCTATAGGTTACTCGTATTCTCTGATTCAATACCTCTCTAGACGAAACATTGGCTTTCTTAATAGTGCCATACTTCTTCCTCCCAGTTGCTCACACAGTTTACTACTTTTTGTGTACTTGCCAGTCTGCCAGAAGCGATATGTCACTAGTTGTGTATCAAAAAAGAGTCATCGTTTCACCTCCTAGGGATTATTCGAGATTTCTTAATCCAAACCCCTAGTAACGGGGCATTGGCTACCTTAAGAGAGTCATAGTTACTCGTCCAAATTGCTCACCCAGTCTGCCACTTGTTCTTACTGTGGCCAGTCTGCCAGAAGCGATATGTCACTAGTTGTGTATCATAAAAGAGTCATCGTTTCTCCTCCTAGGGGTTATTCGAGATTACTTAATCCAAACCCCTAGTAACGAGGCATTGGCTACCTTAAGAGAGTCACAGTTACTCGTTACAATTGCTCACCCTGTCTGCTACTTTTTCTTACTGTGGCCAGTCTGCCAGAAGCGATATGTCACTCGTTGTGTATCTTAAGAGATTCATCGTTACTCCTTCCATAGGTTACTGGTATTCTCTGATTATATACCTCTCGTGACGAAAAAGTCGCTATCTTAATAGTGCAATACTTCTTCCTCCCAGTTGCTCACACTATCTACGACGTTTTGTGTAGTTTTTGTCTGCCAGAATCTATAATTCACTACTTGTGTATCATAAAAGTGTCATCGTTTCTCCTCCTAGGGGTTATTCGAGATTTCTTAATCCAAACCCCTAGTAACGAGGCATTGGCTACCTTAAGAGAGTCATAGTTGCTCGTCCCAATTGCTCACCCAGTCTGCCACTTATTCTTACTGAGGCCAGTCTGCCAGAAGCGATGTGTCACTCGTTGTGTATCTTAAGAGATTCATCGTTACTCCCTTCATAGGTTACTCGTATTCTCTGATTCAATACCTCTCGTGACGAAACATTGGCTTTCTTAATAGTGCCATACTTCTTAGTCCCAGTTGCTCACACTGTTTCCTACTTTTTGTGTACTTGCCAGTCTGCCAGAAGCGATATGTCACTAGTTGTGTATCATAAAAGAGTCATCGTTTCTCCTCCTAGGGGTTATCCGAGATTTCTTAATCCAAACCCCTAGTAACGAGGCATTGGGTACCTTAAGAGAGTCATAGTTACTCGTCCCCATTGCTCACCCAGTCTGCCACTTTTTCTTACTGTGGCCAGTCTGCCAGAAGCGATATGTCACTCGTTGTGTATCTTAAGATATTCATCGTTACTCCTTCCATAGGTTACTGGTATTCTCTGATTCAATACCTCTCGTGACGAAAAAGTCGCTATCTTAATAGTGCAATACTTCATCCTCCCAGTTGCTCACACACTCTACTACTTTTTGTGTAGTTTTTGTCTGCCAGAAACTATAATTCACTAGTTGTGTACCATAAAAGAGTCAACGTTTCTCCTCCTAGGGGTTATTCGAGATTTCTTAATCCAAACCCCTAGTAACGAGGCATTGGCTACCTTAAGAGAGTCATAGTTACTCGTCCCAATTGCTCACCCAGTCTGCCACTTTTTCTTACTGTGGCCAGTCTGCCAGAAGCGATATGTCACTCGTTGTGTATCTTAAGAGATTCATCGTTACTCCTTCCATAGGTTACTGGTATTCTCTGATTCAATACCTCTCGTGACGAAAAAGGCGCTATTTTAATAGTGCAATACTTCTTGCTCCCTGTTGCTCACACAGTCTACTACCTTTTGTGTAGTTTTTGTCTGCCAGAAACTATAATTCACTAGTTGTGTATCATAAAGGAGTCAACGTTTCTCCTCCTAGGGGTTATTCGAGATTTGTTAATCCAAACCCCTAGTAACGAGGCATTGGCTACCTTAAGAGAGTCATAGTTGCTCGTCCCAATTGCTCACCCAGTCTGCCACTTTTTCTTACTGTGGCCAGTCTGCCAGAAGCGATATGTCACTCGTTGTGTATCTTAAGGGATTCATCGTTACTCCTTCCATAGGTTACTGGTATTCTCTGATTCAATACCTCTCGTGACGAAAAAGGGGCTATCTTAATAGTGCAATACTTCTTGCTCCCAGTTGCTCACACAGTCTACTACTTTTTGTGTAGTTTTTGTCTGCCAGAAACTATAATTCACTAGTTGTGTATCATTAAGGAGTCAACGTTTCTCCTCCTAGGGGTTATTCGAGATTTCTTAATCCAAACCCCTAGTAACGAGGCATTGGCTACCTTAAGAGATTCATAGTTGCTCGTCCCAATTGCTCACCCTGTCTGCCACTTTTTCTTACTCTGGCCAGTCTGCCAGAAGCGATATGTCACTCGTTGTGTATCTTAAGAGATTCATCGTTACTCCCTCCATAGGTTACTCGTATTCTCTGATTCAATACCTCTCGTGACGAAACATTGGCTTTCTTAATAGTGCCATACTTCTTCCTCCCAGTTGCTCACACAGTTTACTACTTTTTGTGTACTTGCCAGTCTGCCAGAAGCGATATGTCACTAGTTGTGTATCAAAAAAGTGTCATCGTTTCACCTCCTAGGGATTATTCGAGATTTCTTAATCCAAACCCCTAGTAACGAGGCATTGGCTACCTTAAGAGAGTCATAGTTACTCGTCCAAATTGCTCACCCTGTCTGCCACTTTTTCTTACTGTGGCCAGTCTGCCAGAAGCGATATGTCACTCGTTGTGTATCTTAAGAGATTCATCGTTACTCCTTCCATAGATTACTGGTATTCTCTGAATCAATACCTCTCGTGACGAAAAAGTCGCTATCTTAATAGTGCAATACTTCTTCCTCCCAGTTGCTCACATTGTTTCCTACTTTTTGTGTACTTGCCAGTCTGCCAGAAGAGATATGTCACTAGTTGTGTATCATTAAAGAGTCATCGTTTCTCCTCCTAGGGGTTATTCGAGATTTCTGAATCCAAACCCCTAGTAACGAGGCATTGGCTACCTTAAGAGAGTCATAGTTACTCGTCCCAATTGCTCACCCAGTCTGCCACTTTTTCTTACTGTGGCCAGTCTGCCAGAAGCGATATGTCACTCGTTGTGTATCTTAAGAGATTCATCGTTACTCCTTCCATAGGTTACTGGTATTCTCTGATTCAATACCTCTCGTGACGAAAAAGGCGCTATTTTAATAGTGCAATACTTCTTGCTCCCTGTTGCTCACACAGTCTACTACCTTTTGTGTAGTTTTTGTCTGCCAGAAACTATAATTCACTAGTTGTGTATCATAAAGGAGTCAACGTTTCTCCTCCTAGGGGTTATTCGAGATTTGTTAATCCAAACCCCTAGTAACGAGGCATTGGCTACCTTAAGAGAGTCATAGTTGCTCGTCCCAATTGCTCACCCAGTCTGCCACTTTTTCTTACTGTGGCCAGTCTGCCAGAAGCGATATGTCACTCGTTGTGTATCTTAAGGGATTCATCGTTACTCCTTCCATAGGTTACTGGTATTCTCTGATTCAATACCTCTCGTGACGAAAAAGGGGCTATCTTAATAGTGCAATACTTCTTGCTCCCAGTTGCTCACACAGTCTACTACTTTTTGTGTAGTTTTTGTCTGCCAGAAACTATAATTCACTAGTTGTGTATCATTAAGGAGTCAACGTTTCTCCTCCTAGGGGTTATTCGAGATTTCTTAATCCAAACCCCTAGTAACGAGGCATTGGCTACCTTAAGAGATTCATAGTTGCTCGTCCCAATTGCTCACCCTGTCTGCCACTTTTTCTTACTCTGGCCAGTCTGCCAGAAGCGATATGTCACTAGTTGTGTATCAAAAAAGTGTCATCGTTTCACCTCCTAGGAATTATTCGAGATTTCTTAATCCAAACCCCTAGTAACGAGGCATTGGCTACCTTAAGAGAGTCATAGTTACTCGTCCAAATTGCTCACCCAGTCTGCCACTTGTTCTTACTGTGGCCAGTCTGCCAGAAGCGACATGTCACTAGTTGTGTATCATAAAAGAGTCTTCGTTTCTCCTCCTAGGGGTTATTCGAGATTACTTAATCCAAACCCCTAGTAACGAGGCATTGGCTACCTTAAGAGAGTCATAGTTACTCGTTACAATTGCTCACCCTGTCTGCCACTTTTTCTTACTGTGGCCAGTCTGCCAGAAGCGATATGTCACTCGTTGTGTATCTTAAGAGATTCATCGTTACTCCTTCCATAGATTACTGGTATTCTCTGAATCAATACCTCTCGTGACGAAAAAGTCGCTATCTTAATAGTGCAATACTTCTTCCTCCCAGTTGCTCACATTGTTTCCTACTTTTTGTGTACTTGCCAGTCTGCAGGAAGAGATATGTCACTAGTTGTGTATCATTAAAGAGTCATCGTTTCTCCTCCTAGGGGTTATTCGAGATTTCTGAATCCAAACCCCTAGTAACGAGGCATTGGCTACCTTAAGAGAGTCATAGTTACTCGTCCCAATTGCTCACCCAGTCTGCCACTTTTTCTTACTGTGGCCAGTCTGCCAGAAGCGATATGTCACTCGTTGTGTATCTTAAGAGATTCATCGTTACTCCTTCCATAGATTACTGGTATTCTCTGATTCAATACCTCTCGTGACGAAAAAGTCGCTATCTTAATAGTGCAATACTTCTTCCTCCCAGTTGCTCACTCTGTTTCCTACTTTTTGTGTACTTGCCAGTCTGCCAGAAGAGATATGTCACTAGTTGTGTATCATAAAAGAGTCATCGTTTCTCCTCCTAGGGGTTATTCGAGATTTCTTAATCCAAACCCCTAGTAACGAGGCATTGGCTACCTTAAGAGAGTCATAGTTACTCGTCCCAATTGCTCACCCAGTCTGCCACTTATTCTTACTGAGGCCAGTCTGCCAGAAGCGATGTGTCACTCGTTGTGTATCTTAAGAGATTCATCGTTACTCCCTCCATAGGTTACTCGTATTCTCTGATTCAATACCTCTCGTGACGAAACATTGGCTTTCTTAATAGTGCCATACTTCTTAGTCCCAGTTGCTCACACTGTTTCCTACTTTTTGTGTACTTGCCAGTCTGCCAGAAGCGATATGTCACTAGTTGTGTATCATAAAAGAGTCATCGTTTCTCCTCCTAGGGGTTATCCGAGATTTCTTAATCCAAACCCCTAGTAACGAGGCATTGGGTACCTTAAGAAAGTCATAGTTACTCGTCCCCATTGCTCACCCAGTCTGCCACTTTTTCTTACTGTGGCCAGTCTGCCAGAAGCGATATGTCACTCGTTGTGTATCTTAAGATATTCATCGTTACTCCTTCCATAGGTTACTGGTATTCTCTGATTCAATACCTCTCGTGACGAAAAAGTCGCTATCTTAATAGTGCAATACTTCATCCTCCCAGTTGCTCACACAGTCTACTACTTTTTGTGTAGTTTTTGTCTGCCAGAAACTATAATTCACTAGTTGTGTACCATAAAAGAGTCAACGTTTCTCCTCCTAGGGGTTATTCGAGATTTCTTAATCCAAACCCCTAGTAACGAGGCATTGGCTACCTTAAGAGAGTCATAGTTACTCGTCCCAATTGCTCACCCAGTCTGCCACTTTTTCTTACTGTGGCCAGTCTGCCAGAAGCGATATGTCACTCGTTGTGTGTCTTAAGAGATTCATCGTTACTCCTTCCATAGGTTACTGGTATTCTCTGATTCAATACTTCTCGTGACGAAAAAGGGGCTATCTTAATAGTGCAATACTTCTTGCTCCCAGTTGCTCACACAGTCTACTACTTTTTGTGTAGTTTTTGTCTGCCAGAAACTATAATTCACTAGTTGTGTATCATTAAGGAGTCAACGTTTCTCCTCCTATGGGTTATTCGAGATTTCTTAATCCAAACCCCTAGTAACGAGGCATTGGCTACCTTAAGAGATTCATAGTTGCTCGTCCCAATTGCTCACCCAGTCTGCCACTTTTTCTTACTGTGGCCAGTCTGCCAGAAGCGATATGTCACTCGTTGTGTATCTTAAGAGATTCATCGCTACTCCTTCCATAGATTACTGGTATTCTCTGATTCAATACCTCTCGTGACGAAAAAGTCGCTATCTTAATAGTGCAATACTTCTTCCTCCCAGTTGCTCACAATGTTTCCTACTTTTTGTGTACTTGCCAGTCTGCCAGAAGAGATACGTCACTAGTTGTGTATCATAAAAGAGTCACCGTTTCTCCTCCTAGGGATTATTCGAGATTTCTTAATCCAAACCCCTAGTAACGAGGCATTGGCTACCTTAAAAGAGTCATAGTTACTCGTCCCAATTGCTCACCCAGTCTGCCACTTTTTCTTACTGTGGCCAGTCTGCCAGAAGCGATATGTCACTCGTTGTGTATCTTAAGAGATTCATCGTTACTCCCTCCATAGGTTACTCGTATTCTCTGATTCAATACCTCTCGTGACGAAACATTGGCTTTCTTAATAGTGCCATACTTCTTCCTCCCAGTTGCTCACACAGTTTACTACTTTTTGTGTACTTGCCAGTCTGCCAGAAGCGATATGTCACTAGTTGTGTATCAAAAAAGAGTCATCGTTTCACCTCCTAGGGATTATTCGAGATTTCTTAATCCAAACCCCTAGTAACGAGATATTGGCTACCTTAAGAGAGTCATAGTTACTCGTCCAAATTGCTCACCCTGTCTGCCACTTGTTCTTACTGTGGCCAGTCTGCCAGAAGCGATATGTCACTAGTTGTGTATCATAAAAGAGTCATCGTTTCTCCTCCTAGGGGTTATTCGAGATTACTTAATCCAAACCCCTAGTAACGAGGCATTGGCTACCTTAAGAGAGTCATAGTTACTCGTTACAATTGCTCACCCTGTCTGCCACTTTTTCTTACTGTGGCCAGTCTGCCAGAAGCGATATGTCACTCGTTGTGTATCTTAAGAGATTCATCGTTACTCCTTCCATAGGTTACTGGTATTCTCTGATTCAATACCTCTCGTGACGAAAAAGTCGCTATCTTAATAGTGCAATACTTCTTCCTCCCAGTTGCTCACACTATCTACGACGTTTTGTGTAGTTTTTGTCTGCCAGAAACTATAATTCACTACTTGTGTATCATAAAAGTGTCATCGTTTCTCCTCCTAGGGGTTATTCGAGATTTCTTAATCCAAACCCCTAGTAACGAGGCATTGGCTACCTTAAGAGAGTCATAGTTACTCGTCCCAATTGCTCACCCAGTCTGCCACTTATTCTTACTTTGGCCATTCTGCCAGAAGCGATGTGTCACTCGTTGTGTATCTTAAGAGATTCATCGTTACTCCCTCCATAGGTTACTCGTATTCTCTGATTCAATACCTCTCGTGACGAAACATTGGCTTTCTTAATAGTGCCATACTTCTTAGTCCCAGTTGCTCACACTGTTTCCTACTTTTTGTGTACTTGCCAGTCTGCCAGAAGCGATATGTCACTAGTTGTGTATCATAAAAGAGTCATCGTTTCTCCTCCTAGGGGTTATCCGAGATTTCTTAATCCAAACCCCTAGTAACGAGGCATTGGGTAACTTAAGAGAGTCATAGTTACTCGTCCCCATTGCTCACCCAGTCTGCCACTTTTTCTTACTGTGGCCAGTCTGCCAGAAGCGATATGTCACTCGTTGTGTATCTTAAGATATTCATCGTTACACCTTCCATAGGTTACTGGTATTCTCTGATTCAATACCTCTCGTGACGAAAAAGTCGCTATCTTAATAGTGCAATACTTCATCCTCCCACTTGCTCACACAGTCTAGTACTTTTTGTGTAGTTTTTGTCTGCCAGAAACTATAATTCACTAGTTGTGTACCATAAAAGAGTCAACGTTTCTCCTCCTAGGGGTTATTCGAGATTTCTTAATCCAAACCCCTAGTAACGAGGCATTGGCTACCTTAAGAGAGTCATAGTTACTCGTCCCAATTGCTCACCCAGTCTGCCACTTTTTCTTACTGTGGCCAGTCTGCCAGAAGCGATATGTCACTCGTTGTGTATCTTAAGATATTCATCGTAACTCCTTCCATAGGTTACTGGTATTCTCTGATTCAATACCTCTCGTGACGAAAAATTCGCTATCTTAGTAGTGCAATACTTCTTGCTCAGAGTTGCTCACACAGTCTACTACTTTTTGTGTAGTTTTTGTCTGCCAGAAACTATAATTCACTAGCTGTGTATCATAAAGGAGTCAACGTTTCTCCTCCTAGGGGTTATTCGAGATTTGTTAATCCAAACCCCTAGTAACGAGGCATTGGCTACCTTAAGAGAGTCATAGTTACTCGTTACAATTGCTCACCCAGTCTGCCACTTATTCTTACTTTGGCCAGTCTGCCAGAAGCGATGTGTCACTCGTTGTGTATCTTAAGAGATTCATCGTTACTCCCTCCATAGGTTACTCGTATTCTCTGATTCAATACCTCTCGTGACGAAACATTGGCTTTCTTAATAGTGCCATACTTCTTAGTCCCAGTTGCTCACACTGTTTCCTACTTTTAGTGTACTTGCCAGTCTGCCAGAAGCGATATGTCACTAGTTGTGTATCATAAAAGAGTCATCGTTTCTCCTCCTAGGGGTTATCCGAGATTTCTTAATCCAAACCCCTAGTAACGAGGCATTGGGTACCTTAAGAGAGTCATAGTTACTCGTCCCCATTGCTCACCCAGTCTGCCACTTTTTCTTACTGTGGCCAGTCTGCCAGAAGCGATATGTCACTCGTTGTGTATCTTAAGATATTCATCGTTACTCCTTCCATAGGTTACTGGTATTCTCTGATTCAATACCTCTCGTGACGAAAAAGTCGCTATCTTAATAGTGCAATACTTCATCCTCCCAGTTGCTCACACAGTCTACTACTTTTTGTGTAGTTTTTGTCTGCCAGAAACTATAATTCACTAGTTGTGTACCATAAAAGAGTCAACGTTTCTCCTCCTAGGGGTTATTCGAGATTTCTTAATCCAAACCCCTAGTAACGAGGCATTGGCTTCCTTAAGAGAGTCATAGTTACTCGTCCCAATTGCTCACCCAGTCTGCCACTTTTTCTTACTGTGGCCAGTCTGCCAGAAGCGATATGTCACTCGTTGTGTATCTTAAGATATTCATCGTAACTCCTTCCATAGGTTACTGGTATTCTCTGATTCAATACCTCTCGTGACGAAAAATTCGCTATCTTAGTAGTGCAATACTTCTTGCTCAGAGTTGCTCACACAGTCTACTACTTTTTGTGTAGTTTTTGTCTGCCAGAAACTATAATTCACTAGTTGTGTATCATAAAGGAGTCAACGTTTCTCCTCCTAGGGGTTATTCGAGATTTGTTAATCCAAACCCCTAGTAACGAGGCATTGGCTACCTTAAGAGAGTCATAGTTGCTCGTCCCAATTGCTCACCCAGTCTGCCACTTTTTCTTACTGTGGCCAGTCTGCCAGAAGTGATATGTCACTCGTTGTGTATCTTAAGAGATTCATCGTTACTCCCTCTATAGGTTACTCGTATTCTCTGATTCAATACCTCTCGTGACGAAACATTGGCTTTCTTAATAGTGCCATACTTCTTCCTCCCAGTTGCTCACACAGTTTACTACTTTTTGTGTACTTGCCAGTCTGCCAGAAGCGATATGTCACTCGTTGTGTATCTTAAGAGATTCATCGTTACTCCTTCCATAGGTTACTGGTATTCTCTGATTCAATACCTCTCGTGACGAAAAAGTCGCTATCTTAATAGTGCAATACTTCTTCCTCCCAGTTGCTCACACTATCTACGACGTTTTGTGTAGTTTTTGTCTGCCAGAATCTATAATTCACTACTTGTGTATCATAAAAGTGTCATCGTTTCTCCTCCTAGGGGTTATTCGAGATTTCTTAATCCAAACCCCTAGTAACGAGGCATTGGCTACCTTAAGAGAGTCATAGTTGCTCGTCCCAATTGCTCACCCAGTCTGCCACTTATTCTTACTGAGGCCAGTCTGCCAGAAGCGATGTGTCACTCGTTGTGTATCTTAAGAGATTCATCGTTACTCCCTCCATAGGTTACTCGTATTCTCTGATTCAATACCTCTCGTGACGAAACATTGGCTTTCTTAATAGTGCCATACTTCTTAGTCCCAGTTGCTCACACTGTTTCCTACTTTTTGTGTACTTGCCAGTCTGCCAGAAGCGATATGTCACTAGTTGTGTATCATAAAAGAGTCATCGTTTCTCCTCCTAGGGGTTATCCGAGATTTCTTAATCCAAACCCCTAGTAACGAGGCATTGGGTACCTTAAGAAAGTCATAGTTACTCGTCCCCATTGCTCACCCAGTCTGCCACTTTTTCTTACTGTGGCCAGTCTGCCAGAAGCGATATGTCACTCGTTGTGTATCTTAAGGGATTCATCGTTACTCCTTCCATAGGTTACTGGTATTCTCTGATTCAATACCTCTCGTGACGAAAAAGGGGCTATCTTAATAGTGCAATACTTCTTGCTCCCAGTTGCTCACACAGTCTACTACTTTTTGTGTAGTTTTTGTCTGCCAGAAACTATAATTCACTAGTTGTGTATCATTAAGGAGTCAACGTTTCTCCTCCTAGGGGTTATTCGAGATTTCTTAATCCAAACCCCTAGTAACGAGGCATTGGCTACCTTAAGAGATTCATAGTTGCTCGTCCCAATTGCTCACCCTGTCTGCCACTTTTTCTTACTCTGGCCAGTCTGCCAGAAGCGATATGTCACTCGTTGTGTATCTTAAGAGATTCATCGTTACTCCCTCCATAGGTTACTCGTATTCTCTGATTCAATACCTCTCGTGACGAAACATTGGCTTTCTTAATAGTGCCATACTTCTTCCTCCCAGTTGCTCACACAGTTTACTACTTTTTGTGTACTTGCCAGTCTGCCAGAAGCGATATGTCACTAGTTGTGTATCAAAAAAGTGTCATCGTTTCACCTCCTAGGGATTATTCGAGATTTCTTAATCCAAACCCCTAGTAACGAGGCATTGGCTACCTTAAGAGAGTCATAGTTACTCGTCCAAATTGCTCACCCAGTCTGCCACTTGTTCTTACTGTGGCCAGTCTGCCAGAAGCGACATGTCACTAGTTGTGTATCATAAAAGAGTCTTCGTTTCTCCTCCTAGGGGTTATTCGAGATTACTTAATCCAAACCCCTAGTAACGAGGCATTGGCTACCTTAAGAGAGTCATAGTTACTCGTTACAATTGCTCACCCTGTCTGCCACTTTTTCTTACTGTGGCCAGTCTGCCAGAAGCGATATGTCACTCGTTGTGTATCTTAAGAGATTCATCGTTACTCCTTCCATAGATTACTGGTATTCTCTGAATCAATACCTCTCGTGACGAAAAAGTCGCTATCTTAATAGTGCAATACTTCTTCCTCCCAGTTGCTCACATTGTTTCCTACTTTTTGTGTACTTGCCAGTCTGCCAGAAGAGATATGTCACTAGTTGTGTATCATTAAAGAGTCATCGTTTCTCCTCCTAGGGGTTATTCGAGATTTCTGAATCCAAACCCCTAGTAACGAGGCATTGGCTACCTTAAGAGAGTCATAGTTACTCGTCCCAATTGCTCACCCAGTCTGCCACTTTTTCTTACTGTGGCCAGTCTGCCAGAAGCGATATGTCACTCGTTGTGTATCTTAAGAGATTCATCGTTACTCCTTCCATAGGTTACTGGTATTCTCTGATTCAATACCTCTCGTGACGAAAAAGGCGCTATTTTAATAGTGCAATACTTCTTGCTCCCTGTTGCTCACACAGTCTACTACCTTTTGTGTAGTTTTTGTCTGCCAGAAACTATAATTCACTAGTTGTGTATCATAAAGGAGTCAACGTTTCTCCTCCTAGGGGTTATTCGAGATTTGTTAATCCAAACCCCTAGTAACGAGGCATTGGCTACCTTAAGAGAGTCATAGTTGCTCGTCCCAATTGCTCACCCAGTCTGCCACTTTTTCTTACTGTGGCCAGTCTGCCAGAAGCGATATGTCACTCGTTGTGTATCTTAAGGGATTCATCGTTACTCCTTCCATAGGTTACTGGTATTCTCTGATTCAATACCTCTCGTGACGAAAAAGGGGCTATCTTAATAGTGCAATACTTCTTGCTCCCAGTTGCTCACACAGTCTACTACTTTTTGTGTAGTTTTTGTCTGCCAGAAACTATAATTCACTAGTTGTGTATCATTAAGGAGTCAACGTTTCTCCTCCTAGGGGTTATTCGAGATTTCTTAATCCAAACCCCTAGTAACGAGGCATTGGCTACCTTAAGAGATTCATAGCTGCTCGTCCCAATTGCTCACCCTGTCTGCCACTTTTTCTTACTCTGGCCAGTCTGCCAGAAGCGATATGTCACTCGTTGTGTATCTTAAGAGATTCATCGTTACTCCCTCCATAGGTTACTCGTATTCTCTGATTCAATACCTCTCGTGACGAAACATTGGCTTTCTTAATAGTGCCATACTTCTTCCTCCCAGTTGCTCACACAGTTTACTACTTTTTGTGTACTTGCCAGTCTGCCAGAAGCGATATGTCACTAGTTGTGTATCAAAAAAGTGTCATCGTTTCACCTCCTAGGGATTATTCGAGATTTCTTAATCCAAACCCCTAGTAACGAGGCATTGGCTACCTTAAGAGAGTCATAGTTACTCGTCCAAATTGCTCACCCAGTCTGCCACTTGTTCTTACTGTGGCCAGTCTGCCAGAAGCGACATGTCACTAGTTGTGTATCATAAAAGAGTCTTCGTTTCTCCTCCTAGGGGTTATTCGAGATTACTTAATCCAAACCCCTAGTAACGAGGCATTGGCTACCTTAAGAGAGTCATAGTTACTCGTTACAATTGCTCACCCTGTCTGCCACTTTTTCTTACTGTGGCCAGTCTGCCAGAAGCGATATGTCACTCGTTGTGTATCTTAAGAGATTCATCGTTACTCCTTCCATAGATTACTGGTATTCTCTGAATCAATACCTCTCGTGACGAAAAAGTCGCTATCTTAATAGTGCAATACTTCTTCCTCCCAGTTGCTCACATTGTTTCCTACTTTTTGTGTACTTGCCAGTCTGCAGGAAGAGATATGTCACTAGTTGTGTATCATTAAAGAGTCATCGTTTCTCCTCCTAGGGGTTATTCGAGATTTCTGAATCCAAACCCCTAGTAACGAGGCATTGGCTACCTTAAGAGAGTCATAGTTACTCGTCCCAATTGCTCACCCAGTCTGCCACTTTTTCTTACTGTGGCCAGTCTGCCAGAAGCGATATGTCACTCGTTGTGTATCTTAAGAGATTCATCGTTACTCCTTCCATAGATTACTGGTATTCTCTGATTCAATACCTCTCGTGACGAAAAAGTCGCTATCTTAATAGTGCAATACTTCTTCCTCCCAGTTGCTCACTCTGTTTCCTACTTTTTGTGTACTTGCCAGTCTGCCAGAAGAGATATGTCACTAGTTGTGTATCATAAAAGAGTCATCGTTTCTCCTCCTAGGGGTTATTCGAGATTTCTTAATCCAAACCCCTAGTAACGAGGCATTGGCTACCTTAAGAGAGTCATAGTTACTCGTCCCAATTGCTCACCCAGTCTGCCACTTATTCTTACTGAGGCCAGTCTGCCAGAAGCGATGTGACACTCGTTGTGTATCTTAAGAGATTCATCGTTACTCCCTCCATAGGTTACTCGTATTCTCTGATTCAATACCTCTCGTGACGAAACATTGGCTTTCTTAATAGTGCCATACTTCTTAGTCCCAGTTGCTCACACTGTTTCCTACTTTTTGTGTACTTGCCAGTCTGCCAGAAGCGATATGTCACTAGTTGTGTATCATAAAAGAGTCATCGTTTCTCCTCCTAGGGGTTATCCGAGATTTCTTAATCCAAACCCCTAGTAACGAGGCATTGGGTACCTTAAGAAAGTCATAGTTACTCGTCCCCATTGCTCACCCAGTCTGCCACTTTTTCTTACTGTGGCCAGTCTGCCAGAAGCGATATGTCACTCGTTGTGTATCTTAAGATATTCATCGTTACTCCTTCCATAGGTTACTGGTATTCTCTGATTCAATACCTCTCGTGACGAAAAAGTCGCTATCTTAATAGTGCAATACTTCATCCTCCCAGTTGCTCACACAGTCTACTACTTTTTGTGTAGTTTTTGTCTGCCAGAAACTATAATTCACTAGTTGTGTACCATAAAAGAGTCAACGTTTCTCCTCCTAGGGGTTATTCGAGATTTCTTAATCCAAACCCCTAGTAACGAGGCATTGGCTACCTTAAGAGAGTCATAGTTACTCGTCCCAATTGCTCACCCAGTCTGCCACTTTTTCTTACTGTGGCCAGTCTGCCAGAAGCGATATGTCACTCGTTGTGTATCTTAAGAGATTCATCGATACTCCTTCCATAGGTTACTGGTATTCTCTGATTCAATACCTCTCGTGACGAAAAAGGCGCTATCTTAATAGTGCAATACTTCTTGCTCCCAGTTGCTCACACAGTCTACTACTTTTTGTGTAGTTTTTGTCTGCCAGAAACTATAATTCACTAGTTGTGTATCATAAAGGAGTCAACGTTTCTCCTCCTATGGGTTATTCGAGATTTGTTAATCCAAACCCCTAGTAACGAGGCATTGGCTACCTTAAGAGAGTCATAGTTGCTCGTCCCAATTGCTCACCCAGTCTGCCACTTTTTCTTACTGTGGCCAGTCTGCCAGAAGCGATATGTCACTCGTTGTGTGTCTTAAGAGATTCATCGTTACTCCTTCCATAGGTTACTGGTATTCTCTGATTCAATACTTCTCGTGACGAAAAAAGGGCTATCTTAATAGTGCAATACTTCTTGCTCCCAGTTGCTCACACAGTCTACTACTTTTTGTGTAGTTTTTGTCTGCCAGAAACTATAATTCACTAGTTGTGTATCATTAAGGAGTCAACGTTTCTCCTCCTAGGGATTATTCGAGATTTCTTAATCCAAACCCCTAGTAACGAGGCATTGGCTACCTTAAAAGAGTCATAGTTACTCGTCCCAATTGCTCACCCAGTCTGCCACTTTTTCTTACTGTGGCCAGTCTGCCAGAAGCGATATGTCACTCGTTGTGTATCTTAAGAGATTCATCGTTACTCCCTCCATAGGTTACTCGTATTCTCTGATTCAATACCTCTCGTGACGAAACATTGGCTTTCTTAATAGTGCCATACTTCTTCCTCCCAGTTGCTCACACAGTTTACTACTTTTTGTGTACTTGCCAGTCTGCCAGAAGCGATATGTCACTAGTTGTGTATCAAAAAAGAGTCATCGTTTCACCTCCTAGGGATTATTCGAGATTTCTTAATCCAAACCCCTAGTAACGAGATATTGGCTACCTTAAGAGAGTCATAGTTACTCGTCCAAATTGCTCACCCTGTCTGCCACTTGTTCTTACTGTGGCCAGTCTGCCAGAAGCGATATGTCACTAGTTGTGTATCATAAAAGAGTCATCGTTTCTCCTCCTAGGGGTTATTCGAGATTACTTAATCCAAACCCCTAGTAACGAGGCATTGGCTACCTTAAGAGAGTCATAGTTACTCGTTACAATTGCTCACCCTGTCTGCCACTTTTTCTTACTGTGGCCAGTCTGCCAGAAGCGATATGTCACTCGTTGTGTATCTTAAGAGATTCATCGTTACTCCTTCCATAGGTTACTGGTATTCTCTGATTCAATACCTCTCGTGACGAAAAAGTCGCTATCTTAATAGTGCAATACTTCTTCCTCCCAGTTGCTCACACTATCTACGACGTTTTGTGTAGTTTTTGTCTGCCAGAAACTATAATTCACTACTTGTGTATCATAAAAGTGTCATCGTTTCTCCTCCTAGGGGTTATTCGAGATTTCTTAATCCAAACCCCTAGTAACGAGGCATTGGCTACCTTAAGAGAGTCATAGTTACTCGTCCCAATTGCTCACCCAGTCTGCCACTTATTCTTACTTTGGCCATTCTGCCAGAAGCGATGTGTCACTCGTTGTGTATCTTAAGAGATTCATCGTTACTCCCTCCATAGGTTACTCGTATTCTCTGATTCAATACCTCTCGTGACGAAACATTGGCTTTCTTAATAGTGCCATACTTCTTAGTCCCAGTTGCTCACACTGTTTCCTACTTTTTGTGTACTTGCCAGTCTGCCAGAAGCGATATGTCACTAGTTGTGTATCATAAAAGAGTCATCGTTTCTCCTCCTAGGGGTTATCCGAGATTTCTTAATCCAAACCCCTAGTAACGAGGCATTGGGTAACTTAAGAGAGTCATAGTTACTCGTCCCCATTGCTCACCCAGTCTGCCACTTTTTCTTACTGTGGCCAGTCTGCCAGAAGCGATATGTCACTCGTTGTGTATCTTAAGATATTCATCGTTACTCCTTCCATAGGTTACTGGTATTCTCTGATTCAATACCTCTCGTGACGAAAAAGTCGCTATCTTAATAGTGCAATACTTCATCCTCCCAGTTGCTCACACAGTCTAGTACTTTTTGTGTAGTTTTTGTCTGCCAGAAACTATAATTCACTAGTTGTGTACCATAAAAGAGTCAACGTTTCTCCTCCTAGGGGTTATTCGAGATTTCTTAATCCAAACCCCTAGTAACGAGGCATTGGCTACCTTAAGAGAGTCATAGTTACTCGTCCCAATTGCTCACCCAGTCTGCCACTTTTTCTTACTGTGGCCAGTCTGCCAGAAGCGATATGTCACTCGTTGTGTATCTTAAGATATTCATCGTAACTCCTTCCATAGGTTACTGGTATTCTCTGATTCAATACCTCTCGTGACGAAAAATTCGCTATCTTAGTAGTGCAATACTTCTTGCTCAGAGTTGCTCACACAGTCTACTACTTTTTGTGTAGTTTTTGTCTGCCAGAAACTATAATTCACTAGCTGTGTATCATAAAGGAGTCAACGTTTCTCCTCCTAGGGGTTATTCGAGATTTGTTAATCCAAACCCCTAGTAACGAGGCATTGGCTACCTTAAGAGAGTCATAGTTGCTCGTCCCAATTGCTCACCCAGTCTGCCACTTTTTCTTACTGTGGCCAGTCTGCCAGAAGTGATATGTCAGTCGTTGTGTATCTTAAGAGATTCATCGTTACTCCTTCCATAGGTTACTGGTATTCTCTGATTCAATACCTCTCGTGACGAAACATTGGCTTTCTTAATAGTGCCATACTTCTTCCTCCCAGTTGCTCACACAGTTTACTACGTTTTGTGTACTTGCCAGTCTGCCAGAAGCGATATGTCACTAGTTGTGTATCAAAAAAGAGTCATCGTTTCACCTCCTAGGGATTATTCGAGATTTCTTAATCCAAACCCCTAGTAACGAGATATTGGCTACCTTAAGAGAGTCATAGTTACTCGTCCAAATTGCTCACCCTGTCTGCCACTTGTTCTTACTGTGGCCAGTCTGCCAGAAGCGATATGTCACTAGTTGTGTATCATAAAAGAGTCATCGTTTCTCCTCCTAGGGGTTATTCGAGATTACTTAATCCAAACCCCTAGTAACGAGGCATTGGCTACCTTAAGAGAGTCATAGTTACTCGTTACAATTGCTCACCCTGTCTGCCACTTTTTCTTACTGTGGCCAGTCTGCCAGAAGCGATATGTCACTCGTTGTGTATCTTAAGAGATTCATCGTTACTCCTTCCATAGGTTACTGGTATTCTCTGATTCAATACCTCTCGTGACGAAAAAGTCGCTATCTTAATAGTGCAATACTTCTTCCTCCCAGTTGCTCACACTATCTACGACGTTTTGTGTAGTTTTTGTCTGCCAGAAACTATAATTCACTACTTGTGTATCATAAAAGTGTCATCGTTTCTCCTCCTAGGGGTTATTCGAGATTTTTTAATCCAAACCCCTAGTATCGTGGCATTGGCTACCTTAAGAGAGTCATAGTTACTCGTCCCAATTGCTCACCCAGTCTGCCACTTATTCTTACTTTGGCCAGTCTGCCAGAAGCGATGTGTCACTCGTTGTGTATCTTAAGAGATTCATCGTTACTCCCTCCATAGGTTACTCGTATTCTCTGATTCAATACCTCTCGTGACGAAACATTGGCTTTCTTAATAGTGCCATACTTCTTAGTCCCAGTTGCTCACACTGTTTCCTACTTTTAGTGTACTTGCCAGTCTGCCAGAAGCGATATGTCACTAGTTGTGTATCATAAAAGAGTCATCGTTTCTCCTCCTAGGGGTTATCCGAGATTTCTTAATCCAAACCCCTAGTAACGAGGCATTGGGTACCTTAAGAGAGTCATAGTTACTCGTCCCCATTGCTCACCCAGTCTGCCACTTTTTCTTACTGTGGCCAGTCTGCCAGAAGCGATATGTCACTCGTTGTGTATCTTAAGATATTCATCGTTACTCCTTCCATAGGTTACTGGTATTCTCTGATTCAATACCTCTCGTGACGAAAAAGTCGCTATCTTAATAGTGCAATACTTCATCCTCCCAGTTGCTCACACAGTCTACTACTTTTTGTGTAGTTTTTGTCTGCCAGAAACTATAATTCACTAGTTGTGTACCATAAAAGAGTCAACGTTTCTCCTCCTAGGGGTTATTCGAGATTTCTTAATCCAAACCCCTAGTAACGAGGCATTGGCTTCCTTAAGAGAGTCATAGTTACACGTCCCAATTGCTCACCCAGTCTGCCACTTTTTCTTACTGTGGCCAGTCTGCCAGAAGCGATATGTCACTCGTTGTGTATCTTAAGATATTCATCGTTACTCCTTCCATAGGTTACTGGTATTCTCTGATTCAATACCTCTCGTGACGAAAAATTCGCTATCTTAATAGTGCAATACTTCTTGTTCAGAGTTGCTCACACAGTCTACTACTTTTTGTGTAGTTTTTGTCTGCCAGAAACTATAATTCACTAGTTGTGTATCATAAAGGAGTCAACGTTTCTCCTCCTAGGGGTTATTCGAGATTTGTTAATCCAAACCCCTAGTAACGAGGCATTGGCTACCTTAAGAGAGTCATAGTTGCTCGTCCCAATTGCTCACCCAGTCTGCCACTTTTTCTTACTGTGGCCAGTCTGCCAGAAGTGATATGTCACTCGTTGTGTATCTTAAGAGATTCATCGTTACTCCCTCTATAGGTTACTCGTATTCTCTGATTCAATACCTCTCGTGACGAAACATTGGCTTTCTTAATAGTGCCATACTTCTTCCTCCCAGTTGCTCACACAGTTTACTACTTTTTGTGTACTTGCCAGTCTGCCAGAAGCGATATGTCACTCGTTGTGTATCTTAAGAGATTCATCGTTACTCCTTCCATAGGTTACTGGTATTCTCTGATTCAATACCTCTCGTGACGAAAAAGTCGCTATCTTAATAGTGCAATACTTCTTCCTCCCAGTTGCTCACACTATCTACGACGTTTTGTGTAGTTTTTGTCTGCCAGAATCTATAATTCACTACTTGTGTATCATAAAAGTGTCATCGTTTCTCCTCCTAGGGGTTATTCGAGATTTCTTAATCCAAACCCCTAGTAACGAGGCATTGGCTACCTTAAGAGAGTCATAGTTGCTCGTCCCAATTGCTCACCCAGTCTGCCACTTATTCTTACTGAGGCCAGTCTGCCAGAAGCGATGTGTCACTCGTTGTGTATCTTAAGAGATTCATCGTTACTCCCTCCATAGGTTACTCGTATTCTCTGATTCAATACCTCTCGTGACGAAACATTGGCTTTCTTAATAGTGCCATACTTCTTAGTCCCAGTTGCTCACACTGTTTCCTACTTTTTGTGTACTTGCCAGTCTGCCAGAAGCGATATGTCACTAGTTGTGTATCATAAAAGAGTCATCGTTTCTCCTCCTAGGGGTTATCCGAGATTTCTTAATCCAAACCCCTAGTAACGAGGCATTGGGTACCTTAAGAAAGTCATAGTTACTCGTCCCCATTGCTCACCCAGTCTGCCACTTTTTCTTACTGTGGCCAGTCTGCCAGAAGCGATATGTCACTCGTTGTGTATCTTAAGATATTCATCGTTACTCCTTCCATAGGTTACTGGTATTCTCTGATTCAATACCTCTCGTGACGAAAAAGTCGCTATCTTAATAGTGCAATACTTCATCCTCCCAGTTGCTCACACAGTCTACTACTTTTTGTGTAGTTTTTGTCTGCCAGAAACTATAATTCACTAGTTGTGTACCATAAAAGAGTCAACGTTTCTCCTCCTAGGGGTTATTCGAGATTTCTTAATCCAAACCCCTAGTAACGAGGCATTGGCTACCTTAAGAGAGTCATAGTTACTCGTCCCAATTGCTCACCCAGTCTGCCACTTTTTCTTACTGTGGCCAGTCTGCCAGAAGCGATATGTCACTCGTTGTGTATCTTAAGAGATTCTTCGATACTCCTTCCATTGGTTACTGGTATTCTCTGATTCAATACCTCTCGTGACGAAAAAGGCGCTATCTTAATAGTGCAATACTTCTTGCTCCCAGTTGCTCACACAGTCTACTACCTTTTGTGTAGTTTTTGTCTGCCAGAAACTATAATTCACTAGTTGTGTATCATAAAGGAGTCAACGTTTCTCCTCCTAGGGGTTATTAGAGATTTGTTAATCCAAACCCCTAGTAACGAGGCATTGGCTACCTTAAGAGAGTCATAGTTGCTCGTCCCAATTGCTCACCCAGTCTGCCACTTTTTCTTACTGTGGCCAGTCTGCCAGAAGCGATATGTCACTCGTTGTGTATCTTAAGAGATTCATCGTTACTCCTTCCATAGGTTACTGGTATTCTCTGATTCAATACTTCTCGTGACGAAAAAGGGGCTATCTTAATAGTGCAATACTTCTTGCTCCCAGTTGCTCACACAGTCTACTAATTTTTGTGTAGTTTTTGTCTGCCAGAAACTATAATTCACTAGTTGTGTATCATTAAGGAGTCAACGTTTCTCCTCCTAGGGGTTATTCGAGATTTCTTAATCCAAACCCCTAGTAACGAGGCATTGGCTACCTTAAGAGATTCATAGTTGCTCGTCCCAATTGCTCACCCAGTCTGCCACTTTTTCTTACTGTGGCCAGTCTGCCAGAAGCGATATGTCACTCGTTGTGTATCTTAAGAGATTCATCGCTACTCCTTCCATAGATTACTGGTATTCTCTGATTCAATACCTCTCGTGACGAAAAAGTCGCTATCTTAATAGTGCAATACTTCTTCCTCCCAGTTGCTCACACTGTTTCCTACTTTTTGTGTACTTGCCAGTCTGCCAGAAGAGATACGTCACTAGTTGTGTATCATAAAAGAGTCATCGTTTCTCCTCCTAGGGATTATTCGAGATTTCTTAATCCAAACCCCTAGTAACGAGGCATTGGCTACCTTAAGAGAGTCATAGTTACTCGTCCCAATTGCTCACCCAGTCTGCCACTTTTTCTTACTGTGGCCAGTCTGCCAGAAGCGATATGTCACTCGTTGTGTATCTTAAGAGATTCATCGTTACTCCTCCTAGGGGTTATTCGAGATTACTTAATCCAAACCCCTAGTAACGAGGCATTGGCTACCTTAAGAGAGTCATAGTTACTCGTTACAATTGCTCACCCTGTCTGCCACTTTTTCTTACTGTGGCCAGTCTGCCAGAAGCGATATGTCACTCGTTGTGTATCTTAAGAGATTCATCGTTACTCCTTCCATAGGTTACTGGTATTCTCTGATTCAATACCTCTCGTGACGAAAAAGTCGCTATCTTAATAGTGCAATACTTCTTCCTCCCAGTTGCTCACACTATCTACGACGTTTTGTGTAGTTTTTGTCTGCCAGAAACTATAATTCACTACTTGTGTATCATAAAAGTGTCATCGTTTCTCCTCCTAGGGGTTATTCGAGATTTCTTAATCCAAACCCCTAGTAACGAGGCATTGGCTACCTTAAGAGAGTCATAGTTACTCGTCCCAATTGCTCACCCAGTCTGCCACTTATTCTTACTTTGGCCAGTCTGCCAGAAGCGATGTGTCACTCGTTGTGTATCTTAAGAGATTCATCGTTACTCCCTCCATAGGTTACTCGTATTCTCTGATTCAATACCTCTCGTGACGAAACATTGGCTTTCTTAATAGTGCCATACTTCTTAGTCCCAGTTGCTCACACTGTTTCCTACTTTTTGTGTACTTGCCAGTCTGCCAGAAGCGATATGTCACTAGTTGTGTATCATAAAAGAGTCATCGTTTCTCCTCCTAGGGGTTATCCGAGATTTCTTAATCCAAACCCCTAGTAACGAGGCATTGGGTACCTTAAGAGAGTCATAGTTACTCGTCCCCATTGCTCACCCAGTCTGCCACTTTTTCTTACTGTGGCCAGTCTGCCAGAAGCGATATGTCACTCGTTGTGTATCTTAAGATATTCATCGTTACTCCTTCCATAGGTTACTGGTATTCTCTGATTCAATACCTCTCGTGACGAAAAATTCGCTATCTTAATAGTGCAATACTTCATCCTCCCAGTTGCTCACACAGTCTACTACTTTTTGTGTAGTTTTTGTCTGCCAGAAACTATAATTCACTAGTTGTGTACCATAAAAGAGTCAACGTTTCTCCTCCTAGGGGTTATTCGAGATTTCTTAATCCAAACCCCTAGTAACGAGGCATTGGCTACCTTAAGAGAGTCATAGTTACTCGTCCCAATTGCTCACCCAGTCTGCCACTTTTTCTTACTGTGGCCAGTCTGCCAGAAGCGATATGTCACTCGTTGTGTATCTTAAGAGATTCATCGATACTCCTTCCATAGGTTACTGGTATTCTCTGATTCAATACCTCTCGTGACGAAAAAGGCGCTATCTTAATAGTGCAATACTTCTTGCTCCCAGTTGCTCACACAGTCTACTACCTTTTGTGTAGTTTTTGTCTGCCAGAAACTATAATTCACTAGTTGTGTATCATAAAGGAGTCAACGTTTCTCCTCCTAGGGGCTATTCGAGATTTGTTAATCCCAACCCCTAGTAACGAGGCATTGGCTACCTTAAGAGAGTCATAGTTGCTCGTCCCAATTGCTCACCCAGTCTGCCACTTTTTCTTACTGTGGCTAGTCTGCCAGAAGCGATATGTCACTCGTTGTGTATCTTAAGAGATTCATCGTTACTCCTTCCATAGGTTACTGGTATTCTCTGATTCAATACTTCTCGTGACGAAAAAGGGGCTATCTTAATAATGCAATACTTCTTGCTCCCAGTTGCTCACACAGTCTACTACTTTTTGTGTAGTTTTTGTCTGCCAGAAACTATAATTCACTAGTTGTGTATCATTAAGGAGTCAACGTTTCTCCTCCTAGGGGTTATTCGAGATTTCTTAATCCAAACCCCTAGTAACGAGGCATTGGCTACCTTAAGAGAGTCATAGTTACTCGTCCAAATTGCTCACCCTGTCTGCCACTTGTTCTTACTGTGGCCAGTCTGCCAGAAGCGATATGTCACTAGTTGTGTATCATAAAAGAGTCATCGTTTCTCCTCCTAGGGGTTATTCGAGATTACTTAATCCAAACCCCTAGTAACGAGGCATTGGCTACCTTAAGAGGGTCATAGTTACTCGTTACAATTGCTCACCCTGTCTGCCACTTTTTCTTACTGCGGCCAGTCTGCCAGAAGCGATATGTCACTCGTTGTGTATCTTAAGAGATTCATCGTTACTCCTTCCATAGGTTACTGGTATTCTCTGATTCAATACCTCTCGTGACGAAAAAGTCGCTATCTTAATAGTGCAATACTTCTTCCTCCCAGTTGCTCACACTATCTACGACGTTTTGTGTAGTTTTTGTCTGCCAGAAACTATAATTCACTACTTGTGTATCATAAAAGTGTCATCGTTTCTCCTCCTAGGGGTTATTCGAGATTTCTTAATCCAAACCCCTAGTAACGAGGCATTGGCTACCTTAAGAGAGTCATAGTTACTCGTCCCAATTGCTCACCGAGTCTGCCACTTATTCTTACTTTGGCCAGTCTGCCAGAAGCGATGTGTCACTCGTTGTGTATCTTAAGAGATTCATCGTTACTCCCTCCATAGGTTACTCGTATTCTCTGATTCAATACCTCTCGTGACGAAACATTGGCTTTCTTAATAGTGCCATACTTCTTAGTCCCAGTTGCTCACACTGTTTCCTACTTTTTGTGTACTTGCCAGTCTGCCAGAAGCGATATGTCACTAGTTGTGTATCATAAAAGAGTCATCGTTTCTCCTCCTAGGGGTTATCCGAGATTTCTTAATCCAAACCCCTAGTAACGAGGCATTGGGTACCTTAAGAGAGTCATAGTTACTCGTCCCCATTGCTCACCCAGTCTGCCACTTTTTCTTACTGTGGCCAGTCTGCCAGAAGCGATATGTCACTCGTTGTGTATCTTAAGATATTCATCGTTACTCCTTCCATAGGTTACTGGTATTCTCTGATTCAATACCTCTCGTGACGAAAAAGTCGCTATCTTAATAGTGCAATACTTCATCCTCCCAGTTGCTCACACAGTCTACTACTTTTTGTGTAGTTTTTGTCTGCCAGAAACTATAATTCACTAGTTGTGTACCATAAAAGAGTCAACGTTTCTCCTCCTAGGGGTTATTCGAGATTTCTTAATCCAAACCCCTAGTAACGAGGCATTGGCTACCTTAAGAGAGTCATAGTTACTCGTCCCAATTGCTCACCCAGTCTGCCACTTTTTCTTACTGTGGCCAGTCTGACAGAAGCGATATGTCACTCGTTGTGTATCTTAAGATATTCATCGTAACTCCTTCCATAGGTTATTGGTATTCTCTGATTCAATACCTCTCGTGACGAAAAATTCGCTATCTTAATAGTGCAATACTTCTTGCTCAGAGTTGCTCACACAGTCTACTACTTTTTGTGTAGTTTTTGTCTGCCAGAAACTATAATTCACTAGTTGTGTATCATAAAGGAGTCAACGTTTCTCCTCCTAGGGGTTATTCGAGATTTGTTAATCCAAACCCCTAGTAACGAGGCATTGGCTACCTTAAGAGAGTCATAGTTGCTCGTCCCAATTGCTCACCCAGTCTGCCACTTTTTCTTACTGTGGCCAGCCTGCCAGAAGTGATATGTCAGTCGTTGTGTATCTTAAGAGATTCATCGTTACTCCTTCCATAGGTTACTGGTATTCTCAGATTCAATACATCTCGTGACGAAACATTGGCTTTCTTAATAGTGCCATACTTCTTCCTCCCAGTTGCTCACACAGTTTACTACTTTTTGTGTACTTGCCAGTCTGCCAGAAGCGATATGTCACTAGTTGTGTATCAAAAAAGAGTCATCGTTTCACCTCCTAGGGATTATTCGAGATTTCTTAATCCAAACCCCTAGTAACGAGGCATTGGCTACCTTAAGAGAGTCATAGTTACTCGTCCAAATTGCTCACCCAGTCTGCCACTTGTTCTTACTGTGGCCAGTCTGCCAGAAGCAATATGTCACTAGTTGTGTATCATAAAAGAGTCATCGTTTCTTCTCCTAGGGGTTATTCGAGATTACTTAATCCAAACCCCTAATAACGAGGCATTGGCTACCTTAAGAGAGTCATAGTTACTCGTTACAATTGCTCACCCTGTCTGCCAATTTTTCTTACTGTGGCCAGTCTGCCAGAAGCGATATGTCACTCGTTGTGTATCTTAAGAGATTCATCGTTACTCCTTCCATAGGTTACTGGTATTCTCTGATTCTATACCTCTCGTGACGAAAAAGTCGCTATCTTAATAGTGCAATACTTCTTCCTCCCAGTTGCTCACACTATCTACTACGTTTTGTGTAGTTTTTGTCTGCCAGAAACTATAATTCACTAGTTGTGTATCATAAGGGAGTCAACGTTTCTCCTCCTAGGGGTTATTCGAGATTTCTTAATCCAAACCCCTAGTAACGAGGCATTGGCTACCTTAAGAGAGTCATAGTTACTCGTCCAAATTGCACACCCAGTCTGCCACTTGTTCTTACTGTGGCCAGTCTGCCAGAAGCGATATGTCACTAGTTGTGTATCATAAAAGAGTCATCGTTTCTCCTCCTAGGGGTTATTCGAGATTACTTAATCCAAACCCCTAATAACGAGGCATTGGCTACCTTAAGAGAGTCATAGTTACTCGTTACAATTGCTCACCCTGTCTGCCAATTTTTCTTACTGTGGCCAGTCTGCCAGAAGCGATATGTCACTCGTTGTGTATCTTAAGAGATTCATCGTTACTCCTTCCATAGGTTACTGGTATTCTCTGATTCAATACCTCTCGTGACGAAAAAGTCGCTATCTTAATAGTGCAATACTTCTTCCTCCCAGTTGCTCACACTATCTACTACGTTTTGTGTAGTTTTTGTCTGCCAGAAACTATAATTCACTAGTTGTGTATCATAAAAGTGTCATCGTTTCTCCTCCTAGGGGTTATTCGAGATTTCTTATTCCAAACCCCTAGTAACGAGGCATTGGCTACCTTAAGAGAGTCATAGTGACTCGTCCCAATTGCTCACCCAGTCTGCCACTTTTTCTTACTGTGGCCAGTCTGCCAGAAGCGATATGTCACTCGTTGTGTATCTTAAGAGATTCATCGTTACTCCTTCCATAGGTTACTGGTATTCTCTGATTCAATACCTCTCGTGACGAAAAAGTCGCTATCTTAATAGTGCAATACTTCTTCCTCCCAGTTGCTCACACTATCTACTACGTTTTGTGTAGTTTTTGTCTGCCAGAAACTATAATTCACTAGTTGTGTATCATAAAAGTGTCATCGTTTCTCCTCCTAGGGGTTATTCGAGATTTGTTATTCCAAACCCCTAGTAACGAGGCATTGGCTACCTTAAGAGAGTCATAGTTACTCGTCCCAATTGCTCACCCAGTCTGCCACTTTTTCTTACTGTGGCCAGTCTGCCAGAAGCGATATGTCACTCGTTGTGTATCTTAAGAGATTCATCGTTACTCCTTCCATAGGTTACTGGTATTCTCTGATTCAATACCTCTCGTGACGAAAAAGGCTCTATCTTAATAGTGCTATACTTCTTGCTCCCAGTTGCTCACACAGTCTACTACTTTTTGTGTAGTTTTTGTCTGCCAGAAACTATAATTCACTAGTTGTGTATCATAAAGGAGTCAACGTTTCTCCTCCTAGGGGTTATTCGAGATTTGTTATTCCAAACCCCTAGTAACGAGGCATTGGCTACCTTAAGAGAGTCATAGTTGCTCGTCCCAATTGCTCACCCAGTCTGCCACTTTTTCTTACTGTGGCCAGTCTGCCAGAAGCGATATGTCACTCGTTGTGTATCTTAAGAGATTCATCGTTACTCCTTCCATAGGTTACTGGTATTCTGTGATTCAATAACTCTCGTGACGAAAAAGGGGCTATCTTAATAGTGCAATACTTCTTGCTCCCAGTTGCTCACACTATCTACTACGTTTTGTGTAGTTTTTGTCTGCCAGAAACTATAATTCACTAGTTGTGTATCATAAAAGTGTCATCGTTTCTCCTCCTAGGGGTTATTCGAGATTTCTTATTCCAAACCCCTAGTAACGAGGCATTGGCTACCTTAAGAGAGTCATAGTTACTCGTCCCAATTGCTCACCCAGTCTGCCACTTTTTCTTACTGTGGCCAGTCTGCCAGAAGCGATATGTCACTCGTTGTGTATCTTAAGAGATTCATCGTTACTCCTTCCATAGGTTACTGGTATTCTCTGATTCAATACCTCTCGTGACGAAAAAGGCTCTATCTTAATAGTGCTATACTTCTTGCTCCCAGTTGCTCACACAGTCTACTACTTTTTGTGTAGTTTTTGTCTGCCAGAAACTATAATTCACTAGTTGTGTACCATAAAAGAGTCAACGTTTCTCCTCCTAGGGGTTATTCGAGATTTCTTAATCCAAACCCCTAGTAACGAGGCATTGGCTACCTTAAGAGAGTCATAGTTACTCGTCCCAATTGCTCACCCAGTCTGCCACTTTTTCTTACTGTGGCCAGTCTGCCAGAAGCGATATGTCACTCGTTGTGTATCTTAAGATATTCATCGTAACTCCTTCCATAGGTTATTGGTATTCTCTGATTCAATACCTCTCGTGACGAAAAATTCGCTATCTTAATAGTGCAATACTTCTTGCTCAGAGTTGCTCACACAGTCTACTACTTTTTGTGTAGTTTTTGTCTGCCAGAAACTATAATTCACTAGTTGTGTATCATAAAGGAGTCAACGTTTCTCCTCCTAGGGGCTATTCGAGATTTGTTAATCCCAACCCCTAGTAACGAGGCATTGGCTACCTTAAGAGAGTCATAGTTGCTCGTCCCAATTGCTCACCCAGTCTGCCACTTTTTCTTACTGTGGCTAGTCTGCCAGAAGCGATATGTCACTCGTTGTGTATCTTAAGAGATTCATCGTTACTCCTTCCATAGGTTACTGGTATTCTCTGATTCAATACTTCTCGTGACGAAAAAGGGGCTATCTTAATAATGCAATACTTCTTGCTCCCAGTTGCTCACACAGTCTACTACTTTTTGTGTAGTTTTTGTCTGCCAGAAACTATAATTCACTAGTTGTGTATCATTAAGGAGTCAACGTTTCTCCTCCTAGGGGTTATTCGAGATTTCTTAATCCAAACCCCTAGTAACGAGGCATTGGCTACCTTAAGAGAGTCATAGTTACTCGTCCAAATTGCTCACCCTGTCTGCCACTTGTTCTTACTGTGGCCAGTCTGCCAGAAGCGATATGTCACTAGTTGTGTATCATAAAAGAGTCATCGTTTCTCCTCCTAGGGGTTATTCGAGATTACTTAATCCAAACCCCTAGTAACGAGGCATTGGCTACCTTAAGAGGGTCATAGTTACTCGTTACAATTGCTCACCCTGTCTGCCACTTTTTCTTACTGCGGCCAGTCTGCCAGAAGCGATATGTCACTCGTTGTGTATCTTAAGAGATTCATCGTTACTCCTTCCATAGGTTACTGGTATTCTCTGATTCAATACCTCTCGTGACGAAAAAGTCGCTATCTTAATAGTGCAATACTTCTTCCTCCCAGTTGCTCACACTATCTACGACGTTTTGTGTAGTTTTTGTCTGCCAGAAACTATAATTCACTACTTGTGTATCATAAAAGTGTCATCGTTTCTCCTCCTAGGGGTTATTCGAGATTTCTTAATCCAAACCCCTAGTAACGAGGCATTGGCTACCTTAAGAGAGTCATAGTTACTCGTCCCAATTGCTCACCGAGTCTGCCACTTATTCTTACTTTGGCCAGTCTGCCAGAAGCGATGTGTCACTCGTTGTGTATCTTAAGAGATTCATCGTTACTCCCTCCATAGGTTACTCGTATTCTCTGATTCAATACCTCTCGTGACGAAACATTGGCTTTCTTAATAGTGCCATACTTCTTAGTCCCAGTTGCTCACACTGTTTCCTACTTTTTGTGTACTTGCCAGTCTGCCAGAAGCGATATGTCACTAGTTGTGTATCATAAAAGAGTCATCGTTTCTCCTCCTAGGGGTTATCCGAGATTTCTTAATCCAAACCCCTAGTAACGAGGCATTGGGTACCTTAAGAGAGTCATAGTTACTCGTCCCCATTGCTCACCCAGTCTGCCACTTTTTCTTACTGTGGCCAGTCTGCCAGAAGCGATATGTCACTCGTTGTGTATCTTAAGATATTCATCGTTACTCCTTCCATAGGTTACTGGTATTCTCTGATTCAATACCTCTCGTGACGAAAAAGTCGCTATCTTAATAGTGCAATACTTCATCCTCCCAGTTGCTCACACAGTCTACTACTTTTTGTGTAGTTTTTGTCTGCCAGAAACTATAATTCACTAGTTGTGTACCATAAAAGAGTCAACGTTTCTCCTCCTAGGGGTTATTCGAGATTTCTTAATCCAAACCCCTAGTAACGAGGCATTGGCTACCTTAAGAGAGTCATAGTTACTCGTCCCAATTGCTCACCCAGTCTGCCACTTTTTCTTACTGTGGCCAGTCTGCCAGAAGCGATATGTCACTCGTTGTGTATCTTAAGATATTCATCGTAACTCCTTCCATAGGTTATTGGTATTCTCTGATTCAATACCTCTCGTGACGAAAAATTCGCTATCTTAATAGTGCAATACTTCTTGCTCAGAGTTGCTCACACAGTCTACTACTTTTTGTGTAGTTTTTGTCTGCCAGAAACTATAATTCACTAGTTGTGTATCATAAAGGAGTCAACGTTTCTCCTCCTAGGGGTTATTCGAGATTTGTTAATCCAAACCCCTAGTAACGAGGCATTGGCTACCTTAAGAGAGTCATAGTTGCTCGTCCCAATTGCTCACCCAGTCTGCCACTTTTTCTTACTGTGGCCAGCCTGCCAGAAGTGATATGTCAGTCGTTGTGTATCTTAAGAGATTCATCGTTACTCCTTCCATAGGTTACTGGTATTCTCAGATTCAATACCTCTCGTGACGAAACATTGGCTTTCTTAATAGTGCCATACTTCTTCCTCCCAGTTGCTCACACAGTTTACTACTTTTTGTGTACTTGCCAGTCTGCCAGAAGCGATATGTCACTAGTTGTGTATCAAAAAAGAGTCATCGTTTCACCTCCTAGGGATTATTCGAGATTTCTTAATCCAAACCCCTAGTAACGAGGCATTGGCTACCTTAAGAGAGTCATAGTTACTCGTCCAAATTGCTCACCCAGTCTGCCACTTGTTCTTACTGTGGCCAGTCTGCCAGAAGCAATATGTCACTAGTTGTGTATCATAAAAGAGTCATCGTTTCTTCTCCTAGGGGTTATTCGAGATTACTTAATCCAAACCCCTAATAACGAGGCATTGGCTACCTTAAGAGAGTCATAGTTACTCGTTACAATTGCTCACCCTGTCTGCCAATTTTTCTTACTGTGGCCAGTCTGCCAGAAGCGATATGTCACTCGTTGTGTATCTTAAGAGATTCATCGTTACTCCTTCCATAGGTTACTGGTATTCTCTGATTCTATACCTCTCGTGACGAAAAAGTCGCTATCTTAATAGTGCAATACTTCTTCCTCCCAGTTGCTCACACTATCTACTACGTTTTGTGTAGTTTTTGTCTGCCAGAAACTATAATTCACTAGTTGTGTATCATAAGGGAGTCAACGTTTCTCCTCCTAGGGGTTATTCGAGATTTCTTAATCCAAACCCCTAGTAACGAGGCATTGGCTACCTTAAGAGAGTCATAGTTACTCGTCCAAATTGCACACCCAGTCTGCCACTTGTTCTTACTGTGGCCAGTCTGCCAGAAGCGATATGTCACTAGTTGTGTATCATAAAAGAGTCATCGTTTCTCCTCCTAGGGGTTATTCGAGATTACTTAATCCAAACCCCTAATAACGAGGCATTGGCTACCTTAAGAGAGTCATAGTTACTCGTTACAATTGCTCACCCTGTCTGCCAATTTTTCTTACTGTGGCCAGTCTGCCAGAAGCGATATGTCACTCGTTGTGTATCTTAAGAGATTCATCGTTACTCCTTCCATAGGTTACTGGTATTCTCTGATTCAATACCTCTCGTGACGAAAAAGTCGCTATCTTAATAGTGCAATACTTCTTCCTCCCAGTTGCTCACACTATCTACTACGTTTTGTGTAGTTTTTGTCTGCCAGAAACTATAATTCACTAGTTGTGTATCATAAAAGTGTCATCGTTTCTCCTCCTAGGGGTTATTCGAGATTTCTTATTCCAAACCCCTAGTAACGAGGCATTGGCTACCTTAAGAGAGTCATAGTTACTCGTCCCAATTGCTCACCCAGTCTGCCACTTTTTCTTACTGTGGCCAGTCTGCCAGAAGCGATATGTCACTCGTTGTGTATCTTAAGAGATTCATCGTTACTCCTTCCATAGGTTACTGGTATTCTCTGATTCAATACCTCTCGTGACGAAAAAGGCTCTATCTTAATAGTGCTATACTTCTTGCTCCCAGTTGCTCACACAGTCTACTACTTTTTGTGTAGTTTTTGTCTGCCAGAAACTATAATTCACTAGTTGTGTATCATAAAGGAGTCAACGTTTCTCCTCCTAGGGGTTATTCGAGATTTGTTATTCCAAACCCCTAGTAACGAGGCATTGGCTACCTTAAGAGAGTCATAGTTGCTCGTCCCAATTGCTCACCCAGTCTGCCACTTTTTCTTACTGTGGCCAGTCTGCCAGAAGCGATATGTCACTCGTTGTGTATCTTAAGAGATTCATCGTTACTCCTTCCATAGGTTACTGGTATTCTGTGATTCAATAACTCTCGTGACGAAAAAGGGGCTATCTTAATAGTGCAATACTTCTTGCTCCCAGTTGCTCACACAGTCTACTACTTTTTGTGTAGTTTTTGTCTGCCAGAAACTATAATTCACTAGTTGTGTACCATAAAAGAGTCAACGTTTCTCCTCCTAGGGGTTATTCGAGATTTCTTAATCCAAACCCCTAGTAACGAGGCATTGGCTACCTTAAGAGAGTCATAGTTACTCGTCCCAATTGCTCACCCAGTCTGCCACTTTTTCTTACTGTGGCCAGTCTGCCAGAAGCGATATGTCACTCGTTGTGTATCTTAAGATATTCATCGTAACTCCTTCCATAGGTTATTGGTATTCTCTGATTCAATACCTCTCGTGACGAAAAATTCGCTATCTTAATAGTGCAATACTTCTTGCTCAGAGTTGCTCACACAGTCTACTACTTTTTGTGTAGTTTTTGTCTGCCAGAAACTATAATTCACTAGTTGTGTATCATAAAGGAGTCAACGTTTCTCCTCCTAGGGGTTATTCGAGATTTGTTAATCCAAACCCCTAGTAACGAGGCATTGGCTACCTTAAGAGAGTCATAGTTGCTCGTCCCAATTGCTCACCCAGTCTGCCACTTTTTCTTACTGTGGCCAGCCTGCCAGAAGTGATATGTCAGTCGTTGTGTATCTTAAGAGATTCATCGTTACTCCTTCCATAGGTTACTGGTATTCTCTGATTCAATACCTCTCGTGACGAAACATTGGCTTTCTTAATAGTGCCATACTTCTTCCTCCCAGTTGCTCACACAGTTTACTACTTTTTGTGTACTTGCCAGTCTGCCAGAAGCGATATGTCACTAGTTGTGTATCAAAAAAGAGTCATCGTTTCACCTCCTAGGGATTATTCGAGATTTCTTAATCCAAACCCCTAGTAACGAGGCATTGGCTACCTTAAGAGAGTCATAGTTACTCGTCCAAATTGCTCACCCAGTCTGCCACTTGTTCTTACTGTGGCCAGTCTGCCAGAAGCAATATGTCACTAGTTGTGTATCATAAAAGAGTCATCGTTTCTTCTCCTAGGGGTTATTCGAGATTACTTAATCCAAACCCCTAATAACGAGGCATTGGCTACCTTAAGAGAGTCATAGTTACTCGTTACAATTGCTCACCCTGTCTGCCAATTTTTCTTACTGTGGCCAGTCTGCCAGAAGCGATATGTCACTCGTTGTGTATCTTAAGAGATTCATCGTTACTCCTTCCATAGGTTACTGGTATTCTCTGATTCTATACCTCTCGTGACGAAAAAGTCGCTATCTTAATAGTGCAATACTTCTTCCTCCCAGTTGCTCACACTATCTACTACGTTTTGTGTAGTTTTTGTCTGCCAGAAACTATAATTCACTAGTTGTGTATCATAAGGGAGTCAACGTTTCTCCTCCTAGGGGTTATTCGAGATTTCTTAATCCAAACCCCTAGTAACGAGGCATTGGCTACCTTAAGAGAGTCATAGTTACTCGTCCAAATTGCACACCCAGTCTGCCACTTGTTCTTACTGTGGCCAGTCTGCCAGAAGCGATATGTCACTAGTTGTGTATCATAAAAGAGTCATCGTTTCTCCTCCTAGGGGTTATTCGAGATTACTTAATCCAAACCCCTAATAACGAGGCATTGGCTACCTTAAGAGAGTCATAGTTACTCGTTACAATTGCTCACCCTGTCTGCCAATTTTTCTTACTGTGGCCAGTCTGCCAGAAGCGATATGTCACTCGTTGTGTATCTTAAGAGATTCATCGTTACTCCTTCCATAGGTTACTGGTATTCTCTGATTCAATACCTCTCGTGACGAAAAAGTCGCTATCTTAATAGTGCAATACTTCTTCCTCCCAGTTGCTCACACTATCTACTACGTTTTGTGTAGTTTTTGTCTGCCAGAAACTATAATTCACTAGTTGTGTATCATAAAAGTGTCATCGTTTCTCCTCCTAGGGGTTATTCGAGATTTCTTATTCCAAACCCCTAGTAACGAGGCATTGGCTACCTTAAGAGAGTCATAGTTACTCGTCCCAATTGCTCACCCAGTCTGCCACTTTTTCTTACTGTGGCCAGTCTGCCAGAAGCGATATGTCACTCGTTGTGTATCTTAAGAGATTCATCGTTACTCCTTCCATAGGTTACTGGTATTCTCTGATTCAATACCTCTCGTGACGAAAAAGGCTCTATCTTAATAGTGCTATACTTCTTGCTCCCAGTTGCTCACACAGTCTACTACTTTTTGTGTAGTTTTTGTCTGCCAGAAACTATAATTCACTAGTTGTGTATCATAAAGGAGTCAACGTTTCTCCTCCTAGGGGTTATTCGAGATTTGTTATTCCAAACCCCTAGTAACGAGGCATTGGCTACCTTAAGAGAGTCATAGTTGCTCGTCCCAATTGCTCACCCAGTCTGCCACTTTTTCTTACTGTGGCCAGTCTGCCAGAAGCGATATGTCACTCGTTGTGTATCTTAAGAGATTCATCGTTACTCCTTCCATAGGTTACTGGTATTCTGTGATTCAATAACTCTCGTGACGAAAAAGGGGCTATCTTAATAGTGCAATACTTCTTGCTCCCAGTTGCTCACACAGTCTACTACTTTTTGTGTAGTTTTTGTCTGCCAGAAACTATAATTCACTAGTTGTGTATCATAAAGGAGTCAACGTTTCTCCTCCTAGGGGTTATTCGAGATTTCTTAATCCAAACCCCTAGTAACGAGGCATTGGCTACCTTAAGAGAGTCATAGTTACTCGTCCAAATTGCTCACCCAGTCTGCCACTTGTTCTTACTGTGGCCAGTCTGCCAGAAGCGATATGTCACTAGTTGTGTATCATAAAAGAGTCATCGTTTCTCCTCCTAGGGGTTATTCGAGATTACTTAATCCAAACCCCTAATAACGAGGCATTGGCTACCTTAAGAGAGTCATAGTTACTCGTTACAATTGCTCACCCTGTCTGCCAATTTTTCTTACTGTGGCCAGTCTGCCAGAAGCGATATGTCACTCGTTGTGTATCTTAAGAGATTCATCGTTACTCCTTCCATAGGTTACTGGTATTCTCTGATTCAATACCTCTCGTGACGAAAAAGTCGCTATCTTAATAGTGCAATACTTCTTCCTCCCAGTTGCTCACACTATCTACTACGTTTTGTGTAGTTTTTGTCTGCCAGAAACTATAATTCACTAGTTGTGTATCATAAAAGTGTCATCGTTTCTCCTCCTAGGGGTTATTCGAGATTTCTTATTCCAAACCCCTAGTAACGAGGCATTGGCTACCTTAAGAGAGTCATAGTTACTCGTCCCAATTGCTCACCCAGTCTGCCACTTTTTCTTACTGTGGCCAGTCTGCCAGAAGCGATATGTCACTCGTTGTGTATCTTAAGAGATTCATCGTTACTCCCTCCATAGGTTACTCGTATTCTCTGATTCAATACCTCTCGAGACGAAACATTGGCTTTCTTAATAGTGCCATACTTCTTAGTCCCAGTTGCTCATACTGTTTCCTACTTTTTGTGTACTTGCCAGTCTGCCAGAGGCGATATGTCACTAGTTGTGTATCATAAGAGAGTCATCGTTTCTCCTCCTAGGGGTTATTCGAGATTTCTTAATCCAAACCCCTAGTAACGAGGCATTGGGTACCTTAGAGAGTCATAGTTACTCGTCCCCATTGCTCACCCAGTCTGCCACTTTTTCATACTGTGGCCAGTCTGCCAGAAGCGATATGTCACTCGTTGTGTATCTTAAGATATTCATCGTTACTCCTTCCATAGGTTACTGGTATTCTCTGATTCAATACCTCTCGTGACGAAAAAGTCGCTATCTTAATAGTGCAATACTTCATCCTCCCAGTTGCTCACACAGTCTACTACTTTTTGTGTAGTTTTTCTCTGCCAGAAACTATAATTCACTAGTTGTGTATCATAAAAGAGTCAACGTTTCTCCTCCTAGGGGTTATTCGAGATTTCTTAATCCAAACCCCTAGTAACGAGGCATTGGCTACCTTAAGAGAGTCATAGTTGCTCGTCCCAATCGCTCACCCAGTCTGCCACTTTTTCTTACTGTGGCCAGTCTGCCAGAAGCGATATGTCACTCGTTGTGTATCTTAAGAGATTCATCGTTACTCCTTCCATAGGTTACTGGTATTCTCTGATTCAATACCTCTTGTGACGAAAAAGTCGCTATCTTAATAGTGCAATATTCTTCCTCCCAATTACTCACACTGTCTACTACTTTTTGAGTAGTTTTGTCTGCCAGAAACTATAATTCACTAGTTGCGTATCATAAATGTGTCATCGTTTCTCCTCCTAGGGGTTATTCGAGATTTCTTAATCCAAACCCCTAGTAACGAGGCATTGGCTACCTTAAGAGAGTCGTAGTTACTCGTCCCAATTGCTCACCCAGTCTGCCACTTATTCTTACTGTGGCCAGTCTGCCAGAAGCGATATGTCACTCGTTGTGTATCTTAAGAGATTCATCGTTACTCCTTCCATAGGTTACTGGTATTCTCTGATTCAATACCTCTCGTGACGAAAAAGTCGCTATCTTAATAGTGCAATACTTCTTCCTCCCAGTTGCTCACACTGTCTACTACTTTTTGTGTAGTTTTTGTCTGCCAGAAACTATAATTCACTAGTTGTGTATCATAAATGTGTCATCGTTTCTCCTCCTAGGGGTTATTCGAGATTTCTTAATCCAAACCCCTAGTAACGAGGCATTGACTACCTTAAGAGAGTCATAGTTACTCGTCCCAATTGCTCACCCAGTTTGCCACTTATTCTACTGCGGCCAGTCTGCCAGAAGCGATATGTCACTCGTTGTGTATCTTAAGAGATTCATCGTTACTCCCTCCATTGGTTACTCGTATTCTCTGATTCAATACCTCTCGTGACGAAACATTGGCTTTCTTAATAGTGCCATACTTCTTCCTCCCAGTTGCTCACACTGTTTCCTACTTTTTGTGTACTTGCCAGTCTGCCAGAAGCGATATGTCACTAGCTGTGTATCATAAAAGAGTCATCGTTTCTCCTCCTAGGGGGTATTCGAGATTTCTTAATCCAAACATCTAGTAACAAGGCATTGGCTACCTTGAGAGAGTCATAGTTACTCGTCCCCATTGCTCACCCAGTCTGCCACTTTTTCTTACTGTGGCCAGTCTGCCAGAAGCGATATGTCACTCGTTGTGTATCTTAAGAGATTCATCGTTACTCCTTCCATAGGTTACTGGTATTCTCTGATTCAATACCTCTCGTGACGAAAAAGTCGCTATCTTAATAGTGCAATACTTCTTCCTCCCAGTTGCTCACACAGTCTACTACTTTTTGTGTAGTTTTTGTCTGCCAGAGACTATAATTCACTAGTTGTGTATCATAAAAGAGTCATTGTTTCTCCTCCTAGGGGTTATTCGAGATTTCTTAATCCAAACACCTAGTGACGAGGCATTGGCTACCTTAAGAGAGTCATAGTTGCTCGTCCCAATTGCTCACCCAGTCTGAAACTTATTCTTACTGTGGCCAGTCTGCCAGAAGCGATATGTCACTCGTTGTGTATCTTAAGAGATTCATCGTTACTCCTTCCATAGGTTACTGGTATTCTCTGATTCAATAAATCTCGTGACGAAAAAGGCGCTATCTTAATAGTGCAATACTTCTTCCTCCCAGTTGCTCACACAGTCTACTACTTTTTGTGTAGTTTTTGTCTGCCAGAAACTATAATTCACTAGTTGTGTATCATAAAAGAGTCAACGTTTCTCCTCCTAGGGGTTATTCGAGATTTCTTAATCCAAACCCCTAGTAACGAGGCATTGGCTACCTTAAGAGAGTCATAGTTACTCGTCCCCATTGCTCTCACAGTCTGCCTCTTTTTCTTACTGTGGCCAGTCTGCCAGAAGCGATATGTCACTCGTTGTGTATCTTAAGAGATTCATCGTTACTCCTTCCATAGGTTACTGGTATTCTCTGATTCAATACCTCTCGTGACAAAAAAGGCGCTATCTTAATAGTGCAATACTTCTTCCTCCCAGTTGCTCACACAGTCTACTACTTTTTGTGTAGTTTTATCTGCCAGAAACTATAATTCACTAGTTGTGTATCATAAATGTGTCATCGTTTCTCCTCCTAGGGGTTATTCGAGATTTCTTAATCCAAACCCCTAGTAAGGAGCCATTGGCTACCTTAAGAGAGACATAGTTACTCGTACCAATTGCTCACCCAGTCGCCACTTATTCTTACTGTGGCCAGTCTGCCAGAAGCGATATGTCACTCGTTGTGTATCTCAAGAGATTCATCGTTACTCCCTCCATAGGTTACTCGTATTCTCTGATTCAATACCTCTCGTGACGAAACATTGGCTTTCTTAATAGTGCCATACTTCTTCCTCCCAGTTGCTCACACTGTTTCCTACTTTTTGTGTACTTGCCAGTCTGCCAGAAGCGATATGTCACCAGTTGTGTATCATAAAAGAGTCATCGTTTCTCCTCCTAGGGGTTATTCGAGATTTCTTAATCCAAACACCTAGTAACAAGGCATTGGCAACCTTAAGAGAGTCATAGTTACTCGTCCCCATTGCTCACCCAGTCTGCCACTTTTTCTTACTGAGGACAGTCTGCCATAAGCGATATGTCACTCGTTGTGTATCTTAAGAGATTCATCGTTACTCCTTCCATACGTTACTGGTATTCTCTGATTCAATACCTCTCGTGACGAAAAAGGCGCTATCTTAATAGTGCAATACTTCTTCCTCCCAGTTGCTCACACAGTCTACTACTTTTTGTGTAGTTTTTGTCTGCCAGAAACTATAATTCACTAGTTGTGTATCATAAAGGAGTCAACGTTTCTCCTCCTAGGGGTTATTCGAGATTTCTTAATCCTAACCCCTAGTAACGAGGCATTGGCTACCTTAAAGAGTCATAGTTACTCGTCCCAATTTCTCACCCAGTCTGCCACTTTTTCTTACTGTGGCCAGTCTGCCAGAAGCGATATGTCACTCGTTGTGTATCTTAAGAGATTCATCGTTACTCCTTCCATAGGTTACTGGTATTCTCTGATTCAATACCTCTCGTGACGAAAAAGTCGCTATCTTAATAGTGCAATACTTCTTCCTCCCAGTTGCTCACACAGTCTACTACTTTTTGTGTAGTTTTGTCTGCCAGAAACTATAATTCACTAGTTGTGTATCATAAATGTGTCATCGTTTCTCCTCCTAGGGATTATTCGAGATTTCTTAATCCAAACCCCTAGTAACGAGGCATTGGCTACCTTAAGAGAGTCATAGTTACTCGTCCCAATTGTTCACCCAGACTGCCACTTTCTCTTACTGTGGCCAGTCTGCCAGAAGCGATATGTCACACGTTGTGTATCTTAAGAGATTCATCGTTACTCCTTCCATAGGTTACTGGTATTCTCTGATTCAATACATCTCTTGACGAAAAAGGCGCTATCTTAATAGTGCAATACTTCTTCCTCCCAGTTGCTCACACAGTCTACTACTTTTTGTGTAGTTTTTGTTTGCCTGAAACTATAATTCACTACTTGTGTATCATAAAAGAGTCAATGTTTCTCCTCCTAGGGGTTATTCGAGATTTCTTATTCCAAACCCCTAGTAACGAGGCATTGGCTACCTTAAGAGAGTCATAGTTACTCGTCCCAATTGCTCACCCAGTCTGCCTCTTTTTCTTACTGTGGCCAGTCTGCCAGAAGCGATATGTCACTCGTTAGGTATCTTAAGAGATTCATCGTTACTCCTTCCATAGGTTACTGGTATTCTCTGATTCAATACCTCTCGTGACGAAAAAGGCGCTATCTTAATAGTGCAATACTTCTTCCTCCCAGTTGCTCACACTGTTTCCTACTTTTTGTGTACTTGCCAGTCTGCCAGAAGCGATATGTCACTAGTTGTGTATCATAAAAGAGTCATCGTTTCTCCTCCTAGGGGTTATTCGAGATTTCTTAATCCAAACACCTAGTAACAAGGCATTGGCTACCTTAAGAGAGTCATAGTTATTCGTCCCCATTGCTCACCCAGTCTGCCACTTTTTCTTACTGAGGCCAATCTGCCATAAGCGATATGTCACTCGTTGTGTATCTTAAGAGATTCATCGTTACTCCTTCCATAGGTTACTGGTATTCTCTGATTCAATACCTCTCGTGACGAAAAAGTCGCTATCTTAATAGTGCAATACTTCTTCCTCCCACTTGCTCACACAGTCTACTACTTTTTGTGTAGTTTTTGTCTGTCAGAAACTATAATTCACTTGTTGTGTATCATAAAAGAGTCAACGTTTTTCCTCCTAGGGGTTATTCGAGATTTCTTAATCCAAACCCCTAGTAACGAGGCATTGGCTACCTTAAGAGAGTCATAGTTACTCGTCCCAATTGCTCACACAATCTGCCACTTTTTCTTACTGTGGCCAGTCTGCCAGAAGCGATATGTCACTCGTTGTGTATCTTAAGAGATTCATCGTTACTCCTTCCATAGGTTACTGGTATTCTCTGATTCAATACCTCTCGTGACGAAAAAGGCGCTATCTTAATAGTGCAATACTTCTTCCTCCCAGTTGCTCACACAGTCTACTACTTTTTGTGTAGTTTTTGTCTGCCAGAAACTATAATTCACTAGTTGTGTATCATAAAGGAGTCAACGTTTCTCCTCCTAGGGGTTATTCGAGATTTCTTAATCCTAACCCCTAGTAACGAGGCATTGGCTACCTTAAAGAGTCATAGTTACTCGTCCCAATTTCTCACCCAGTCTGCCACTTTTTCTTACTGTGGCCAGTCTGCCAGAAGCGATATGTCACTCGTTGTGTATCTTAAGAGATTCATCGTTACTCCTTCCATAGGTTACTGGTATTCTCTGATTCAATACCTCTCGTGACGAAAAAGTCGCTATCTTAATAGTGCAATACTTCTTCCTCCCAGTTGCTCACACAGTCTACTACTTTTGGTGTAGTTTTGTCTGCCAGAAACTATAATTCACTAGTTGTGTATCATAAATGTGTCATCGTTTCTCCTCCTAGGGGTTATTCGAGATTTCTTAATCCAAACCCCTAGTAACGAGGCATTGGCTACCTTAAGAGAGTCATAGTTACTCGTCCCAATTGCTCACCCAGTCTGCCACTTATTCTTACTGTGGCCAGTCTGCCAGAAGCGATATGTCACTCGTTGTGTATCTTAAGAGATTCATCGTTACTCACTCCATAGGTTACTCGTATTCTCTGATTCAATACCTCTCGTGACGAAACATTGGCTTTCCTAATAGTGCCATACTTCTTCCTCCCAGTTGCTCACACTGTTTCCTACTTTTTGTGTACTTGCCAGTCTGCCAGAAGCGATATGTCACTAGTTGTGTATCATAAAAGAGTCATCGTTTCTCCTCCTAGGGGTTATTCGAGATTTCTTAATCCAAACACCTAGTAACAAGGCATTGGCTACCTTAAGAGAGTCATAGTTACTCGTCCCCATTGCTCACACAGTCTGCCACTTTTTCTTACTGTGGCCAGTCTGCCAGAAGCGATATGCCACTCGTTGTGTATCTTAAGAGATTCATCGTTACTCCTTTCATAGGTTACTGGTATTCTCTGATTCAATACCTCTCGTGACGAAAAAGTCGCTATCTTAATAGTGCAATACTTCTTCCTCCCAGTTGCTCACACTGTTTCCTACTTTTTGTGTACTTGCCAGTCTGCCAGAAGATATATGTCATTAGTTGTGTATCATAAAAGAGTCATCGTTTCTCCTCCTAGGGGTTATTTGAGATTTCTTAATCCAAACCCCTAGTAACGAGGCATTGGCTACCTTAAGAGAGTCATGGTTACTCGACCCAATTGCTCACCCAGTCTGCCACTTTTTCTTACTGTGGCAAGTCTGCCAGAAGCGATATGCCACTCGTTGTGTATCTTAAGAGATTCATCGTTACTCCTTTCATAGGTTACTGGTATTCTCTGATTCAATACCTCTCGTGACGAAAATGTCGCTATCTTAATAGTGCAATACTTCTTCCTCCCAGTTGCTCACACTGTCTACTACTTTTAGTGTAGTTTTGTCTGCCAGAAACTATAATTCACTAGTTGTGTATCATAAATGTGTCATCGTTTCTCCTCCTAGGGGTATTCGAGATTTCTTAATCCAAACCCCTAGTAACGAGGCATTGGCTACCTTAAGAGAGTCATAGTTACTCGTCCCAATTGCTCACCCAGTCTGCCACTTATTCTTACTGTGGCCAGTCTGCCAGAAGCGATATGTCACTCGTTGTGTATCTTAAGAGATTCATCGTTACTCCTTCCATAGGTTACTGGTATTCTCTGATTCAATACCTCTCGTGACGAAAAAGTCGCTATCTTAATAGTGCAATACTTCTTCCTCCCAGTTGCTCACACAGTCTACTACTTTTTGTGTAGTTTTGTCTGCCAGAAACTATAATTCACTAGTTGTGTATCATAAATGTGTCATCGTTTCTCCTCCTAGGGATTATTCGAGATTTCTTAATCCAAACCCCTAGTAACGAGGCATTGGCTACCTTAAGAGAGTCATAGTTACTCGTCCCAATTGTTCACCCAGACTGCCACTTTCTCTTACTGTGGCCAGTCTGCCAGAAGCGATATGTCACACGTTGTGTATCTTAAGAGATTCATCGTTACTCCTTCCATAGGTTACTGGTATTCTCTGATTCAATACATCTCTTGACGAAAAAGGCGCTATCTTAATAGTGCAATACTTCTTCCTCCCAGTTGCTCACACAGTCTACTACTTTTTGTGTAGTTTTTGTTTGCCTGAAACTATAATTCACTACTTGTGTATCATAAAAGAGTCAATGTTTCTCCTCCTAGCGGTTATTCGAGATTTCTTATTCCAAACCCCTAGTAACGAGGCATTGGCTACCTTAAGAGAGTCATAGTTACTCGTCCCAATTGCTCACCCAGTCTGCCTCTTTTTCTTACTGTGGCCAGTCTGCCAGAAGCGATATGTCACTCGTTAGGTATCTTAAGAGATTCATCGTTACTCCTTCCATAGGTTACTGGTATTCTCTGATTCAATACCTCTCGTGACGAAAAAGGCGCTATCTTAATAGTGCAATACTTCTTCCTCCCAGTTGCTCACACTGTTTCCTACTTTTTGTGTACTTGCCAGTCTGCCAGAAGCGATATGTCACTAGTTGTGTATCATAAAAGAGTCATCGTTTCTCCTCCTAGGGGTTATTCGAGATTTCTTAATCCAAACACCTAGTAACAAGGCATTGGCTACCTTAAGAGAGTCATAGTTATTCGTCCCCATAGCTCACCCAGTCTGCCACTTTTTCTTACTGAGGCCAATCTGCCATAAGCGATATGTCACTCGTTGTGTATCTTAAGAGATTCATCGTTACTCCTTCCATAGGTTACTGGTATTCTCTGATTCAATACCTCTCGTGACGAAAAAGTCGCTATCTTAATAGTGCAATACTTCTTCCTCCCACTTGCTCACACAGTCTACTACTTTTTGTGTAGTTTTTGTCTGTCAGAAACTATAATTCACTTGTTGTGTATCATAAAAGAGTCAACGTTTTTCCTCCTAGGGGTTATTCGAGATTTCTTAATCCAAACCCCTAGTAACGAGGCATTGGCTACCTTAAGAGAGTCATAGTTACTCGTCCCAATTGCTCACACAATCTGCCACTTTTTCTTACTGTGGCCAGTCTGCCAGAAGCGATATGTCACTCGTTGTGTATCTTAAGAGATTCATCGTTACTCCTTCCATAGGTTACTGGTATTCTCTGATTCAATACCTCTCGTGACGAAAAAGGCGCTATCTTAATAGTGCAATACTTCTTCCTCCCAGTTGCTCACACAGTCTACTACTTTTTGTGTAGTTTTTGTCTGCCAGAAACTATAATTCACTAGTTGTGTATCATAAAGGAGTCAACGTTTCTCCTCCTAGGGGTTATTCGAGATTTCTTAATCCTAACCCCTAGTAACGAGGCATTGGCTACCTTAAAGAGTCATAGTTACTCGTCCCAATTTCTCACCCAGTCTGCCACTTTTTCTTACTGTGGCCAGTCTGCCAGAAGCGATATGTCACTCGTTGTGTATCTTAAGAGATTCATCGTTACTCCTTCCATAGGTTACTGGTATTCTCTGATTCAATACCTCTCGTGACGAAAAAGTCGCTATCTTAATAGTGCAATACTTCTTCCTCCCAGTTGCTCACACAGTCTACTACTTTTGGTGTAGTTTTGTCTGCCAGAAACTATAATTCACTAGTTGTGTATCATAAATGTGTCATCGTTTCTCCTCCTAGGGGTTATTCGAGATTTCTTAATCCAAACCCCTAGTAACGAGGCATTGGCTACCTTAAGAGAGTCATAGTTACTCGTCCCAATTGCTCACCCAGTCTGCCACTTATTCTTACTGTGGCCAGTCTGCCAGAAGCGATATGTCACTCGTTGTGTATCTTAAGAGATTCATCGTTACTCACTCCATAGGTTACTCGTATTCTCTGATTCAATACCTCTCGTGACGAAACATTGGCTTTCCTAATAGTGCCATACTTCTTCCTCCCAGTTGCTCACACTGTTTCCTACTTTTTGTGTACTTGCCAGTCTGCCAGAAGCGATATGTCACTAGTTGTGTATCATAAAAGAGTCATCGTTTCTCCTCCTAGGGGTTATTCGAGATTTCTTAATCCAAACACCTAGTAACAAGGCATTGGCTACCTTAAGAGAGTCATAGTTACTCGTCCCCATTGCTCACACAGTCTGCCACTTTTTCTTACTGTGGCCAGTCTGCCAGAAGCGATATGCCACTCGTTGTGTATCTTAAGAGATTCATCGTTACTCCTTTCATAGGTTACTGGTATTCTCTGATTCAATACCTCTCGTGACGAAAAAGTCGCTATCTTAATAGTGCAATACTTCTTCCTCCCAGTTGCTCACACTGTTTCCTACTTTTTGTGTACTTGCCAGTCTGCCAGAAGATATATGTCATTAGTTGTGTATCATAAAAGAGTCATCGTTTCTCCTCCTAGGGGTTATTTGAGATTTCTTAATCCAAACCCCTAGTAACGAGGCATTGGCTACCTTAAGAGAGTCATGGTTACTCGACCCAATTGCTCACCCAGTCTGCCACTTTTTCTTACTGGGGCAAGTCTGCCAGAAGCGATATGCCACTCGTTGTGTATCTTAAGAGATTCATCGTTACTCCTTTCATAGGTTACTGGTATTCTCTGATTCAATACCTCTCGTGACGAAAATGTCGCTATCTTAATAGTGCAATACTTCTTCCTCCCAGTTGCTCACACTGTCTACTACTTTTAGTGTAATTTTGTCTGCCAGAAACTATAATTCACTAGTTGTGTATCATAAATGTGTCATCGTTTCTCCTCCTAGGGGTATTCGAGATTTCTTAATCCAAACCCCTAGTAACGAGGCATTGGCTACCTTAAGAGAGTCATAGTTACTCGTCCCAATTGCTCACCCAGTCTGCCACTTATTCTTACTGTGGCCAGTCTGCCAGAAGCGATATGTCACTCGTTGTGTATCTTAAGAGATTCATCGTTACTCCTTCCATAGGTTACTGGTATTCTTCTGATTCAATACCTCTCGTGACGAAAAAGTCGCTATCTTAATAGTGCAATACTTCTTCCTCCCAGTTGCTCACACAGTCTACTACTTTTGGTGTAGTTTTGTCTGCCAGAAACTATAATTCACTAGTTGTGTATCATAAATGTGTCATCGTTTCTCCTCCTAGGGGTTATTCGAGATTTCTTAATCCAAACCCCTAGTAACGAGGCATTGGCTACCTTAAGAGAGTCATAGTTACTCGTCCCAATTGCTCACCGAGTCTGCCACTTATTCTTACTGTGGCCAGTCTGCCAGAAGCGATATGTCACTCGTTGTGTATCTTAAGAGATTCATCGTTACTCACTCCATAGGTTACTCGTATTCTCTGATTCAATACCTCTCGTGACGAAACATTGGCTTTCCTAATAGTGCCATACTTCTTCCTCCCAGTTGCTCACACTGTTTCCTACTTTTTGTGTACTTGCCAGTCTGCCAGAAGCGATATGTCACTAGTTGTGTATCATAAAAGAGTCATCGTTTCTCCTCCTAGGGGTTATTCGAGATTTCTTAATCCAAACACCTAGTAACAAGGCATTGGCTACCTTAAGAGAGTCATAGTTACTCGTCCCCATTGCTCACACAGTCTGCCACTTTTTCTTACTGTGGCCAGTCTGCCAGAAGCAATATGTCACTCGTTGTGTATCTTAAGAGATTCACCGTTACTCCTTCCATAGGTTACTGGTATTCTCTGATTCAATACCTCTCGTGACGAAAAAGTCGCTATCTTAATAGTGCAATACTTCTTCCTCCCAGTTGCTCACACTGTTTCCTACTTTTTGTGTACTTGCCAGTCTGCCAGAAGATATATGTCATTAGTTGTGTATCATAAAAGAGTCATCGTTTCTCCTCCTAGGGGTTATTTGAGATTTCTTAATCCAAACCCCTAGTAACGACGCATTGGCTACCTTAAGAGAGTCATGGTTACTCGACCCAATTGCTCACCCAGTCTGCCACTTTTTCTTACTGTGGCAAGTCTGCCAGAAGCGATATGTCACTCGTTGTGTATCTTAAGAGATTCATCGTTACTCCTTCCATAGGTTACTGGTATTCTCTGATTCAATACCTCTCGTGACGAAAAAGTCGCTATCTTAATAGTGCAATACTTCTTCCTCACAGTTGCTCACAAAGTCTACTACTTTTTGTGTAGTTTTGTCTACCAGAAACTATAATTCCCTAGTTGTGTATCATAAATGTGTCATCGTTTCTCCTCCTAGGGGTTATTCGAGATTTCTTAATCCAAACCCCTAGTAACGAGGCATTGGCTACCTTAAGAGAGTCATAGTTACTCGTCCCAATTGCTCACCCAGTCCGCCACTTATTCTTACTGTGGCCAGTCTGCCAGAAGCGATATGTCACTCGTTGTGTATCTTAAGAGATTCATCGTTACTCACTCCATAGGTTACTCGTATTCTCTGATTCAATACCTCTCGTGACGAAACATTGGCTTTCCTAATAGTGCCATACTTCTTCCTCCCAGTTGCTCACACTGTTTCCTACTTTTTGTGTACTTGCCAGTCTGCCAGATGCGATATGTCACTAGTTGTGTATCATAAAAGAGTCATCGTTTCTCCTCCTAGGGGTTATTCGAGATTTCTTAATCCAAACACCTAGTAACAAGGCATTGGCTACCTTAAGAGAGTCATAGTTACTCGTCCCCATTGCTCACACAGTCTGCCACTTTTTCTTACTGTGGCCAGTCTGCCAGAAGCAATATGTCACTCGTTGTGTATCTTAAGAGATTCACCGTTACTCCTTCCATAGGTTACTGGTATTCTCTGATTCAATACCTCTCGTGACGAAAAAGTCGCTATCTTAATAGTGCAATACTTCTTCCTCCCAGTTGCTCACACTGTTTCCTACTTTTTGTGTACTTGCCAGTCTGCCAGAAGATATATGTCATTAGTTGTGTATCATAAAAGAGTCATCGTTTCTCCTCCTAGGGGTTATTTGAGATTTCTTAATCCAAACCCCTAGTAACGACGCATTGGCTACCTTAAGAGAGTCATGGTTACTCGACCCAATTGCTCACCCAGTCTGCCACTTTTTCTTACTGTGGCAAGTCTGCCAGAAGCGATATGTCACTCGTTGTGTATCTTAAGAGATTCATCGTTACTCCTTCCATAGGTTACTGGTATTCTCTGGTTCAATACCTCTCGTGACGAAAAAGTCGCTATCTTAATAGTGCAATACTTCTTCCTCACAGTTGCTCACAAAGTCTACTACTTTTTGTGTAGTTTTGTCTACCAGAAACTATAATTCCCTAGTTGTGTATCATAAATGTGTCATCGTTTCTCCTCCTAGGGGTTATTCGAGATTTCTTAATCCAAACCCCTAGTAACGAGGCATTGGCTACCTTAAGAGAGTCATAGTTACTCGTCCCAATTGCTCACCCAGTCCGCCACTTATTCTTACTGTGGCCAGTCTGCCAGAAGCGATATGTCACTCGTTGTGTATCTTAAGAGATTCATCGTTACTCACTCCATAGGTTACTCGTATTCTCTGATTCAATACCTCTCGTGACGAAACATTGGCTTTCCTAATAGTGCCATACTTCTTCCTCCCAGTTGCTCACACTGTTTCCTACTTTTTGTGTACTTGCCAGTCTGCCAGAAGCGATATGTCACTAGTTGTGTATCATAAAAGAGTCATCGTTTCTCCTCCTAGGGGTTATTCGAGATTTCTTAATCCAAACACCTAGTAACAAGGCATTGGCTACCTTAAGAGAGACATAGTTACTCGTCCCCATTGCTCACACAGTCTGCCACTTTTTCTTACTGTGGCCAGTCTGCCAGAAGCGATATGTCACTCGTTGTGTATCTTAAGAGATTCATCGTTACTCCTACCATAGGTTACTGGTATTCTCTGATTCAATACCTCTCGTGACGAAAAAGTCGCTATCTTAATAGTGCAATACTTCTTCCTCCCAGTTGCTCACACTGTTTCCTACTTTTTGTGTACTTGCCAGTCTGCCAGAAGATATATGTCATTAGTTGTGTATCAAAAAAGAGTCATCGTTTCTCCTCCTAGGGGTTATTTGAGATTTCTTAATCCAAACCCCTAGTAACGAGGCATTGGCTACCTTAAGAGAGTCATGGTTACTCGACCCAATTGCTCACCCAGTCTGCCACTTTTTCTTACTGTGGCAAGTCTGCCAGAAGCGATATGCCACTCGTTGTGTATCTTAAGAGATTCATCGTTACACCTTTCATAGGTTACTGGTATTCTCTGATTCAATACCTCTCGTGACGAAAATGTCGCTATCTTAATAGTGCAATACTTCTTCCTCCCAGTTGCTCACACTGTCTACTACTTTTTGTGTAGTTTTGTCTGCCAGAAACTATAATTCACTAGTTGTGTATCATAAATGTGTCATCGTTTCTCCTCCTAGGGGTATTCAAGATTTCTTAATCCAAACCCCTAGTAACGAGGCATTGGCTACCTTAAGAGAGTCATAGTTACTCGTCCCAATTGCTCACCCAGTCTGCCACTTATTCTTACTGTGGCCAGTCTGCCAGAAGCGATATGTCACTCGTTGTGTATCTTAAGAGATTCATCGTTACTCCTTCCATAGGTTACTGGTATTCTCTGATTCAATACCTCTCGTGACGAAAAAGTCGCTATCTTAATAGTGCAATACTTCTTCCTCCCAGTTGCTCACACAGTCTACTACTTTTTGTGTAGTTTTTGTCTGCCAGAAACTATAATTCACTAGTTGTGTATCATAAAAGAGTTAACGTATCTCCTCCTAGGGGTTATTCGAGATTTCTTAATCCAAACCCCTAGTAAGGAGGCATTGGCTACCTTAAGAGAGTCATAGTTACTCGTCCCAATTGTTCACCCAGTCTGCCACTTTTTCTTACTGTGGCCAGTCTGCCAGAAGCGATATGTCACTCGTTGTGTATCTTAAGAGATTCATCGTTACTCCTTTCATAGGTTACTGGTATTCTCTGATTCAATACCTCTCGTGACGAAAATGTCGCTATCTTAATAGTGCAATACTTCTTCCTCCCAGTTGCTCACACTGTCTACTACTTTTTGTGTAGTTTTGTCTGCCAGAAACTATAATTCACTAGTTGTGTATCATAAATGTGTCATCGTTTCTCCTCCTAGGGGTACTCGAGATTTCTTAATCCAAACCCCTAGTAACGAGGCATTGGCTACCTTAAGGGAGTCATAGTTACTCGTCCCAATTGCTCACCCAGTCTGCCACTTATTCTTACTGTGGCCAGTCTGCCAGAAGCGATATGTCACTCGTTGTGTATCTTAAGAGATTCATCGTTACTCACTCCATAGGTTACTGGTATTCTCTGATTCAATACCTCTCGTGAGGAAACATTGGCTTTCTTAATAGTGCCATACTTCTTCCTCCCAGTTGCTCACACTGTTTCCTACTTTTTGTGTACTTGCCAGTCTGAAAGAAGCGATATGTCACTAGTTGTGTATCATAAAAGAGTCATCGTTTCTCCTCCTAGGGGTTATTCGAGTTTTCTTAATCCAAACACCTAGTATCAAGGCATTGGCTACCTTAAGAGAGTCATAGTTACTCGTCCCCATTGCTCACCCAGTCTGTAACTTTTTCGTACTGTGGCCAGTTTGCCAGAAGCGATATGTCACTCGTTGTGTATTTTAAGAGATTCCTCGTTACTCCCTCCATAGGTTTCTCGTATTCTCTGATTCAATACCTCTCGTGACGAAAAAGTCGCTATCTTAATAGTGCAATACTTCTTCCTCCCAGTTGCTCACACTGTTTCCTACTTTTTGTGTACTTGCCAGTCTGCCAGAAGATATATGTCATTAGTTGTGTATCATAAAAGAGTCATCGTTTCTCCTCCTAGGGGTTATTAGAGATTTCTTAATCCAAACCCCTAGTAACGAGGCATTGGCTACCTTAAGAGAGTCATGGTTACTCGTCCCAATTGCTCACCCAGTCTGCCACTTTTTCTTACTGTGGCAAGTCTGCCAGAAGTGATATGTCACTCGTTGTGTATCTTAAGAGATTCATCGTTACTCCTTCCATAGGTTACTGGTATTCTCTGATTCAATTCCTCTCGTGACGAAAAAGTCGCTATCTTAATAGTGCAATACTTCTTCCTCCCAGTTGCTCACACAGTCTACTACTTTTTGTGTAGTTATTGTCTGCCAGAAACTATAATTCACTAATTGTGTATCATAAAAGAGTTAACGTATCTCCTCCTAGGGGTTATTCGAGATTTCTTAATCCAAACCCCTAGTAACGAGGCATTGGCTACCTTAAGAGAGTCATAGTTACTCGTCCCAATTGTTCACCCAGTCTGCCACTTTTTCTTACTGTGGCCAGTCTGCCAGAAGCGATATGTCACTCGTTGTGTATCTTAAGAGATTCATCGTTACTCCTTTCATAGGTTACTGGTATTCTCTGATTCAATACCTCTCGTGACGAAAATGTCGCTATCTTAATAGTGCAATACTTCTTCCTCCCAGTTGCTCACACTGTCTACTACTTTTTGTGTAGTTTTGTCTGCCAGAAACTATAATTCACTAGTTGTGTATCATAAATGTGTCATCGTTTCTCCTCCTAGGGGTACTCGAGATTTCTTAATCCAAACCCCTAGTAACGAGGCATTGGCTACCTTAAGAGAGTCATAGTTACTCGTCCCAATTGCTCACCCAGTCTGCCACTTATTCTTACTGTGGCCAGTCTGCCAGAAGCGATATGTCACTCGTTGTGTATCTTAAGAGATTCATCGTTACTCCTTCCATAGGTTACTGGTATTCTCTGATTCAATACCTCTCGTGACGAAACATTGGCTTTCTTAATAGTGCCATACTTCTTCCTCCCAGTTGCTCACACTGTTTCCTACTTTTTGTGTACTTGCCAGTCTGAAAGAAGCGATATGTCACTAGTTGTGTATCATAAAAGAGTCATCGTTTCTCCTCCTAGGGGTTATTCGAGTTTTCTTAATCCAAACACCTAGTATCAAGGCATTGGCTACCTTAAGAGAGTCATAGTTACTCGTCCCCATTGCTCACCCAGTCTGTAACTTTTTCGTACTGTGGCCAGTCTGCCAGAAGCGATATGTCACTCGTTGTGTATTTTAAGAGATTCCTCGTTACTCCCTCCATAGGTTACTCGTATTCTCTGATTCAATACCTCTCGTGACGAAAAAGTCGCTATCTTAATAGTGCAATACTTCTTCCTCCCAGTTGCTCACACTGTTTCCTACTTTTTGTGTACTTGCCAGTCTGCCAGAAGATATATGTCATTAGTTGTGTATCATAAAAGAGTCATCGTTTCTCCTCCTAGGGGTTATTAGAGATTTCTTAATCCAAACCCCTAGTAACGAGGCATTGGCTACCTTAAGAGAGTCATGGTTACTCGTCCCAATTGCTCACCCAGTCTGCCACTTTTTCTTACTGTGGCAAGTCTGCCAGAAGTGATATGTCACTCGTTGTGTATCTTAAGAGATTCATCGTTACTCCTTCCATAGGTTACTGGTATTCTCTGATTCAATTCCTCTCGTGACGAAAAAGTCGCTATCTTAATAGTGCAATACTTCTTCCTCCCAGTTGCTCACACAGTCTACTACTTTTTGTGTAGTTTTTGTCTGCCAGAAACTATAATTCACTAGTTGTGTATCATAAAAGAGTTAACGTATCTCCTCCTTACGGGTTATTCGAGATTTCTTAATCCAAACCCCGAGTAACGAGGCATTGGCTACCTTAAGAGAGTCATAGTTACTCGTCCCAATTGTTCACCCAGTCTGCCACTTTTTCTTACTGTGGCCAGTCTGCCAGAAGCGATATGTCACTCGTTGTGTATCTTAAGAGATTCATCGTTACTCCTTTCATAGGTTACTGGTATTCTCTGATTCAATACCTCTCGTGACGAAAATGTCGCTATCTTAATAGTGCAATACTTCTTCCTCCCAGTTGCTCACACTGTCTACTACTTTTTGTGTAGTTTTGTCTGCCAGAAACTATAATTCACTAGTTGTGTATCATAAATGTGTCATCGTTTCTCCTCCTAGGGGTATTCGAGATTTCTTAATCCAAACCCCTAGTAACGAGGCATTGGCTACCTTAAGAGAGTCATAGTTACTCGTCCCTATTGCTCACCCAGTCTGCCACTTATTCTTACTGTGGCCAGTCTGCCAGAAGCGATATGTCACTCGTTGTGTATCTTAAGAGATTCATCGTTACTCCTTCCATAGGTTACTGGTATTCTCTGATTCAATACCTCTCGTGACGAAAAAGTCGCTATCTTAATAGTGCAATACCTCTTCCTCCCAGTTGCTCACACAGTCTACTTCTTTTTGTGTAGTTTTTGTCTGCCAGAAACTATAATTCACTAGTTGTGTATCATAAAAGAGCCAACGTATCTCCTCCTAGGGGTTATTCGAGATTTCTTAATCCAAACACCTAGTAACGAGGCATTTACTACCTTAAGAGAGTCATAGTTACTCGTTCCAATTGCTCACACAGTCTGCCACTTTTTCTTACTGTGGCCAGTCTGCCAGAAGCGATATGTCACTCGTTGTGTATCTTAAGAGATTCATCGTTACTCCTTTCATAGGTTACTGGTATTCTCTGATTCAATACCTCTCGTGACGAAAAAGTCGCTATCTTAATAGTGCAATATTTTATCCTCCCAGTTGCTCACACTGTCTACTACTTTTTGTGTAGTTTTGTCTGTCAGAAACTATAATTCACTAGTTGTGTATCATAAATGTGTCATCGTTTCTCCTCCTAGGGGTATTCGAGATTTCTTAATCCAAACCCCTAGTAACGAGGCATTGGCTACCTTAAGAGAGTCATTGTTACTCGTCCCAATTGCTCACCCAGTCTGCCACTTATTCGTACTGTGGCCAGTCTGCCAGAAGCGATATGTCACTCGTTGTGTATCTTAAGAGATTCATCGTTACTCCTTCCATAGGTTACTGGTATTCTCTGATTCAATACCTCCCGTGACGAAAAAGTCGCTATTTTAATAGTGCAATACTTCTTCCTCCCAGTTGCTCACACTGTTTCCTACTTTTTGTGTACTTGCCAGTCTGCCAGAAGAGATATGTCACTAGTTGTGTATCATAAAAGAGTCATCGTTTCTCCTCCTATTGGTTATTCGAGATTTCTTGATCCAAACCCCTAGTAACGAGGCATTGGCTACCTTAAGAGAGTCATAGTTACTCGTCCCAATTGCTCACCCAGTCTGCCACTTATTCTTACTGTGGCCAGTCTGCCAGAAGCGATATGTCACTCGTTGTGTATCTTAAGAGATTCATCGTTACTCCTTCCATAGGTTACTGGTATTCTCTGATTGAATACCTCTCGTGACGAAACATTGGCTTTCTTAATAGTGCCATACTTCTTCCTCCCAGTTGCTCACACTGTTTCCTACTTTTTGTGTACTTGCCAGTCTGAAAGAAGCGATATGTCACTAGTTGTGTATCATAAAAGAGTCATCGTTTCTCCTCCTAGAGGTTATTCGAGATTTCTTAATCCAAACACCTAGTATCAAGGCATTGGCTACCTTAAGAGAGTCATAGTTACTCGTCCCCATTGCTCACCCAGTCTGTAACTTTTTCGTACTGTGGCCAGTCTGCCAGAAGCGATATGTCACTCGTTGTGTATCTTAATAGATTCATCGTTACTCCCTCCATAGGTTACTCGTATTCTCTGATTCAATACCTCTCGTGACGAAACATTGGCTCTCTTAATAGTGCCATACTTCTTCCTCCCAGTTGCTCACACTGTTTCCTACTTTTTGTGTACTTGCCAGTCTGCCAGAAGCGATATGTCACTAGTTGTGTATCATAAAAGAGTCATCGTTTCTCCTCCTAGGGGTTATTCGAGATTTCTTAATCCAAACACCTAGTAACAAGGCATTGGCTACCTTAAGAGAGTCATAGTTACTCGTCCCCATTGCTCTCACAGTCTGCCACTTTTTCTTACTGTCTCCAGTCTGCCAGAAGCGATATGTCACTCGTTGTGTATCTTAAGAGATTCATCGTTACTCCTTCCATAGGCTACTGGTATTCTCTGATTCAATACCTCTCGTGACGAAAAAGTCGCTATCTTAATAGTGCAATACCTCTTCCTCCCAGTTGCTCACACAGTCTACTACTTTTTGTGTAGTTTTTGTCTGCCAGAAACTATAATTCACTAGTTGTGTATCATAAAAGAGTCAACGTATCTCCTCCTAGGGGTTATTCGAGATTTCTTAATCCAAACACCTAGTAACGAGGCATTGGCTACCTTAAGAGAGTCATAGTTACTCGTCCCAATTGCTCACCCAGTCTGCCACTTTTTCTTACTGTGGCCAGTCTGCCAGGAGCGATATGTCACTCGTTGTGTATCTTAAGAGATTCGTCGTTACTCCTTTCATAGGATACTGGTATTCTCTGATTCAATACCTCTCGTGACGAAAAAGTCGCTATCTTAATAGTGCAATACTTCTTCCTCCCAGTTGCTCACACTGTCTACTACTTTTTGTGTAGTTTTGTCTGCAGAAACTATAATTCACTAGTTGTGTATCATAAATGTGTCATCGTTTCTCCTCCTAGGGATATTCGAGATTTCTTAATCCAAACCCGTAGTAACGAGGCATTGGCTACCTTAAGAGAGTCATAGTTACTCGTCCCAATTGCTCACCCAGTCTGCCACTTATTCTTACTGTGGCCAGTCTGCCAGAAGCGATATGTCACTCGTTGTGTATCTTAAGAGATTCATCGTTACTCCTTTCATAGGTTACTGGTATTCTCTGATTCAATACCTCTCGTGACGAAAAAGTCGCTATCTTAATAGTGCAATACTTTATCCTCCCAGTTGCTCACACTGTCTACTACTTTTTGTGTAGTTTTGTCTGTCAGAAACTATAATTCACTAGTTGTGTATCATAAATGTGTCATCGTTTCTCCTCCTAGGGGTATTCGAGATTTCTTAATCCAAACCCCTAGTAACGAGGCATTGGCTACCTTAAGAGAGTCATTGTTACTCGTCCCAATTGCTCACCCAGTCTGCCACTTATTCGTACTGTGGCCAGTCTGCCAGAAGCGATATGTCACTCGTTGTGTATCTTAAGAGATTCATCGTTACTCCTTCCATAGGTTACTGGTATTCTCTGATTCAATACCTCCCGTGACGAAAAAGTCGCTATCTTAATAGTGCAATACTTCTTCCTCCCAGTTGCTCACACTGTTTCCTACTTTTTGTGTACTTGCCAGTCTGCCAGAAGAGATATGTCACTAGTTGTGTATCATAAAAAAGTCATCGTTTCTCCTCCTATTGGTTATTCGAGATTTCTTGATCCAAACCCCTAGTAACGAGGCATTGGCTACCTTAAGAGAGTCATAGTTACTCGTCCCAATTGCTCACCCAGTCTGCCACTTATTCTTACTGTGGCCAGTCTGCCAGAAGCGATATGTCACTCGTTGTGTATCTTAAGAGATTCATCGTTACTCCTTCCATAGGTTACTGGTATTCTCTGATTGAATACCTCTCGTGACGAAACATTGGCTTTCTTAATAGTGCCATACTTCTTCCTCCCAGTTGCTCACACTGTTTCCTACTTTTTGTGTACTTGCCAGTCTGAAAGAAGCGATATGTCACTAGTTGTGTATCATAAAAGAGTCATCGTTTCTCCTCCTAGAGGTTATTCGAGATTTCTTAATCCAAACACCTAGTATCAAGGCATTGGCTACCTTAAGAGAGTCATAGTTACTCGTCCCCATTGCTCACCCAGTCTGTAACTTTTTCGTACTGTGGCCAGTCTGCCAGAAGCGATATGTCACTCGTTGTGTATCTTAATAGATTCATCGTTACTCCCTCCATAGGTTACTCGTATTCTCTGATTCAATACCTCTCGTGACGAAACATTGGCTCTCTTAATAGTGCCATACTTCTTCCTCCCAGTTGCTCACACTGTTTCCTACTTTTTGTGTACTTGACAGTCTGCCAGAAGCGATATGTCACTAGTTGTGTATCATAAAAGAGTCATCGTTTCTCCTCCTAGGGGTTATTCGAGATTTCTTAATCCAAACACCTAGTAACAAGGCATTGGCTACCTTAAGAGAGTCATAGTTACTCGTCCCCATTGCTCTCACAGTCTGCCACTTTTTCTTACTGTGGCCAGTCTGCCAGAAGCGATATGTCACTCGTTGTCTATCTTAAGAGATTCATCGTTACTCCTTCCATAGGCTACTGGTATTCTCTGATTCAATACCTCTCGTGACGAAAAAGTCGCATTCTTAATAGTGCAATACCTCTTCCTCCCAGTTGCTCACACAGTCTACTACTTTTTGTGTAGTTTTTGTCTGCCAGAAACTATAATTCACTAGTTGTGTATCATAAAAGAGTCAACGTATCTCCTCCTAGGGGTTATTCGAGATTTCTTAATCCAAACACCTAGTAACGAGGCATTGGCTACCTTAAGAGAGTCATAGTTACTCGTCCCAATTGCTCACCCAGTCTGCCACTTTTTCTTACTGTGGCCAGTCTGCCAGGAGCGATATGTCACTCGTTGTGTATCTTAAGAGATTCGTCGTTACTCCTTTCATAGGTTACTGGTATTCTCTGATTCAATACCTCTCGTGACGAAAAAGTCGCTATCTTAATAGTGCAATACTTCTTCCTCCCAGTTGCTCACACTGTCTACTACTTTTTGTGTAGTTTTGTCTGCCAGAAACTATAATTCACTAGTTGTGTATCATAAATGTGTCATCGTTTCTCCTCCTAGGGATATTCGAGATTTCTTAATCCAAACCCCTAGTAACGAGGCATTGGCTACCTTAAGAGAGTCATAGTTACTCGTCCCAATTGCTCACCCAGTCTGCCACTTATTCTTACTGTGGCCAGTCTGCCAGAAGCGATATGTCACTCGTTGTGTATCTTAAGAGATTCATCGTTACTCCTTTCATAGGTTACTGGTATTCTCTGATTCAATACCTCTCGTGACGAAAAAGTCGCTATCTTCATAGTGCAATACTTCTTCCTCCCAGTTGCTCACACTGTCTACTACTTTTTGTGTCGTTTTGTCTGTCAGAAACTATAATTCACTAGTTGTGTATCATAAATGTGTCATCGTTTCTCCTCCTAGGGGTATTCGAGATTTCTTAATCCAAACCCCTAGTAACGAGGCATTGGCTACCTTAAGAGAGTCATTGTTACTCGTCCCAATTGCTCACCCAGTCTGCCACTTATTCGTACTGTGGCCAGTCTGCCAGAAGCGATATGTCACTCGTTGTGTATCTTAAGAGATTCATCGTTACTCCTTCCATAGGTTACTGGTATTCTCTGATTCAATACCTCCCGTGACGAAAAAGTCGATATCTTAATAGTGCAATACTTCTTCCTCCCAGTTGCTCACACTGTTTCCTACTTTTTGTGTACTTGCCAGTCTGCCAGAAGAGATATGTCACTAGTTGTGTATCATAAAAGAGTCATCGTTTCTCCTCCTATTGGTTATTCGAGATTTCTTGATCCAAACCCCTAGTAACGAGGCATTGGCTACCTTAAGAGAGTCATAGTTACTCGTCCCAATTGCTCACCCAGTCTGCCACTTATTCTTACTGTGGCCAGTCTGCCAGAAGCGATATGTCACTCGTTGTGTATCTTAAGAGATTCATCGTTACTCCTTCCATAGGTTACTGGTATTCTCTGATTCAATACCTCTCGTGACGAAACATTGGCTTTCTTAATAGTGCCATACTTCTTCCTCCCAGTTGCTCACACTGTTTCCTACTTTTTGTGTGCTTGCCAGTCTGAAAGAAGCGATATGTCACTAGTTGTGTATCATAAAAGAGTCATCGTTTCTCCTCCTAGAGGTTATTCGAGATTTCTTAATCCAAACACCTAGTATCAAGGCATTGGCTACCTTAAGAGAGTCATAGTTACTCGTCCTCATTGCTCACCCAGTCTGTAACTTTTTCGTACTGTGGCCAGTCTGCCAGAAGCGATATGTCACTCGTTGTGTATCTTAAGAGATTCATCGTTACTCCTTCCATAGGCTACTGGTATTCTCTGATTCAATACCTCTCGTGACGAAACATTGGCTCTCTTAATAGTGCCATACTTCTTCCTCCCAGTTGCTCACACTGTTTCCTACTTTTTGTGTACTTGCCAGTCTGCCAGAAGCGATATGTCACTAGTTGTGTATCATAAAAGAGTCATCGTTTCTCCTCCTAGGGGTTATTCGAGATTTCTTAATCCAAACACCTAGTAACAAGGCATTGGCTACCTTAAGAGAGTCATAGTTACTCGTCCCCATTGCTCTCACAGTCTGCCACTTTTTCTTACTGTGGCCAGTCTGCCAGAAGCGATATGTCACTCGTTGTGTATCTTAAGAGATTCATCGTTACTCCTTCCATAGGCTACTGGTATTCTCTGATTCAATACCTCTCGTGACGAAAAAGTCGCTATCTTAATAGTGCAATACCTCTTCCTCCCAGTTGCTCACACAGTCTACTACTTTTTGTGTAGTTTTTGTCTGCCAGAAACTATAATTCACTAGTTGTGTATCATAAAACAGTCAACGTTTCTCCTCCTAGGGGTTATTCGAGATTTCTTAATCCAAACCCCTAGTAACGAGGCATTGGCAACTTAAGAGAGTCATAGTTTCTCGTCCCAATTGCTCACCCAGTCTGCCACTTTTTCTTACTGTGGCCAGTCTGCCAGAAGCGATATGTCACTAGTTGTGTATCATAAAAGAGTCATCGTTTCTCCTCCTAGGGGTTATTCCAGATTTCTTAATCCAAACCCCTAGTAACGAGGCATTGGCTACCTTAAGAGAGTCATAGTTACTCGTCCCAATTGCTCACCCAGTCTGCCACTTATTCTTACTGTGGCCAGTCTGCCAGAAGCGATATGTCACTCGTTGTGTATCTTAAGAGATTCATCGTTACTCCTTCCATAGGTTACTGGTATTCTCTGATTCAATACCTCCCGTGACGAAAAAGTCGCTATCTTAATAGTGCAATACTTCTTCCTCCCAGTTGCTCACACTGTTTCCTACTTTTTGTGTACTTGCCAGTCTGCCAGAAGAGATATGTCACTAGTTGTGTATCATAAAAGAGTCATCGTTTCTCCTCCTATTGGTTATTCGAGATTTCTTGATCCAAACCCCTAGTAACGAGGCATTGGCTACCTTAAGAGAGTCATAGTTACTCGTCCCAATTGCTCACCCAGTCTGCCACTTATTCTTACTGTGGCCAGTCTGCCAGAAGCGATATGTCACTCGTTGTGTATCTTAAGAGATTCATCGTTACTCCTTCCATAGGTTACTGGTATTCTCTGATTCAATACCTCTCGTGACGAAACATTGGCTTTCTTAATAGTGCCATACTTCTTCCTCCCAGTTGCTCACACAGTCTACTACTTTTTGTGTAGTTTTTGTCTGCCAGAAACTATAATTCACTAGTTGTGTATCATAAATGTGTCATCGTTTCTCTTCCTAGGGGTATTCGAGATTTCTTAATCCAAACACCTAGTATCAAGGCATTGGCTACCTTAAGAGAGTCATAGTTACTCGTCCTCATTGCTCACCCAGTCTGTAACTTTTTCGTACTGTGGCCAGTCTGCCAGAAGCGATATGTCACTCGTTGTGTATCTTAAGAGATTCATCGTTACTCCTTCCATAGGCTACTGGTATTCTCTGATTCAATACCTCTCGTGACGAAACATTGGCTCTCTTAATAGTGCCATACTTCTTCCTCCCAGTTGCTCACACTGTTTCCTACTTTTTGTGTACTTGCCAGTCTGCCAGAAGCGATATGTCACTAGTTGTGTATCATAAAAGAGTCATCGTTTCTCCTCCTAGGGGTTATTCGAGATTTCTTAATCCAAACACCTAGTAACAAGGCATTGGCTACCTTAAGAGAGTCATCGTTACTCGTCCCAATTGCTCACCCAGTCTGCCACTTTTTCTTACTGTGGCCAGTCTGCCAGGAGCGATATGTCACTCGTTGTGTATCTTAAGAGATTCGTCGTTACTCCTTTCATAGGTTACTGGTATTCTCTGATTCAATACCTCTCGTGACGAAAAAGTCGCTATCTTAATAGTGCAATACTTCTTCCTCCCAGTTGCTCACACTGTCTACTACTTTTTGTGTAGTTTTGTCTGCCAGAAACTATAATTCACTAGTTGTGTATCATAAATGTGTCATCGTTTCTCCTCCTAGGGGTATTCGAGATTTCTTAATCCAAACCCCTAGTAACGAGGCATTGGCTACCTTAAGAGAGTCATAGTTACTCGTCCCAATTGCTCACCCAGTCTGCCACTTTTTCTTACTGTGGCCAGTCTGCCAGAAGCGATATGTCACTCGTTGTGTATCTTAAGAGATTCATCGTTACTCCTTGCATAGGTTACTGGTATTCTCTGATTCAATACCTCCCGTGACGAAAAAGTCGCTATCTTAATAGTGCAATACTTCTTCCTCCCAGTTGCTCACACTGTCTACTACTTTTTGTGTAGTTTTGTCTGCCAGAAACTATAATTCACTAGTTGTGTATCATAAATGTGTCATCGTTTCTCCTCCTAGGGGTATTCGAGATTTCTTAATCCAAACCCCTAGTAACGAGGCATTGGCTACCTTAAGAGAGTCATAGTTACTCGTCCCTATTGCTCACCCAGTCTGCCACTTATTCTTACTGTGGCCAGTCTGCCAGAAGCGATATGTCACTCGTTGTGTATCTTAAGAGATTCATCGTTACTCCTTCCATAGGCTACTGGTATTCTCTGATTCAATACCTCTCGTGACGAAAAAGTCGCTATCTTAATAGTGCAATACGTCTTCCTCCCAGTTGCTCACACAGTCTACTACTTTTTGTGTAGTTTTTGTCTGCCAGAAACTATAATTCACTAGTTGTGTATCATAAAAGAGTCAACGTATCTCCTCCTAGGGGTTATTCGAGATTTCTTAATCCAAACACCTAGTAACGAGGCATTGGCTACCTTAAGAGAGTCATAGTTACACGTCCCAATTGCTCACCCAGTCTGCCACTTTTTCTTACTGTGGCCAGTCTGCCAAGAGCGATATGTCACTCGTTGTGTATCTTAAGAGATTCGTCGTTACTCCTTTCATAGGTTACTGGTATTCTCTGATTCAATACCTCTCGTAACGAAAAAGTCGCTATCTTAATAGTGCAATACTTCTTCCTCCCAGTTGCTCACACTGTCTACTACTTTTTGTGTAGTTTTGTCTGCCAGAAACTATAATTCACTAGTTGTGTATCATAAATGTGTCATCGTTTCTCCTCCTAGGGATATTCGAGATTTCTTAATCCAAACCCGTAGTAACGAGGCATTGGCTACCTTAAGAGAGTCATAGTTACTCGTCCCAATTGCTCACCCAGTCTGCCACTTATTCTTACTGTGGCCAGTCTGCCAGAAGCGATATGTCACTCGTTGTGTATCTTAAGAGATTCATCGTTACTCCTTCCATAGGCTACTGGTATTCTCTGATTCAATACCTCTCGTGACGAAAAAGTCGCTATCTTAATAGTGCAATACCTCTTCCTCCCAGTTGCTCACACAGTCTACTACTTTTTGTGTAGTTTTTGTCTGCCAGAAACTATAATTCACTAGTTGTGTATCATAAAACAGTCAACGTTTCTCCTCCTAGGGGTTATTCGAGATTTCTTAATCCAAACCCCTAGTAACGAGGCATTGGCAACTTAAGAGAGTCATAGTTTCTCGTCCCAATTGCTCACCCAGTCTGCCACTTTTTCTTACTGTGGCCAGTCTGCCAGAAGCGATATGTCACTAGTTGTGTATCATAAAAGAGTCATCGTTTCTCCTCCTAGGGGTTATTCCAGATTTCTTAATCCAAACCCCTAGTAACGAGGCATTGGCTACCTTAAGAGAGTCATAGTTACTCGTCCCAATTGCTCACCCAGTCTGCCACTTATTCTTACTGTGGCCAGTCTGCCAGAAGCGATATGTCACTCGTTGTGTATCTTAAGAGATTCATCGTTACTCCTTCCATAGGTTACTGGTATTCTCTGATTCAATACCTCCCGTGACGAAAAAGTCGCTATCTTAATAGTGCAATACTTCTTCCTCCCAGTTGCTCACACTGTTTCCTACTTTTTGTGTACTTGCCAGTCTGCCAGAAGAGATATGTCACTAGTTGTGTATCATAAAAGAGTCATCGTTTCTCCTCCTATTGGTTATTCGAGATTTCTTGATCCAAACCCCTAGTAACGAGGCATTGGCTACCTTAAGAGAGTCATAGTTACTCGTCCCAATTGCTCACCCAGTCTGCCACTTATTCTTACTGTGGCCAGTCTGCCAGAAGCGATATGTCACTCGTTGTGTATCTTAAGAGATTCATCGTTACTCCTTCCATAGGTTACTGGTATTCTCTGATTCAATACCTCTCGTGACGAAACATTGGCTTTCTTAATAGTGCCATACTTCTTCCTCCCAGTTGCTCACACAGTCTACTACTTTTTGTGTAGTTTTTGTCTGCCAGAAACTATAATTCACTAGTTGTGTATCATAAATGTGTCATCGTTTCTCTTCCTAGGGGTATTCGAGATTTCTTAATCCAAACACCTAGTATCAAGGCATTGGCTACCTTAAGAGAGTCATAGTTACTCGTCCTCATTGCTCACCCAGTCTGTAACTTTTTCGTACTGTGGCCAGTCTGCCAGAAGCGATATGTCACTCGTTGTGTATCTTAAGAGATTCATCGTTACTCCTTCCATAGGCTACTGGTATTCTCTGATTCAATACCTCTCGTGACGAAACATTGGCTCTCTTAATAGTGCCATACTTCTTCCTCCCAGTTGCTCACACTGTTTCCTACTTTTTGTGTACTTGCCAGTCTGCCAGAAGCGATATGTCACTAGTTGTGTATCATAAAAGAGTCATCGTTTCTCCTCCTAGGGGTTATTCGAGATTTCTTAATCCAAACACCTAGTAACAAGGCATTGGCTACCTTAAGAGAGTCATCGTTACTCGTCCCAATTGCTCACCCAGTCTGCCACTTTTTCTTACTGTGGCCAGTCTGCCAGGAGCGATATGTCACTCGTTGTGTATCTTAAGAGATTCGTCGTTACTCCTTTCATAGGTTACTGGTATTCTCTGATTCAATACCTCTCGTGACGAAAAAGTCGCTATCTTAATAGTGCAATACTTCTTCCTCCCAGTTGCTCACACTGTCTACTACTTTTTGTGTAGTTTTGTCTGCCAGAAACTATAATTCACTAGTTGTGTATCATAAATGTGTCATCGTTTCTCCTCCTAGGGATATTCGAGATTTCTTAATCCAAACCCCTAGTAACGAGGCATTGGCTACCTTAAGAGAGTCATAGTTACTCGTCCCAATTGCTCACCCAGTCTGCCACTTATTCTTACTGTGGCCAGTCTGCCAGAAGCGATATGTCACTCGTTGTGTATCTTAAGAGATTCATCGTTACTCCTTGCATAGGTTACTGGTATTCTCTGATTCAATACCTCCCGTGACGAAAAAGTCGCTATCTTAATAGTGCAATACTTCTTCCTCCCAGTTGCTCACACTGTCTACTACTTTTTGTGTAGTTTTGTCTGCCAGAAACTATAATTCACTAGTTGTGTATCATAAATGTGTCATCGTTTCTCCTCCTAGGGGTATTCGAGATTTCTTAATCCAAACCCCTAGTAACGAGGCATTGGCTACCTTAAGAGAGTCATAGTTACTCGTCCCTATTGCTCACCCAGTCTGCCACTTATTCTTACTGTGGCCAGTCTGCCAGAAGCGATATGTCACTCGTTGTGTATCTTAAGAGATTCATCGTTACTCCTTCCATAGGCTACTGGTATTCTCTGATTCAATACCTCTCGTGACGAAAAAGTCGCTATCTTAATAGTGCAATACCTCTTCCTCCCAGTTGCTCACACAGTCTACTACTTTTTGTGTAGTTTTTGTCTGCCAGAAACTATAATTCACTAGTTGTGTATCATAAAAGAGTCAACGTATCTCCTCCTAGGGGTTATTCGAGATTTCTTAATCCAAACACCTAGTAACGAGGCATTGGCTACCTTAAGAGAGTCATAGTTACACGTCCCAATTGCTCACCCAGTCTGCCACTTTTTCTTACTGTGGCCAGTCTGCCAAGAGCGATATGTCACTCGTTGTGTATCTTAAGAGATTCGTCGTTACTCCTTTCATAGGTTACTGGTATTCTCTGATTCAATACCTCTCGTAACGAAAAAGTCGCTATCTTAATAGTGCAATACTTCTTCCTCCCAGTTGCTCACACTGTCTACTACTTTTTGTGTAGTTTTGTCTGCCAGAAACTATAATTCACTAGTTGTGTATCATAAATGTGTCATCGTTTCTCCTCCTAGGGATATTCGAGATTTCTTAATCCAAACCCGTAGTAACGAGGCATTGGCTACCTTAAGAGAGTCATAGTTACTCGTCCCAATTGCTCACCCAGTCTGCCACTTATTCTTACTGTGGCCAGTCTGCCAGAAGCGAAATGTCACTCGTTGTGTATCTTAAGAGATTCATCGTTACTCCTTTCATAGGTTACTGGTATTCTCTGATTCAATACCTCTCGTGACGAAAAAGTCGCTATCTTAATAGTGCAATACTTCTTCCTCCCAGTTGCTCACACTGTCTACTACTTTTTGTGTAGTTTTGTCTGTCAGAAACTATAATTCACTAGTTGTGTATCATAAATGTGTCATCGTTTCTCCTCCTAGGGGTATTCGAGATTTCTTAATCCAAACCCCTAGTAACGAGGCATTGGCTACCTGAAGAGAGTCATTGTTACTCGTCCCAATTGCTCACCCAGTCTGCCACTTATTCGTACTGTGGCCAGTCTGCCAGAAGCGATATGTCACTCGTTGTGTATCTTAAGAGATTCATCGTTACTCCTTCCATAGGTTACTGGTATTCTCTGATTCAATACCTCCCGTGACGAAAAAGTCGCTATCTTAATAGTGCAATACTTCTTCCTCCCAGTTGCTCACACTGTTTCCTACTTTTTGTGTACTTGCCAGTCTGCCAGAAGAGATATGTCACTAGTTGTGTATCATAAAAGAGTCATCGTTTCTCCTCCTATTGGTTATTCGAGATTTCTTGATCCAAACCCCTAGTAACGAGGCATTGGCTACCTTAAGAGAGTCATAGTTACTCGTCCCAATTGCTCACCCAGTCTGCCACTTATTCTTACTGTGGCCAGTCTGCCAGAAGCGATATGTCACTCGTTGTGTATCAAGAGATTCATCGTTACTCCTTCCATAGGTTACTGGTATTCTCTGATTCAATACCTCTCGTGACGAAACATTGGCTTTCTTAATAGTGCCATACTTCTTCCTCCCAGTTGCTCACACTGTTTCCTACTTTTTGTGTGCTTGCCAGTCTGAAAGAAGCGATATGTCACTAGTTGTGTATCATAAAAGAGTCATCGTTTCTCCTCCTAGAGGTTATTCGAGATTTCTTAATCCAAACACCTAGTATCAAGGCATTGGCTACCTTAAGAGAGTCATAGTTACTCGTCCTCATTGCTCACCCAGTCTGTAACTTTTTCGTACTGTGGCCAGTCTGCCAGAAGCGATATGTCACTCGTTGTGTATCTTAAGAGATTCATCGTTACTCCTTCCATAGGCTACTGGTATTCTCTGATTCAATACCTCTCGTGACGAAACATTGGCTCTCTTAATAGTGCCATACTTCTTCCTCCCAGTTGCTCACACTGTTTCCTACTTTTTGTGTACTTGCCAGTCTGCCAGAAGCGATATGTCACTAGTTGTGTATCATAAAAGAGTCATCGTTTCTCCTCCTAGGGGTTATTCGAGATTTCTTAATCCAAACACCTAGTAACAAGGCATTGGCTACCTTAAGAGAGTCATCGTTACTCGTCCCAATTGCTCACCCAGTCTGCCACTTTTTCTTACTGTGGCCAGTCTGCCAGGAGCGATATGTCACTCGTTGTGTATCTTAAGAGATTCGTCGTTACTCCTTTCATAGGTTACTGGTATTCTCTGATTCAATACCTCTCGTGACGAAAAAGTCGCTATCTTAATAGTGCAATACTTCTTCCTCCCAGTTGCTCACACTGTCTACTACTTTTTGTGTAGTTTTGTCTGCCAGAAACTATAATTCACTAGTTGTGTATCATAAATGTGTCATCGTTTCTCCTCCTAGGGATATTCGAGATTTCTTAATCCAAACACCTAGTATCAAGGCATTGGCTACCTTAAGAGAGTCATAGTTACTCGTCCTCATTGCTCACCCAGTCTGTAACTTTTTCGTACTGTGGCCAGTCTGCCAGAAGCGATATGTCACTAGTTGTGTATCATAAAAGAGTCATCGTTTCTCCTCCTAGGGGTTATTCGAGATTTCTTAATCCAAACACCTAGTAACAAGGCATTGGCTACCTTAAGAGAGTCATAGTTACTCGTCCCCATTGCTCTCACAGTCTGCCACTTTTTCTTACTGTGGCCAGTCTGCCAGAAGCGATATGTCACTCGTTGTGTATCTTAAGAGATTCATCGTTACTCCTTCCATAGGCTACTGGTATTCTCTGATTCAATACCTCTCGTGACGAAAAAGTCGCTATCTTAATAGTGCAATACCTCTTCCTCCCAGTTGCTCACACAGTCTACTACTTTTTGTGTAGTTTTTGTCTGCCAGAAACTATAATTCACTAGTTGTGTATCATAAAACAGTCAACGTTTCTCCTCCTAGGGGTTATTCGAGATTTCTTAATCCAAACCCCTAGTAACGAGGCATTGGCTACCTTAAGAGAGTCATAGTTACTCGTCCCAATTGCTCACCCAGTCTGCCACTTATTCTTACTGTGGCCAGTCTGCCAGAAGCGATATGTCACTCGTTGTGTATCTTAAGAGATTCATCGTTACTCCTTCCATAGGTTACTGGTATTCTCTGATTCAATACCTCCCGTGACGAAAAAGTCGCTATCTTAATAGTGCAATACTTCTTCCTCCCAGTTGCTCACACTGTTTCCTACTTTTTGTGTACTTGCCAGTCTGCCAGAAGAGATATGTCACTAGTTGTGTATCATAAAAGAGTCATCGTTTCTCCTCCTATTGGTTATTCGAGATTTCTTGATCCAAACCCCTAGTAACGAGGCATTGGCTACCTTAAGAGAGTCATAGTTACTCGTCCCAATTGCTCACCCAGTCTGCCACTTATTCTTACTGTGGCCAGTCTGCCAGAAGCGATATGTCACTCGTTGTGTATCTTAAGAGATTCATCGTTACTCCTTCCATAGGTTACTGGTATTCTCTGATTCAATACCTCTCGTGACGAAACATTGGCTTTCTTAATAGTGCCATACTTCTTCCTCCCAGTTGCTCACACAGTCTACTACTTTTTGTGTAGTTTTTGTCTGCCAGAAACTATAATTCACTAGTTGTGTATCATAAATGTGTCATCGTTTCTCTTCCTAGGGGTATTCGAGATTTCTTAATCCAAACACCTAGTATCAAGGCATTGGCTACCTTAAGAGAGTCATAGTTACTCGTCCTCATTGCTCACCCAGTCTGTAACTTTTTCGTACTGTGGCCAGTCTGCCAGAAGCGATATGTCACTCGTTGTGTATCTTAAGAGATTCATCGTTACTCCTTCCATAGGCTACTGGTATTCTCTGATTCAATACCTCTCGTGACGAAACATTGGCTCTCTTAATAGTGCCATACTTCTTCCTCCCAGTTGCTCACACTGTTTCCTACTTTTTGTGTACTTGCCAGTCTGCCAGAAGCGATATGTCACTAGTTGTGTATCATAAAAGAGTCATCGTTTCTCCTCCTAGGGGTTATTCGAGATTTCTTAATCCAAACACCTAGTAACAAGGCATTGGCTACCTTAAGAGAGTCATCGTTACTCGTCCCAATTGCTCACCCAGTCTGCCACTTTTTCTTACTGTGGCCAGTCTGCCAGGAGCGATATGTCACTCGTTGTGTATCTTAAGAGATTCGTCGTTACTCCTTTCATAGGTTACTGGTATTCTCTGATTCAATACCTCTCGTGACGAAAAAGTCGCTATCTTAATAGTGCAATACTTCTTCCTCCCAGTTGCTCACACTGTCTACTACTTTTTGTGTAGTTTTGTCTGCCAGAAACTATAATTCACTAGTTGTGTATCATAAATGTGTCATCGTTTCTCCTCCTAGGGATATTCGAGATTTCTTAATCCAAACCCCTAGTAACGAGGCATTGGCTACCTTAAGAGAGTCATAGTTACTCGTCCCAATTGCTCACCCAGTCTGCCACTTATTCTTACTGTGGCCAGTCTGCCAGAAGCGATATGTCACTCGTTGTGTATCTTAAGAGATTCATCGTTACTCCTTGCATAGGTTACTGGTATTCTCTGATTCAATACCTCCCGTGACGAAAAAGTCGCTATCTTAATAGTGCAATACTTCTTCCTCCCAGTTGCTCACACTGTCTACTACTTTTTGTGTAGTTTTGTCTGCCAGAAACTATAATTCACTAGTTGTGTATCATAAATGTGTCATCGTTTCTCCTCCTAGGGGTATTCGAGATTTCTTAATCCAAACCCCTAGTAACGAGGCATTGGCTACCTTAAGAGAGTCATAGTTACTCGTCCCTATTGCTCACCCAGTCTGCCACTTATTCTTACTGTGGCCAGTCTGCCAGAAGCGATATGTCACTCGTTGTGTATCTTAAGAGATTCATCGTTACTCCTTCCATAGGCTACTGGTATTCTCTGATTCAATACCTCTCGTGACGAAAAAGTCGCTATCTTAATAGTGCAATACCTCTTCCTCCCAGTTGCTCACACAGTCTACTACTTTTTGTGTAGTTTTTGTCTGCCAGAAACTATAATTCACTAGTTGTGTATCATAAAAGAGTCAACGTATCTCCTCCTAGGGGTTATTCGAGATTTCTTAATCCAAACACCTAGTAACGAGGCATTGGCTACCTTAAGAGAGTCATAGTTACACGTCCCAATTGCTCACCCAGTCTGCCACTTTTTCTTACTGTGGCCAGTCTGCCAAGAGCGATATGTCACTCGTTGTGTATCTTAAGAGATTCGTCGTTACTCCTTTCATAGGTTACTGGTATTCTCTGATTCAATACCTCTCGTAACGAAAAAGTCGCTATCTTAATAGTGCAATACTTCTTCCTCCCAGTTGCTCACACTGTCTACTACTTTTTGTGTAGTTTTGTCTGCCAGAAACTATAATTCACTAGTTGTGTATCATAAATGTGTCATCGTTTCTCCTCCTAGGGATATTCGAGATTTCTTAATCCAAACCCGTAGTAACGAGGCATTGGCTACCTTAAGAGAGTCATAGTTACTCGTCCCAATTGCTCACCCAGTCTGCCACTTATTCTTACTGTGGCCAGTCTGCCAGAAGCGAAATGTCACTCGTTGTGTATCTTAAGAGATTCATCGTTACTCCTTTCATAGGTTACTGGTATTCTCTGATTCAATACCTCTCGTGACGAAAAAGTCGCTATCTTAATAGTGCAATACTTCTTCCTCCCAGTTGCTCACACTGTCTACTACTTTTTGTGTAGTTTTGTCTGTCAGAAACTATAATTCACTAGTTGTGTATCATAAATGTGTCATCGTTTCTCCTCCTAGGGGTATTCGAGATTTCTTAATCCAAACCCCTAGTAACGAGGCATTGGCTACCTGAAGAGAGTCATTGTTACTCGTCCCAATTGCTCACCCAGTCTGCCACTTATTCGTACTGTGGCCAGTCTGCCAGAAGCGATATGTCACTCGTTGTGTATCTTAAGAGATTCATCGTTACTCCTTCCATAGGTTACTGGTATTCTCTGATTCAATACCTCCCGTGACGAAAAAGTCGCTATCTTAATAGTGCAATACTTCTTCCTCCCAGTTGCTCACACTGTTTCCTACTTTTTGTGTACTTGCCAGTCTGCCAGAAGAGATATGTCACTAGTTGTGTATCATAAAAGAGTCATCGTTTCTCCTCCTATTGGTTATTCAAGATTTCTTGATCCAAACCCCTAGTAACGAGGCATTGGCTACCTTAAGAGAGTCATAGTTACTCGTCCCAATTGCTCACCCAGTCTGCCACTTATTCTTACTGTGGCCAGTCTGCCAGAAGCGATATGTCACTCGTTGTGTATCAAGAGATTCATCGTTACTCCTTCCATAGGTTACTGGTATTCTCTGATTCAATACCTCTCGTGACGAAACATTGGCTTTCTTAATAGTGCCATACTTCTTCCTCCCAGTTGCTCACACTGTTTCCTACTTTTTGTGTGCTTGCCAGTCTGAAAGAAGCGATATGTCACTAGTTGTGTATCATAAAAGAGTCATCGTTTCTCCTCCTAGAGGTTATTCGAGATTTCTTAATCCAAACACCTAGTATCAAGGCATTGGCTACCTTAAGAGAGTCATAGTTACTCGTCCTCATTGCTCACCCAGTCTGTAACTTTTTCGTACTGTGGCCAGTCTGCCAGAAGCGATATGTCACTCGTTGTGTATCTTAAGAGATTCATCGTTACTCCTTCCATAGGCTACTGGTATTCTCTGATTCAATACCTCTCGTGACGAAACATTGGCTCTCTTAATAGTGCCATACTTCTTCCTCCCAGTTGCTCACACTGTTTCCTACTTTTTGTGTACTTGCCAGTCTGCCAGAAGCGATATGTCACTAGTTGTGTATCATAAAAGAGTCATCGTTTCTCCTCCTAGGGGTTATTCGAGATTTCTTAATCCAAACACCTAGTAACAAGGCATTGGCTACCTTAAGAGAGTCATAGTTACTCGTCCCCATTGCTCTCACAGTCTGCCACTTTTTCTTACTGTGGCCAGTCTGCCAGAAGCGATATGTCACTCGTTGTGTATCTTAAGAGATTCATCGTTACTCCTTCCATAGGCTACTGGTATTCTCTGATTCAATACCTCTCGTGACGAAAAAGTCGCTATCTTAATAGTGCAATACCTCTTCCTCCCAGTTGCTCACACAGTCTACTACTTTTTGTGTAGTTTTTGTCTGCCAGAAACTATAATTCACTAGTTGTGTATCATAAAACAGTCAACGTTTCTCCTCCTAGGGGTTATTCGAGATTTCTTAATCCAAACCCCTAGTAACGAGGCATTGGCAACTTAAGAGAGTCATAGTTTCTCGTCCCAATTGCTCACCCAGTCTGCCACTTTTTCTTACTGTGGCCAGTCTGCCAGAAGCGATATGTCACTAGTTGTGTATCATAAAAGAGTCATCGTTTCTCCTCCTAGGGGTTATTCCAGATTTCTTAATCCAAACCCCTAGTAACGAGGCATTGGCTACCTTAAGAGAGTCATAGTTACTCGTCCCAATTGCTCACCCAGTCTGCCACTTATTCTTACTGTGGCCAGTCTGCCAGAAGCGATATGTCACTCGTTGTGTATCTTAAGAGATTCATCGTTACTCCTTCCATAGGTTACTGGTATTCTCTGATTCAATACCTCTCGTGACGAAACATTGGCTTTCTTAATAGTGCCATACTTCTTCCTCCCAGTTGCTCACACTGTTTCCTACTTTTTGTGTGCTTGCCAGTCTGAAAGAAGCGATATGTCACTAGTTGTGTATCATAAAAGAGTCATCGTTTCTCCTCCTAGAGGTTATTCGAGATTTCTTAATCCAAACACCTAGTATCAAGGCATTGGCTACCTTAAGAGAGTCATAGTTACTCGTCCTCATTGCTCACCCAGTCTGTAACTTTTTCGTACTGTGGCCAGTCTGCCAGAAGCGATATGTCACTCGTTGTGTATCTTAAGAGATTCATCGTTACTCCTTCCATAGGCTACTGGTATTCTCTGATTCAATACCTCTCGTGACGAAACATTGGCTCTCTTAATAGTGCCATACTTCTTCCTCCCAGTTGCTCACACTGTTTCCTACTTTTTGTGTACTTGCCAGTCTGCCAGAAGCGATATGTCACTAGTTGTGTATCATAAAAGAGTCATCGTTTCTCCTCCTAGGGGTTATTCGAGATTTCTTAATCCAAACACCTAGTAACAAGGCATTGGCTACCTTAAGAGAGTCATCGTTACTCGTCCCAATTGCTCACCCAGTCTGCCACTTTTTCTTACTGTGGCCAGTCTGCCAGGAGCGATATGTCACTCGTTGTGTATCTTAAGAGATTCGTCGTTACTCCTTTCATAGGTTACTGGTATTCTCTGATTCAATACCTCTCGTGACGAAAAAGTCGCTATCTTAATAGTGCAATACTTCTTCCTCCCAGTTGCTCACACTGTCTACTACTTTTTGTGTAGTTTTGTCTGCCAGAAACTATAATTCACTAGTTGTGTATCATAAATGTGTCATCGTTTCTCCTCCTAGGGATATTCGAGATTTCTTAATCCAAACCCCTAGTAACGAGGCATTGGTTACCTTAAGAGAGTCATAGTTACTCGTCCCAATTGCTCACCCAGTCTGCCACTTATTCTTACTGTGGCCAGTCTGCCAGAAGCGATATGTCACTCGTTGTGTATCTTAAGAGATTCATCGTTACTCCTTGCATAGGTTACTGGTATTCTCTGATTCAATACCTCCCGTGACGAAAAAGTCGCTATCTTAATAGTGCAATACTTCTTCCTCCCAGTTGCTCACACTGTCTACTACTTTTTGTGTAGTTTTGTCTGCCAGAAACTATAATTCACTAGTTGTGTATCATAAATGTGTCATCGTTTCTCCTCCTAGGGGTATTCGAGATTTCTTAATCCAAACCCCTAGTAACGAGGCATTGGCTACCTTAAGAGAGTCATAGTTACTCGTCCCAATTGCTCACCCAGTCTGCCACTTATTCTTACTGTGGCCAGTCTGCCAGAAGCGATATGTCACTCGTTGTGTATCAAGAGATTCATCGTTACTCCTTCCATAGGTTACTGGTATTCTCTGATTCAATACCTCTCGTGACGAAACATTGGCTTTCTTAATAGTGCCATACTTCTTCCTCCCAGTTGCTCACACTGTTTCCTACTTTTTGTGTGCTTGCCAGTCTGAAAGAAGCGATATGTCACTAGTTGTGTATCATAAAAGAGTCATCGTTTCTCCTCCTAGAGGTTATTCGAGATTTCTTAATCCAAACACCTAGTATCAAGGCATTGGCTACCTTAAGAGAGTCATAGTTACTCGTCCTCATTGCTCACCCAGTCTGTAACTTTTTCGTACTGTGGCCAGTCTGCCAGAAGCGATATGTCACTCGTTGTGTATCTTAAGAGATTCATCGTTACTCCTTCCATAGGCTACTGGTATTCTCTGATTCAATACCTCTCGTGACGAAACATTGGCTCTCTTAATAGTGCCATACTTCTTCCTCCCAGTTGCTCACACTGTTTCCTACTTTTTGTGTACTTGCCAGTCTGCCAGAAGCGATATGTCACTAGTTGTGTATCATAAAAGAGTCATCGTTTCTCCTCCTAGGGGTTATTCGAGATTTCTTAATCCAAACACCTAGTAACAAGGCATTGGCTACCTTAAGAGAGTCATCGTTACTCGTCCCAATTGCTCACCCAGTCTGCCACTTATTCTTACTGTGGCCAGTCTGCCAGAAGCGATATGTCACTAGTTGTGTATCATAAAAGAGTCATCGTTTCTCCTCCTAGGGGTTATTCCAGATTTCTTAATCCAAACCCCTAGTAACGAGGCATTGGCTACCTTAAGAGAGTCATAGTTACTCGTCCCAATTGCTCACCCAGTCTGCCACTTATTCTTACTGTGGCCAGTCTGCCAGAAGCGATATGTCACTCGTTGTGTATCTTAAGAGATTCATCGTTACTCCTTCCATAGGTTACTGGTATTCTCTGATTCAATACCTCCCGTGACGAAAAAGTCGCTATCTTAATAGTGCAATACTTCTTCCTCCCAGTTGCTCACACTGTTTCCTACTTTTTGTGTACTTGCCAGTCTGCCAGAAGAGATATGTCACTAGTTGTGTATCATAAAAGAGTCATCGTTTCTCCTCCTATTGGTTATTCGAGATTTCTTGATCCAAACCCCTAGTAACGAGGCATTGGCTACCTTAAGAGAGTCATAGTTACTCGTCCCAATTGCTCACCCAGTCTGCCACTTATTCTTACTGTGGCCAGTCTGCCAGAAGCGATATGTCACTCGTTGTGTATCTTAAGAGATTCATCGTTACTCCTTCCATAGGTTACTGGTATTCTCTGATTCAATACCTCTCGTGACGAAACATTGGCTTTCTTAATAGTGCCATACTTCTTCCTCCCAGTTGCTCACACAGTCTACTACTTTTTGTGTAGTTTTTGTCTGCCAGAAACTATAATTCACTAGTTGTGTATCATAAATGTGTCATCGTTTCTCTTCCTAGGGGTATTCGAGATTTCTTAATCCAAACACCTAGTATCAAGGCATTGGCTACCTTAAGAGAGTCATAGTTACTCGTCCTCATTGCTCACCCAGTCTGTAACTTTTTCGTACTGTGGCCAGTCTGCCAGAAGCGATATGTCACTCGTTGTGTATCTTAAGAGATTCATCGTTACTCCTTCCATAGGCTACTGGTATTCTCTGATTCAATACCTCTCGTGACGAAACATTGGCTCTCTTAATAGTGCCATACTTCTTCCTCCCAGTTGCTCACACTGTTTCCTACTTTTTGTGTACTTGCCAGTCTGCCAGAAGCGATATGTCACTAGTTGTGTATCATAAAAGAGTCATCGTTTCTCCTCCTAGGGGTTATTCGAGATTTCTTAATCCAAACACCTAGTAACAAGGCATTGGCTACCTTAAGAGAGTCATCGTTACTCGTCCCAATTGCTCACCCAGTCTGCCACTTTTTCTTACTGTGGCCAGTCTGCCAGGAGCGATATGTCACTCGTTGTGTATCTTAAGAGATTCGTCGTTACTCCTTTCATAGGTTACTGGTATTCTCTGATTCAATACCTCTCGTGACGAAAAAGTCGCTATCTTAATAGTGCAATACTTCTTCCTCCCAGTTGCTCACACTGTCTACTACTTTTTGTGTAGTTTTGTCTGCCAGAAACTATAATTCACTAGTTGTGTATCATAAATGTGTCATCGTTTCTCCTCCTAGGGATATTCGAGATTTCTTAATCCAAACACCTAGTATCAAGGCATTGGCTACCTTAAGAGAGTCATAGTTACTCGTCCTCATTGCTCACCCAGTCTGTAACTTTTTCGTACTGTGGCCAGTCTGCCAGAAGCGATATGTCACTAGTTGTGTATCATAAAAGAGTCATCGTTTCTCCTCCTAGGGGTTATTCGAGATTTCTTAATCCAAACACCTAGTAACAAGGCATTGGCTACCTTAAGAGAGTCATAGTTACTCGTCCCCATTGCTCTCACAGTCTGCCACTTTTTCTTACTGTGGCCAGTCTGCCAGAAGCGATATGTCACTCGTTGTGTATCTTAAGAGATTCATCGTTACTCCTTCCATAGGCTACTGGTATTCTCTGATTCAATACCTCTCGTGACGAAAAAGTCGCTATCTTAATAGTGCAATACCTCTTCCTCCCAGTTGCTCACACAGTCTACTACTTTTTGTGTAGTTTTTGTCTGCCAGAAACTATAATTCACTAGTTGTGTATCATAAAACAGTCAACGTTTCTCCTCCTAGGGGTTATTCGAGATTTCTTAATCCAAACCCCTAGTAACGAGGCATTGGCTACCTTAAGAGAGTCATAGTTACTCGTCCCAATTGCTCACCCAGTCTGCCACTTATTCTTACTGTGGCCAGTCTGCCAGAAGCGATATGTCACTCGTTGTGTATCTTAAGAGATTCATCGTTACTCCTTCCATAGGTTACTGGTATTCTCTGATTCAATACCTCCCGTGACGAAAAAGTCGCTATCTTAATAGTGCAATACTTCTTCCTCCCAGTTGCTCACACTGTTTCCTACTTTTTGTGTACTTGCCAGTCTGCCAGAAGAGATATGTCACTAGTTGTGTATCATAAAAGAGTCATCGTTTCTCCTCCTATTGGTTATTCGAGATTTCTTGATCCAAACCCCTAGTAACGAGGCATTGGCTACCTTAAGAGAGTCATAGTTACTCGTCCCAATTGCTCACCCAGTCTGCCACTTATTCTTACTGTGGCCAGTCTGCCAGAAGCGATATGTCACTCGTTGTGTATCTTAAGAGATTCATCGTTACTCCTTCCATAGGTTACTGGTATTCTCTGATTCAATACCTCTCGTGACGAAACATTGGCTTTCTTAATAGTGCCATACTTCTTCCTCCCAGTTGCTCACACAGTCTACTACTTTTTGTGTAGTTTTTGTCTGCCAGAAACTATAATTCACTAGTTGTGTATCATAAATGTGTCATCGTTTCTCTTCCTAGGGGTATTCGAGATTTCTTAATCCAAACACCTAGTATCAAGGCATTGGCTACCTTAAGAGAGTCATAGTTACTCGTCCTCATTGCTCACCCAGTCTGTAACTTTTTCGTACTGTGGCCAGTCTGCCAGAAGCGATATGTCACTCGTTGTGTATCTTAAGAGATTCATCGTTACTCCTTCCATAGGCTACTGGTATTCTCTGATTCAATACCTCTCGTGACGAAACATTGGCTCTCTTAATAGTGCCATACTTCTTCCTCCCAGTTGCTCACACTGTTTCCTACTTTTTGTGTACTTGCCAGTCTGCCAGAAGCGATATGTCACTAGTTGTGTATCATAAAAGAGTCATCGTTTCTCCTCCTAGGGGTTATTCGAGATTTCTTAATCCAAACACCTAGTAACAAGGCATTGGCTACCTTAAGAGAGTCATCGTTACTCGTCCCAATTGCTCACCCAGTCTGCCACTTTTTCTTACTGTGGCCAGTCTGCCAGGAGCGATATGTCACTCGTTGTGTATCTTAAGAGATTCGTCGTTACTCCTTTCATAGGTAACTGGTATTCTCTGATTCAATACCTCTCGTGACGAAAAAGTCGCTATCTTAATAGTGCAATACTTCTTCCTCCCAGTTGCTCACACTGTCTACTACTTTTTGTGTAGTTTTGTCTGCCAGAAACTATAATTCACTAGTTGTGTATCATAAATGTGTCATCGTTTCTCCTCCTAGGGATATTCGAGATTTCTTAATCCAAACCCCTAGTAACGAGGCATTGGCTACCTTAAGAGAGTCATAGTTACTCGTCCCAATTGCTCACCCAGTCTGCCACTTATTCTTACTGTGGCCAGTCTGCCAGAAGCGATATGTCACTCGTTGTGTATCTTAAGAGATTCATCGTTACTCCTTGCATAGGTTACTGGTATTCTCTGATTCAATACCTCCCGTGACGAAAAAGTCGCTATCTTAATAGTGCAATACTTCTTCCTCCCAGTTGCTCACACTGTCTACTACTTTTTGTGTAGTTTTGTCTGCCAGAAACTATAATTCACTAGTTGTGTATCATAAATGTGTCATCGTTTCTCCTCCTAGGGGTATTCGAGATTTCTTAATCCAAACCCCTAGTAACGAGGCATTGGCTACCTTAAGAGAGTCATAGTTACTCGTCCCTATTGCTCACCCAGTCTGCCACTTATTCTTACTGTGGCCAGTCTGCCAGAAGCGATATGTCACTCGTTGTGTATCTTAAGAGATTCATCGTTACTCCTTCCATAGGCTACTGGTATTCTCTGATTCAATACCTCTCGTGACGAAAAAGTCGCTATCTTAATAGTGCAATACCTCTTCCTCCCAGTTGCTCACACAGTCTACTACTTTTTGTGTAGTTTTTGTCTGCCAGAAACTATAATTCACTAGTTGTGTATCATAAAAGAATCAACGTATCTCCTCCTAGGGGTTATTCGAGATTTCTTAATCCAAACACCTAGTAACGAGGCATTGGCTACCTTAAGAGAGTCATAGTTACACGTCCCAATTGCTCACCCAGTCTGCCACTTTTTCTTACTGTGGCCAGTCTGCCAAGAGCGATATGTCACTCGTTGTGTATCTTAAGAGATTCGTCGTTACTCCTTTCATAGGTTACTGGTATTCTCTGATTCAATACCTCTCGTAACGAAAAAGTCGCTATCTTAATAGTGCAATACTTCTTCCTCCCAGTTGCTCACACTGTCTACTACTTTTTGTGTAGTTTTGTCTGCCAGAAACTATAATTCACTAGTTGTGTATCATAAATGTGTCATCGTTTCTCCTCCTAGGGATATTCGAGATTTCTTAATCCAAACCCGTAGTAACGAGGCATTGGCTACCTTAAGAGAGTCATAGTTACTCGTCCCAATTGCTCACCCAGTCTGCCACTTATTCTTACTGTGGCCAGTCTGCCAGAAGCGAAATGTCACTCGTTGTGTATCTTAAGAGATTCATCGTTACTCCTTTCATAGGTTACTGGTATTCTCTGATTCAATACCTCTCGTGACGAAAAAGTCGCTATCTTAATAGTGCAATACTTCTTCCTCCCAGTTGCTCACACTGTCTACTACTTTTTGTGTAGTTTTGTCTGTCAGAAACTATAATTCACTAGTTGTGTATCATAAATGTGTCATCGTTTCTCCTCCTAGGGGTATTCGAGATTTCTTAATCCAAACCCCTAGTAACGAGGCATTGGCTACCTGAAGAGAGTCATTGTTACTCGTCCCAATTGCTCACCCAGTCTGCCACTTATTCGTACTGTGGCCAGTCTGCCAGAAGCGATATGTCACTCGTTGTGTATCTTAAGAGATTCATCGTTACTCCTTCCATAGGTTACTGGTATTCTCTGATTCAATACCTCCCGTGACGAAAAAGTCGCTATCTTAATAGTGCAATACTTCTTCCTCCCAGTTGCTCACACTGTTTCCTACTTTTTGTGTACTTGCCAGTCTGCCAGAAGAGATATGTCACTAGTTGTGTATCATAAAAGAGTCATCGTTTCTCCTCCTATTGGTTATTCGAGATTTCTTGATCCAAACCCCTAGTAACGAGGCATTGGCTACCTTAAGAGAGTCATAGTTACTCGTCCCAATTGCTCACCCAGTCTGCCACTTATTCTTACTGTGGCCAGTCTGCCAGAAGCGATATGTCACTCGTTGTGTATCAAGAGATTCATCGTTACTCCTTCCATAGGTTACTGGTATTCTCTGATTCAATACCTCTCGTGACGAAACATTGGCTTTCTTAATAGTGCCATACTTCTTCCTCCCAGTTGCTCACACTGTTTCCTACTTTTTGTGTGCTTGCCAGTCTGAAAGAAGCGATATGTCACTAGTTGTGTATCATAAAAGAGTCATCGTTTCTCCTCCTAGAGGTTATTCGAGATTTCTTAATCCAAACACCTAGTATCAAGGCATTGGCTACCTTAAGAGAGTCATAGTTACTCGTCCTCATTGCTCACCCAGTCTGTAACTTTTTCGTACTGTGGCCAGTCTGCCAGAAGCGATATGTCACTCGTTGTGTATCTTAAGAGATTCATCGTTACTCCTTCCATAGGCTACTGGTATTCTCTGATTCAATACCTCTCGTGACGAAACATTGGCTCTCTTAATAGTGCCATACTTCTTCCTCCCAGTTGCTCACACTGTTTCCTACTTTTTGTGTACTTGCCAGTCTGCCAGAAGCGATATGTCACTAGTTGTGTATCATAAAAGAGTCATCGTTTCTCCTCCTAGGGGTTATTCGAGATTTCTTAATCCAAACACCTAGTAACAAGGCATTGGCTACCTTAAGAGAGTCATAGTTACTCGTCCCCATTGCTCTCACAGTCTGCCACTTTTTCTTACTGTGGCCAGTCTGCCAGAAGCGATATGTCACTCGTTGTGTATCTTAAGAGATTCATCGTTACTCCTTCCATAGGCTACTGGTATTCTCTGATTCAATACCTCTCGTGACGAAAAAGTCGCTATCTTAATAGTGCAATACCTCTTCCTCCCAGTTGCTCACACAGTCTACTACTTTTTGTGTAGTTTTTGTCTGCCAGAAACTATAATTCACTAGTTGTGTATCATAAAACAGTCAACGTTTCTCCTCCTAGGGGTTATTCGAGATTTCTTAATCCAAACCCCTAGTAACGAGGCATTGGCAACTTAAGAGAGTCATAGTTTCTCGTCCCAATTGCTCACCCAGTCTGCCACTTTTTCTTACTGTGGCCAGTCTGCCAGAAGCGATATGTCACTAGTTGTGTATCATAAAAGAGTCATCGTTTCTCCTCCTAGGGGTTATTCCAGATTTCTTAATCCAAACCCCTAGTAACGAGGCATTGGCTACCTTAAGAGAGTCATAGTTACTCGTCCCAATTGCTCACCCAGTCTGCCACTTATTCTTACTGTGGCCAGTCTGCCAGAAGCGATATGTCACTCGTTGTGTATCTTAAGAGATTCATCGTTACTCCTTCCATAGGTTACTGGTATTCTCTGATTCAATACCTCTCGTGACGAAACATTGGCTTTCTTAATAGTGCCATACTTCTTCCTCCCAGTTGCTCACACTGTTTCCTACTTTTTGTGTGCTTGCCAGTCTGAAAGAAGCGATATGTCACTAGTTGTGTATCATAAAAGAGTCATCGTTTCTCCTCCTAGAGGTTATTCGAGATTTCTTAATCCAAACACCTAGTATCAAGGCATTGGCTACCTTAAGAGAGTCATAGTTACTCGTCCTCATTGCTCACCCAGTCTGTAACTTTTTCGTACTGTGGCCAGTCTGCCAGAAGCGATATGTCACTCGTTGTGTATCTTAAGAGATTCATCGTTACTCCTTCCATAGGCTACTGGTATTCTCTGATTCAATACCTCTCGTGACGAAACATTGGCTCTCTTAATAGTGCCATACTTCTTCCTCCCAGTTGCTCACACTGTTTCCTACTTTTTGTGTACTTGCCAGTCTGCCAGAAGCGATATGTCACTAGTTGTGTATCATAAAAGAGTCATCGTTTCTCCTCCTAGGGGTTATTCGAGATTTCTTAATCCAAACACCTAGTAACAAGGCATTGGCTACCTTAAGAGAGTCATCGTTACTCGTCCCAATTGCTCACCCAGTCTGCCACTTTTTCTTACTGTGGCCAGTCTGCCAGGAGCGATATGTCACTCGTTGTGTATCTTAAGAGATTCGTCGTTACTCCTTTCATAGGTTACTGGTATTCTCTGATTCAATACCTCTCGTGACGAAAAAGTCGCTATCTTAATAGTGCAATACTTCTTCCTCCCAGTTGCTCACACTGTCTACTACTTTTTGTGTAGTTTTGTCTGCCAGAAACTATAATTCACTAGTTGTGTATCATAAATGTGTCATCGTTTCTCCTCCTAGGGATATTCGAGATTTCTTAATCCAAACCCCTAGTAACGAGGCATTGGTTACCTTAAGAGAGTCATAGTTACTCGTCCCAATTGCTCACCCAGTCTGCCACTTATTCTTACTGTGGCCAGTCTGCCAGAAGCGATATGTCACTCGTTGTGTATCTTAAGAGATTCATCGTTACTCCTTGCATAGGTTACTGGTATTCTCTGATTCAATACCTCCCGTGACGAAAAAGTCGCTATCTTAATAGTGCAATACTTCTTCCTCCCAGTTGCTCACACTGTCTACTACTTTTTGTGTAGTTTTGTCTGCCAGAAACTATAATTCACTAGTTGTGTATCATAAATGTGTCATCGTTTCTCCTCCTAGGGGTATTCGAGATTTCTTAATCCAAACCCCTAGTAACGAGGCATTGGCTACCTTAAGAGAGTCATAGTTACTCGTCCCTATTGCTCACCCAGTCTGCCACTTATTCTTACTGTGGCCAGTCTGCCAGAAGCGATATGTCACTCGTTGTGTATCTTAAGAGATTCATCGTTACTCCTTCCATAGGCTACTGGTATTCTCTGATTCAATACCTCTCGTGACGAAAAAGTCGCTATCTTAATAGTGCAATACCTCTTCCTCCCAGTTGCTCACACAGTCTACTACTTTTTGTGTAGTTTTTGTCTGCCAGAAACTATAATTCACTAGTTGTGTATCATAAAAGAGTCAACGTATCTCCTCCTAGGGGTTATTCGAGATTTCTTAATCCAAACACCTAGTAACGAGGCATTGGCTACCTTAAGAGAGTCATAGTTACTCGTCCCAATTGCTCACCCAGTCTGCCACTTTTTCTTACTGTGGCCAGTCTGCCAGGAGCGATATGTCACTCGTTGTGTATCTTAAGAGATTCGTCGTTACTCCTTTCATAGGTTACTGGTATTCTCTGATTCAATACCTCTCGTAACGAAAAAGTCGCTATCTTAATAGTGCAATACTTCTTCCTCCCAGTTGCTCACACTGTCTACTACTTTTTGTGTAGTTTTGTCTGCCAGAAACTATAATTCACTAGTTGTGTATCATAAATGTGTCATCGTTTCTCCTCCTAGGGATATTCGAGATTTCTTAATCCAAACCCGTAGTAACGAGGCATTGGCTACCTTAAGAGAGTCATAGTTACTCGTCCCAATTGCTCACCCAGTCTGCCACTTTTTCTTACTGTGGCCAGTCTGCCAGAAGCGAAATGTCACTCGTTGTGTATCTTAAGAGATTCATCGTTACTCCTTTCATAGGTTACTGGTATTCTCTGATTCAATACCTCTCGTGACGAAAAAGTCGCTATCTTAATAGTGCAATACTTCTTCCTCCCAGTTGCTCACACTGTCTACTACTTTTTGTGTAGTTTTGTCTGTCAGAAACTATAATTCACTAGTTGTGTATCATAAATGTGTCATCGTTTCTCCTCCTAGGGGTATTGGAGATTTCTTAATCCAAACCCCTAGTAACGAGGCATTGGCTACCTGAAGAGAGTCATTGTTACTCGTCCCAATTGCTCACCCAGTCTGCCACTTATTCGTACTGTGGCCAGTCTGCCAGAAGCGATATGTCACTCGTTGTGTATCTTAAGAGATTCATCGTTACTCCTTCCATAGGTTACTGGTATTCTCTGATTCAATACCTCCCGTGACGAAAAAGTCGCTATCTTAATAGTGCAATACTTCTTCCTCCCAGTTGCTCACACTGTTTCCTACTTTTTGTGTACTTGCCAGTCTGCCAGAAGAGATATGTCACTAGTTGTGTATCATAAAAGAGTCATCGTTTCTCCTCCTATTGGTTATTCGAGATTTCTTGATCCAAACCCCTAGTAACGAGGCATTGGCTACCTTAAGAGAGTCATAGTTACTCGTCCCAATTGCTCACCCAGTCTGCCACTTATTCTTACTGTGGCCAGTCTGCCAGAAGCGATATGTCACTCGTTGTGTATCAAGAGATTCATCGTTACTCCTTCCATAGGTTACTGGTATTCTCTGATTCAATACCTCTCGTGACGAAACATTGGCTTTCTTAATAGTGCCATACTTCTTCCTCCCAGTTGCTCACACTGTTTCCTACTTTTTGTGTGCTTGCCAGTCTGAAAGAAGCGATATGTCACTAGTTGTGTATCATAAAAGAGTCATCGTTTCTCCTCCTAGAGGTTATTCGAGATTTCTTAATCCAAACACCTAGTATCAAGGCATTGGCTACCTTAAGAGAGTCATAGTTACTCGTCCTCATTGCTCACCCAGTCTGTAACTTTTTCGTACTGTGGCCAGTCTGCCAGAAGCGATATGTCACTCGTTGTGTATCTTAAGAGATTCATCGTTACTCCTTCCATAGGCTACTGGTATTCTCTGATTCAATACCTCTCGTGACGAAACATTGGCTCTCTTAATAGTGCCATACTTCTTCCTCCCAGTTGCTCACACTGTTTCCTACTTTTTGTGTACTTGCCAGTCTGCCAGAAGCGATATGTCACTAGTTGTGTATCATAAAAGAGTCATCGTTTCTCCTCCTAGGGGTTATTCGAGATTTCTTAATCCAAACACCTAGTAACAAGGCATTGGCTACCTTAAGAGAGTCATAGTTACTCGTCCCCATTGCTCTCACAGTCTGCCACTTTTTCTTACTGTGGCCAGTCTGCCAGAAGCGATATGTCACTCGTTGTGTATCTTAAGAGATTCATCGTTACTCCTTCCATAGGCTACTGGTATTCTCTGATTCAATACCTCTCGTGACGAAAAAGTCGCTATCTTAATAGTGCAATACCTCTTCCTCCCAGTTGCTCACACAGTCTACTACTTTTTGTGTAGTTTTTGTCTGCCAGAAACTATAATTCACTAGTTGTGTATCATAAAACAGTCAACGTTTCTCCTCCTAGGGGTTATTCGAGATTTCTTAATCCAAACCCCTAGTAACAAGGCATTGGCTACCTTAAGAGAGTCATAGTTTCTCGTCCCAATTGCTCACCTAGTCTGCCACTTTTTCTTACTGTGGCCAGTCTGCCAGAAGCGATATGTCACTAGTTGTGTATCATAAAAGAGTCATCGTTTCTCCTCCTAGGGGTTATTCCAGATTTCTTAATCCAAACCCCTAGTAACGAGGCATTGGCTACCTTAAGAGAGTCATAGTTACTCGTCCCAATTGCTCACCCAGTCTGCCACTTATTCTTACTGTGGCCAGTCTGCCAGAAGCGATATGTCACTCGTTGTGTATCTTAAGAGATTCATCGTTACTCCTTCCATAGGTTACTGGTATTCTCTGATTCAATACCTCCCGTGACGAAAAAGTCGCTATCTTAATAGTGCAATACTTCTTCCTCCCAGTTGCTCACACTGTTTCCTACTTTTTGTGTACTTGCCAGTCTGCCAGAAGAGATATGTCACTAGTTGTGTATCATAAAAGAGTCATCGTTTCTCCTCCTATTGGTTATTCGAGATTTCTTGATCCAAACCCCTAGTAACGAGGCATTGGCTACCTTAAGAGAGTCATAGGTACTCGTCCCAATTGCTCACCCAGTCTGCCACTTATTCTTACTGTGGCCAGTCTGCCAGAAGCGATATGTCACTCGTTGTGTATCTTAAGAGATTCATCGTTACTCCTTCCATAGGTTACTGGTATTCTCTGATTCAATACCTCTCGTGACGAAACATTGGCTTTCTTAATAGTGCCATACTTCTTCCTCCCAGTTGCTCACACTGTTTCCTACTTTTTGTGTGCTTGCCAGTCTGAAAGAAGCGATATGTCACTAGTTGTGTATCATAAAAGAGTCATCGTTTCTCCTTCTAGAGGTTATTCGAGATTTCTTAATCCAAACACCTAGTATCAAGGCATTGGCTACCTTAAGAGAGTCATAGTTACTTGTCCTCATTGCTCACCCAGTCTGTAACTTTTTCGTACTGTGGCCAGTCTGCCAGAAGCGATATGTCACTCGTTGTGTATCTTAAGAGATTCATCGTTACTCCTTCCATAGGCTACTGGTATTCTCTGATTCAATACCTCTCGTGACGAAACATTGGCTCTCTTAATAGTGCCATACTTCTTCCTCCCAGTTGCTCACACTGTTTCCTACTTTTTGTGTACTTGCCAGTCTGCCAGAAGCGATATGTCACTAGTTGTGTATCATAAAAGAGTCATCGTTTCTCCTCCTAGGGGTTATTCGAGATTTCTTAATCCAAACACCTAGTAACAAGGCATTGGCTACCTTAAGAGAGTCATAGTTACTCGTCCCCATTGCTCTCACAGTCTGCCACTTTTTCTTACTGTGGCCAGTCTGCCAGAAGCGATATGTCACTCGTTGTGTATCTTAAGAGATTCATCGTTACTCCTTCCATAGGCTACTGGTATTCTCTGATTCAATACCTCTCGTGACGAAAAAGTCGCTATCTTAATAGTGAAATACCTCTTCCTCCCAGTTGCTCACACAGTCTACTACTTTTTGTGTAGTTTTTGTCTGCCAGAAACTATAATTCACTAGTTGTGTATCATAAAAGAGTCAACGTATCTCCTCCTAGGGATTATTCGAGATTTCTTAATCCAAACACCTAGTAACGAGGCATTGGCTACCTTAAGAGAGTCGTAGTTACTCGTCCCAATTGCTCACCCAGTCTGAGACTTTTTCTTACTGTGGCCAGTCTGCCAGGAGCGATATGTCACTCGTTGTGTATCTTAAGAGATTCGTCGTTACTCCTTTCATAGGTTACTGGTATTCTCTGATTCAATACCTCTCGTGACGAAAAAGTCTCTATCTTAATAGTGCAATACTTCTTCCTCCCAGTTGCTCACACAGTCTACTACTTTTTGTGTAGTTTTGTCTGCCAGAAACTATAATTCACTAGTTGTGTATCATAAATGTGTCACCGTTTCTCCTCCTAGGGATATTCGAGATTTCTTAATCCAAACCCCTAGTAACGAGGCATTGGCTACCTTAAGAGAGTCATAGTTACTCGTCCCAATTGCTCACCCAGTCTGCCACTTATTCTTACTGTGGCCAGTCTGCCAGAAGCGATATCTCACTCGTTGTGTATCTTAAGAGATTCATCGTTACTCCTTTCATAGGTTACTGGTATTCTCTGATTCAATACCTCTCGTGACGAAAAAGTCGCTATCTTAATAGTGCAATACTTCTTCCTCCCAGTTGCTCACACTGTCTACTACTTTTTGTGTAGTTTTGTCTGTCAGAAACTATAATTCACTAGTTGTGTATCATAAATGTGTCATCGTTTCTCCTCCTAGGGGTATTCGAGATTTCTTAATCCAAACCCCTAGTAACGAGGCATTGCCTACCTTAAGAGAGTCATTGTTACTCGTCCCAATTGCTCACCCAGTCTGCCACTTATTCGTACTGTGGCCAGTCTGCCAGAAGCGATATGTCACTCGTTGTGTATCTTAAGAGATTCATCGTTACTCCTTCCATAGGTTACTGGTATTCTCTGATTCAATACCTCCCGTGACGAAAAAGTCGCTATCTTAATAGTGCAATACTTCTTCCTCCCAGTTGCTCACACTGTTTCCTACTTTTTGTGTACTTGCCAGTCTGCCAGAAGAGATATGTCACTAGTTGTGTATCATAAAAGAGTCATCGTTTCTCCTCCTATTGGTTATTCGAGATTTCTTGATCCAAACCCCTAGTAACGAGGCATTGGCTACCTTAAGAGAGTCATAGTTACTCGTCCCAATTGCTCAACCAGTCTGCCACTTATTCTTACTGTGGCCAGTCTGCCAGAAGCGATATGTCACTCGTTGTGTATCTTAAGAGATTCATCGTTACTCCTTCCATAGGTTACTGGTATTCTCTGATTCAATACCTCTCGTGACGAAACATTGGCTTTCTTAATAGTGCCATACTTCTTCCTACCAGTTGCTCACACTGTTTCCTACTTTTTGTGTACTTGCCAGTCTGAAAGAAGCGATATGTCACTAGTTGTGTATCATAAAAGAGTCATCGTTTCTCCTCCTAGAGTTTATTCGAGATTTCTTAATCCAAACACCTAGTATCAAGGCATTGGCTACCTTAAGAGAGTCATAGTTACTCGTCTCCATTGCTCACCCAGTCTGTAACTTTTTCGTACTGTGGCCAGTCTGCCAGAAGCGATATGTCACTCGTTGTGTATCTTAAGAGATTCATCGTTACTCCCTCCATAGGTTACTCGTATTCTATGATTCAATACCTCTCGTGACGAAACATTGGCTCTCTTAATAGTGCCATACTTCTTCCTCCCAGTTGCTTACACTGTTTCCTACTTTTTGTGTACTTGCCAGTCTGCCAGAAGCGATATGTCACTAGTTGTGTATCATAAAAGAGTCATCGTTTCTCCTCCTAGGGGTTATTCGAGATTTCTTAATCCAAACACCTAGTAACAAGGCATTGGCTACCTTAAGAGAGTCATAGTTACTCGTCCCAATTGCTCACCCAGTCTGCCACTTTTTCTTACTGTGGCCAGTCTGCCAGGAGCGATATGTCACTCGTTGTGTATCTTAAGAGATTCGTCGTTACTCCTTTCATAGGTTACTGGTATTCTCTGATTCAATACCTCTCGTGACGAAAAAGTCGCTATCTTAATAGTGCAATACTTCTTCCTCCCAGTTGCTCACACTGTCTACTACTTTTTGTGTAGTTTTGTCTGCCAGAAACTATAATTCACTAGTTGTGTATCATAAATGTGTCATCGTTTCTCCTCCTAGGGATATTCGAGATTTCTTAATCCAAACCCCTAGTAACGAGGCATTGGCTACCTTAAGAGAGTCATAGTTACTCGTCCCAATTGCTCACCCAGTCTGCCACTTATTCTTACTGTGGCCAGTCTGCCAGAAGCGATATGTCACTCGTTGTGTATCTTCAGAGATTCATCGTTACTCCTTGCATAGGTTACTGGTATTCTCTGATTCAATACCTCCCGTGACGAAAAAGTCGCTATCTTAATAGTGCAATACTTCTTCCTCCCAGTTGCTCACACTGTCTACTACTTTTTGTGTAGTTTTGTCTGCCAGAAACTATAATTCACTAGTTGTGTATCATAAATGTGTCATCGTTTCTCCTCCTAGGGGTATTCGAGATTTCTTAATCCAAACCCCTAGTAACGAGGCATTGGCTACCTTAAGAGAGTCATAGTTACTCGTCCCAATTGCTCACCCAGTCTGCCACTTTTTCTTACTGTGGCCAGTCTGCCAGAAGCGATATGTCACTCGTTGTGTATCTTAAGAGATTCATCGTTACTCCTTCCATAGGTTACTGGTATTCTCTGATTCAATACCTCTCGTGACGAAAAAGTCGCTATCTTAATAGTGCAATACTTCTTCCTCCCAGTTGCTCACACAGTCTACTACTTTTTGTGTAGTTTTGTCTGCCAGAAACTATAATTCACTAGTTGTGTATCATAAATGTGTCATCGTTTCTCCTCCTAGGGGTTATTCGAGATTTCTTAATCCAAACCCCTAGTAACGAGGCATTGGCTACCTTAAGAGAGTCATAGTTACTCGTCCCAATTGCTCACCCAGTCTGCCACTTATTCTTACTGTGGCCAGTCTGCCAGAAGCGATATGTCACTCGTTGTGTATCTTAAGAGATTCATCGTTACTCCTTCCATAGGTTACTGGTATTCTCTGATTCAATACCTCCCGTGACGAAAAAGTCGCTATCTTAATAGTGCAATACTTCTTCCTCCCAGTTGCTCACACTGTTTCCTACTTTTTGTGTACTTGCCAGTCTGCCAGAAGAGATATGTCACTAGTTGTGTATCATAAAAGAGTCATCGTTTCTCCTCCTATTGGTTATTCGAGATTTCTTGATCCAAACCCCTAGTAACGAGGCATTGGCTACCTTAAGAGAGTCATAGTTACTCGTCCCAATTGCTCACCCAGTCTGCCACTTATTCTTACTGTGGCCACTCTGCCAGAAGCGATATGTCACTCGTTGTGTATCTTAAGAGATTCATCGTTACTCCTTCCATAGGTTACTGGTATTCTCTGATTCAATACCTCTCGTGACGAAACATTGGCTTTCTTAATAGTGCCATACTTCTTCCTCCCAGTTGCTCACACTGTTTCCTACTTTTTGTGTACTTGCCAGTCTGAAAGAAGCGATATGTCACTAGTTGTGTATCATAAAAGAGTCATCGTTTCTCCTCCTAGAGGTTATTCGAGATTTCTTAATCCAAACACCTAGTATCAAGGCATTGGCTACCTTAAGAGAGTCATAGTTACTCGTCCCCATTGCTCACCCAGTCTGTAACTTTTTCGTACTGTGGCCAGTCTGCCAGAAGCGATATGTCACTCGTTGTGTATCTTAAGAGATTCATCGTTACTCCCTCCATAGGTTACTCGTATTCTCTGATTCAATACCTCTCGTGACGAAACATTGGCTCTCTTAATAGTGCCATACTTCTTCCTCCCAGTTGCTCACACTGTTTCCTACTTTTTGTGTACTTGCCAGTCTGCCAGAAGCGATATGTCACTAGTTGTGTATCATAAAAGAGTCATCGTTTTTCCTCCTAGGGGTTATTCGATATTTCTTAATCCAAACACCTAGTAACAAGGCATTGGCTACCTTAAGAGAGTCATAGTTACTCGTCCCCATTGCTCTCACAGTCTGCCACTTTTTCTTACTGTGGCCAGTCTGCCAGAAGCGATATGTCACTCGTTGTGTATCTTAAGAGATTCATCGTTACTCCTTCCATAGGCTACTGGTATTCTCTGATTCAATACCTCTCGTGACGAAAAAGTCGCTATCATAATAGTGCAATACCTCTTCCTCCCAGTTGCTCACACAGTCTACTACTTTTTGTGTAGTTTTTGTCTGCCAGAAACTATAATTCACTAGTTGTGTATCATAAAAGAGTCAACGTATCTCCTCCTAGGGGTTATTCGAGATTTCTTAATCCAAACACCTAGTAACGAGGCATTGGCTACCTTAAGAGAGTCATAGTTACTCGTCCCAATTGCTCACCCAGTCTGCCACTTTTTCTTACTGTGACCAGTCTGCCAGAAGCGATATGTCATTCGTTGTGTATCTTAAGAGATTCATCGTTACTCCTTCCATAGGTTACTCGTATTCTCTTATTCAATACCTCTCGTGACGAAAAAGTCGCTATCTTAATAGTGCAATACTTCTTCCTCCCAGTTGCTCACACTGTTTCCTACTTTTTGTGTACTTGCCAGTCTGCCAGAAGATATATGTCATTAGTTGTGTATCATAAAAGAGTCATCGTTTCTCCTCCTAGGGGTTATTCGAGATTTCTTTATCCATACCCCTAGTAACGAGGCATTGGCTACCTTAAGAGAGTCATGGTTACTCGTCCCAATTGCTCACCCAGTCTGCCACTTTTTCTTACTGTGGCCAGTCTGTCAGAAGCGATATTTCACTCGTTGTGTATCTTAAGAGATTCATCGTTACTCCTTCCATAGGTTACTGGTATTCTCTGATTCAATACCTCTCGTGACGAAAAAGTCACTATCTTAATAGTGCAATACTTCTTCTTCCCAGTTGCTCACACAGTCTACTACTTTTTGTGTAGTTTTTGTCTGCCAGAAACTATAATTCACTAGTTGCGTATCATAAAAGAGTCAACGTATCTCCTCCTAGGGGTTATTCGAGATTTCTTAATCCAAACCCCTAGTAACGAGGCATTGGCTACCTTAAGAGAGTCATAGTTACTCGTCCCAATTGCTCACCCAGTCTGCCACTTATTCTTACTGTGGCCAGTCTGCCAGAAGCGATATGTCACTCGTTGTGTATCTTAAGAGATTCATCGTTACTCCTTCCATAGGTTACTGGTATTCTCTGATTCAATACCTCTCGTGACGAAACATTGGCTTTCTTAATAGTGCCATACTTCTTCCTCCCAGTTGCTCACACTGTTTCCTACTTTTTGTGTACTTGCCAGTCTGAAAGAAGCGATATGTCACTAGTTGTGTATCATAAAAGAGTCATCGTTTCTCCTCCTAGAGGTTATTCGAGATTTCTTAATCCAAACACCTAGTATCAAGGCATTGGCTACCTTAAGAGAGTCATAGTTACTCGTCCCCATTGCTCACCCAGTCTGTAACTTTTTCGTACTGTGGCCAGTCTGCCAGAAGCGATATGTCACTCGTTGTGTATCTTAAGAGATTCATCGTTACTCCCTCCATAGGTTACTCGTATTCTCTGATTCAATACCTCTCGTGACGAAACATTGGCTCTCTTAATAGTGCCATACTTCTTCCTCCCAGTTGCTCACACTGTTTCCTACTTTTTGTGTACTTGCCAGTCTGCCAGAAGCGATATGTCACTAGTTGTGTATCATAAAAGAGTCATCGTTTTTCCTCCTAGGGGTTATTCGATATTTCTTAATCCAAACACCTAGTAACAAGGCATTGGCTACCTTAAGAGAGTCATAGTTACTCGTCCCCATTGCTCTCACAGTCTGCCACTTTTTCTTACTGTGGCCAGTCTGCCAGAAGCGATATGTCACTCGTTGTGTATCTTAAGAGATTCATCGTTACTCCTTCCATAGGCTACTGGTATTCTCTGATTCAATACCTCTCGTGACGAAAAAGTCGCTATCATAATAGTGCAATACCTCTTCCTCCCAGTTGCTCACACAGTCTACTACTTTTTGTGTAGTTTTTGTCTGCCAGAAACTATAATTCACTAGTTGTGTATCATAAAAGAGTCAACGTATCTCCTCCTAGGGGTTATTCGAGATTTCTTAATCCAAACACCTAGTAACGAGGCATTGGCTACCTTAAGAGAGTCATAGTTACTCGTCCCAATTGCTCACCCAGTCTGCCACTTTTTCTTACTGTGACCAGTCTGCCAGAAGCGATATGTCATTCGTTGTGTATCTTAAGAGATTCATCGTTACTCCTTCCATAGGTTACTCGTATTCTCTTATTCAATACCTCTCGTGACGAAAAAGTCGCTATCTTAATAGTGCAATACTTCTTCCTCCCAGTTGCTCACACTGTTTCCTACTTTTTGTGTACTTGCCAGTCTGCCAGAAGATATATGTCATTAGTTGTGTATCATAAAAGAGTCATCGTTTCTCCTCCTAGGGGTTATTCGAGATTTCTTTATCCATACCCCTAGTAACGAGGCATTGGCTACCTTAAGAGAGTCATGGTTACTCGTCCCAATTGCTCACCCAGTCTGCCACTTTTTCTTACTGTGGCCAGTCTGTCAGAAGCGATATTTCACTCGTTGTGTATCTTAAGAGATTCATCGTTACTCCTTCCATAGGTTACTGGTATTCTCTGATTCAATACCTCTCGTGACGAAAAAGTCACTATCTTAATAGTGCAATACTTCTTCTTCCCAGTTGCTCACACAGTCTACTACTTTTTGTGTAGTTTTTGTCTGCCAGAAACTATAATTCACTAGTTGCGTATCATAAAAGCGTCAACGTATCTCCTCCTAGGGGTTATTCGAGATTTCTTAATCCAAACCCCTAGTAACGAGGCATTGGCTACCTTAAGAGAGTCATAGTTACTCGTCCCAATTGCTCACCCAGTCTGCCACTTATTCTTACTGTGGCCAGTCTGCCAGAAGCGATATGTCACTCGTTGTGTATCTTAAGAGATTCATCGTTACTCCTTCCATAGGTTACTGGTATTCTCTGATTCAATACCTCTCGTGACGAAACATTGGCTTTCTTAATAGTGCCATACTTCTTCCTCCCAGTTGCTCACACTGTTTCCTACTTTTTGTGTACTTGCCAGTCTGAAAGAAGCGATATGTCACTAGTTGTGTATCATAAAAGAGTCATCGTTTCTCCTCCTAGGGGTTATTCGAGATTTCTTAATCCAAACACCTAGTATCAAGGCATTGGCTACCTTAAGAGAGTCATAGTTACTCGTCCCAATTGCTCACCCAGTCTGCCACTTTTTCTCACTGTGGCCAGTCTGCCAGAAGCGATATGTCACTCGTTGTGTATCTTAAGAGATTCATCGTTACTCCTTTCATAGGTTACTGGTATTCTCTGATTCAATACCTCTCGTGACGAAAAAGTCGCTATCTTAATAGTGCAATACTTCTTCCTCCCAGTTGCTCACACTGCCTACTACTTTTTGTGTAGTTTTGTCTGTCAGAAACTATAATTCACTAGTTGTGTATCATAAATGTGTCATCGTTTCTCCTCCTAGGGGTATTCGAGATTTCTTAATCCAAACCCCTAGTAACGAGGCATTGGCTACCTTAAGAGAGTCATTGTTACTCGTCCCAATTGCTCACCCAGTCTGCCACTTATTCGTACTGTGGCCAGTCTGCCAGAAGCGATATGTCACTCGTTGTGTATCTTAAGAGATTCATCATTACTCCTTCCATAGGTTACTGGTATTCTCTGATTCAATACCTCCCGTGACGAAAAAGTCGCTATCTTAATAGTGCAATACCTCTTCCTCCCAGTTGCTCACACTGTTTCCTACTTTTTGTGTACTTGCCAGTCTGCCAGAAGAGATATGTCACTAGTTGTGTATCATAAAAGAGTCATCGTTTCTCCTCCTATTGGTTATTCGAGATTTCTTAATCCAAACCCCTAGTAACGAGGCATTGGCTACCTTACGAGAGTCATAGTTACTCGTCCCAATTGCTCACCCAGTCTGCCACTTATTCTTACTGTGGCCAGTCTGCCAGAAGCGATATGTCACTCGTTGTGCATCTTAAGAGATTCATCGTTACTCCTTCCATAGGTTACTGGTATTCTCTGATTCAATACCTCTCGTGACGAAACATTGGCTTTCTTAATAGTGCCATACTTCTTCCTCCCAGTTGCTCACACTGTTTCCTACTTTTTGTGTACTTGCCAGTCTGAAAGAAGCGATATGTCACTAGTTGTGTATCATAAAAGAGTCATCGTTTCTCCTCCTAGAGGTTATTCGAGATTTCTTAATCCAAACACCTAGTATCAAGGCATTGGCTACCTTAAGAGAGTCATAGTTACTCGTCCCCATTGCTCACCCAGTCTGTAACTTTTTCGTACTGTGGCCAGTCTGCCAGAAGCGATATGTCACTCGTTGTGTATCTTAAGAGATTCATCGTTACTCCTTCCATAGGTTACTGGTATTCTCTGATTCAATACCTCTCGTGACGAAACATTGGCTTTCTTAATAGTGCCATACTTCTTCCTCCCAGTTGCTCACACTGTTTCCTACTTTTTGTGTACTTGCCAGTCTGAAAGAAGCGATATGTCACTAGTTGTGTATCATAAAAGAGTCATCGTTTCTCCTCCTAGAGGTTATTCGAGATTTCTTAATCCAAACACCTAGTATCAAGGCATTGGCTACCTTAAGAGAGTCATAGTTACTCGTCCCCATTGCTCAACCAGTCTGTAACTTTTTCGTACTGTGGCCAGTCTGCCAGAAGCGATATGTCACTCGTTGTGCATCTTAAGAGATTCATCGTTACTCCTTCCATAGGTTACTGGTATTCTCTGATTCAATACCTCTCGTGACGAAACATTGGCCTTCTTAATAGTGCCATACTTCTTCCTCCCAGTTGCTCACACTGTTTCCTACTTTTTGTGTACTTGCCAGTCTGAAAGAAGCGATATGTCACTAGTTGTGTATCATAAAAGAGTCATCGTTTCTCCTCCTAGAGGTTATTCGAGATTTCTTAATCCAAACACCTAGTATCAAGGCATTGGCTACCTTAAGAGAGTCATAGTTACTCGTCCCCATTGCTCACCCAGTCTGTAACTTTTTCGTACTGTGGCCAGTCTGCCAGAAGCGATATGTCACTCGTTGTGTATCTTAAGAGATTCATCGTTACTCCTTCCATAGGTTACTGGTATTCTCTGATTCAATACCTCTCGTGACGAAACATTGGCTCTCTTAATAGTGCCATACTTCTTCCTCCCAGTTGCTCACACTGTTTCCTACTTTTTGTGTACTTGCCAGTCTGCCAGAAGCGATATGTCACTAGTTGTGTATCATAAAAGAGTCATCGTTTCTCCTCCTAGGGGTTATTCGAGATTTCTTAATCCAAACACCTAGTAACAAGGCATTGGCTACCTTAAGAGAGTCATAGTTACTCGTCCCCATTGCTCTCACAGTCTGCCACTTTTTCTTACTGTGGCCAGTCTGCCAGAAGCGATATGTCACTCGTTGTGTATCTTAAGAGATTCATCGTTACTCCTTCCATAGGCTACTGGTATTCTCTGATTCAATACCTCTCGTGACGAAAAAGTCGCTATCTTAATAGTGCAATACCTCTTCCTCCCAGTTGCTCACACAGTCTACTACTTTTTGTGTAGTTTTTGTCTGCCAGAAACTATAATTCACTAGTTGTGTATCATAAATGTGTCATCGTTTCTCCTCCTAGGGATATTCGAGATTTCTTAATCCAAACCCCTAGTAACGAGGCATTGGCTACCTTAAGAGAGTCATAGTTACTCGTCCCAATTGCTCACCCAGTCTGCCACTTATTCTTACTGTCGCCAGTCTGCCAGAAGCGATATGTCACTCGTTGTGTATCTTAAGAGATTCATCGTTACTCCTTGCATAGGTTACTGGTATTCTCTGATTCAATACCTCCCGTGACGAAAAAGTCGCTATCTTAATAGTGCAATACTTCTTCCTCCCAGTTGCTCACACTGTTTCCTACTTTTTGTGTACTTGACAGTCTGCCAGAAGAGATATGTCACTAGTTGTGTATCATAAAAGAGTCATCGTTTCTCCTCCTATTGGTTATTCGAAATTTCTTAATCGAAACCCCTAGTAACGAGGCATTGGCTACCTTAAGAGAGTCATAGTTACTCGTCCCAATTGCTCACCCAGTCTGCCACTTATTCTTACTGTGGCCAGTCTGCCAGAAGCGATATGTCACTCGTTGTGTATCTTAAGAGATTCATCGTTACTTCTTCCATAGGTTACTGGTATTCTCTGATTCAATACCTCTCGTGACGAAACATTGGCTTTCTTAATAGTGCCATACTTCTTCCTCCCAGTTGCTCACACTGTTTCCTACTTTTTGTGTACTTGCCAGTCTGAAAGAAGCGATATGTCACTAGTTGTGTATCATAAAAGAGTCATCGTTTCTCCTCCTAGGGGTTATTCGAGATTTCTTAATCCAAACACCTAGTATCAATTCATTGGCTACCTTAAGAGAGTCATAGTTACTCGTCCCCATTGCTCACCCAGTCTGCCACTTTTTCTTACTGTGGCCAGTCTGCCAGAAGCGATATGTCATTCGTTGTGTATCTTAAGAGATTCATCGTTACTCCTTCCATAGGTTACTCGTATTCTCTTATTCAATACCTCTCGTGACGAAAAAGTCGCTATCTTAATAGTGCAATACTTCTTCCTCCCAGTTGCTCACACTGTTTCCTACTTTTTGTGTACTTGCCAGTCTGCCAGAAGATATATGTCATTAGTTGTGTATCATAAAAGAGTCATCGTTTCTCCTCCTAGGGGTTATTCGAGATTTCTTAATCCATACCCCTAGTAACGAGGCATTGGCTACCTTAAGAGAGTCATGGTTACTCGTCCCAATTACTCACCCAGTCTGCCACTTTTTCTTACTGTGGCAAGTCTGTCAGAAGCGATATGTCACTCGTTGTGTATCTTAAGAGATTCATCGTTACTCCTTCCATAGGTTACTGGTATTCTCTGATTCAATACCTCTCGTGACGAAAAAGTCACTATCTTAATAGTGCAATACTTCTTCTTCCCAGTTGCTCACACAGTCTACTACTTTTTGTGTAGTTTTTGTCTGCCAGAAACTATAATTCACTAGTTGCGTATCATAAAAGAGTCAACGTATCTCCTCCTAGGGGTTATTCGAGATTTCTTAATCCAAACCCCTAGTAACGAGGCATTGGCTACCTTAAGAGAGTCATAGTTACTCGTCCCCATTGCTCAACCAGTCTGTAACTTTTTCGTACTGTGGCCAGTCTGCCAGAAGCGATATGTCACTCGTTGTGTATCTTAAGAGATTCATCGTTACTCCTTCCATAGGCTACTGGTATTCTCTGATTCAATACCTCTCGTGACGAAAAAGTCGCTATCTTAATAGTGCAATACCTCTTCCTCCCAGTTGCTCACACAGTCTACTACTTTTTGTGTAGTTTTTGTCTGCCAGAAACTATAATTCACTAGTTGTGTATCATAAATGTGTCATCGTTTCTCCTCCTAGGGATATTCGAGATTTCTTAATCCAACCCCTAGTAACGAGGCATTGGCTACCTTAAGAGAGTCATAGTTACTCGTCCCAATTGCTCACCCAGTCTGCCACTTATTCTTACTGTCGCCAGTCTGCCAGAAGCGATATGTCACTCGTTGTGTATCTTAAGAGATTCATCGTTACTCCTTGCATAGGTTACTGGTATTCTCTGATTCAATACCTCCCGTGACGAAAAAGTCGCTATCTTAATAGTGCAATACTTCTTCCTCCCAGTTGCTCACACTGTTTCCTACTTTTTGTGTACTTGACAGTCTGCCAGAAGAGATATGTCACTAGTTGTGTATCATAAAAGAGTCATCGTTTCTCCTCCTATTGGTTATTCGAAATTTCTTAATCGAAACCCCTAGTAACGAGGCATTGGCTACCTTAAGAGAGTCATAGTTACTCGTCCCAATTGCTCACCCAGTCTGCCACTTATTCTTACTGTGGCCAGTCTGCCAGAAGCGATATGTCACTCGTTGTGTATCTTAAGAGATTCATCGTTACTTCTTCCATAGGTTACTGGTATTCTCTGATTCAATACCTCTCGTGACGAAACATTGGCTTTCTTAATAGTGCCATACTTCTTCCTCCCAGTTGCTCACACTGTTTCCTACTTTTTGTGTACTTGCCAGTCTGAAAGAAGCGATATGTCACTAGTTGTGTATCATAAAAGAGTCATCGTTTCTCCTCCTAGGGGTTATTCGAGATTTCTTAATCCAAACACCTAGTATCAATTCATTGGCTACCTTAAGAGAGTCATAGTTACTCGTCCCCATTGCTCACCCAGTCTGCCACTTTTTCTTACTGTGGCCAGTCTGCCAGAAGCGATATGTCATTCGTTGTGTATCTTAAGAGATTCATCGTTACTCCTTCCATAGGTTACTCGTATTCTCTTATTCAATACCTCTCGTGACGAAAAAGTCGCTATCTTAATAGTGCAATACTTCTTCCTCCCAGTTGCTCACACTGTTTCCTACTTTTTGTGTACTTGCCAGTCTGCCAGAAGATATATGTCATTAGTTGTGTATCATAAAAGAGTCATCGTTTCTCCTCCTAGGGGTTATTCGAGATTTCTTAATCCATACCCCTAGTAACGAGGCATTGGCTACCTTAAGAGAGTCATGGTTACTCGTCCCAATTACTCACCCAGTCTGCCACTTTTTCTTACTGTGGCAAGTCTGTCAGAAGCGATATGTCACTCGTTGTGTATCTTAAGAGATTCATCGTTACTCCTTCCATAGGTTACTGGTATTCTCTGATTCAATACCTCTCGTGACGAAAAAGTCACTATCTTAATAGTGCAATACTTCTTCTTCCCAGTTGCTCACACAGTCTACTACTTTTTGTGTAGTTTTTGTCTGCCAGAAACTATAATTCACTAGTTGCGTATCATAAAAGAGTCAACGTATCTCCTCCTAGGGGTTATTCGAGATTTCTTAATCCAAACCCCTAGTAACGAGGCATTGGCTACCTTAAGAGAGTCATAGTTACTCGTCCCCATTGCTCAACCAGTCTGTAACTTTTTCGTACTGTGGCCAGTCTGCCAGAAGCGATATGTCACTCGTTGTGTATCTTAAGAGATTCATCGTTACTCCCTCCATAGGTTACTCGTATTCTCTGATTCAATACCTCTCGTGACGAAACATTGGCTCTCTTAATAGTGCCATACTTCTTCCTCCCAGTTGCTCACACTGTTTCCTACTTTTTGTGTACTTGCCAGTCTGCCAGAAGCGATATGTCACTAGTTGTGTATCATAAAAGAGTCATCGTTTCTCCTCCTAGGGGTTATTCGAGATTTCTTAATCCAAACACCTAGTAACAAGGCATTGGCTACCTTAAGAGAGTCATAGTTACTCGTCCCCATTGCTCTCACAGTCTGCCACTTTTTCTTACTGTGGCCAGTCTGCCAGAAGCGATATGTCATTCGTTGTGTATCTTAAGAGATTCATCGTTACTCCTTCCATAGGTTACTCGTATTCTCTTATTCAATACCTCTCGTGACGAAAAAGTCGCTATCTTAATAGTGCAATACTTCTTCCTCCCAGTTGCTCACACTGTTTCCTACTTTTTGTGTACTTGCCAGTCTGCCAGAAGATATATGTCATTAGTTGTGTATCATAAAAGAGTCATCGTTTCTCCTCCTAGGGGTTATTCGAGATTTCTTAATCCATACCCCTAGTAACGAGGCATTGGCTACCTTAAGAGAGTCATGGTTACTCGTCCCAATTACTCACCCAGTCTGCCACTTTTTCTTACTGTGGCAAGTCTGTCAGAAGCGATATGTCACTCGTTGTGTATCTTAAGAGATTCATCGTTACTCCTTGCATAGGTTACTGGTATTCTCTGATTCAATACCTCCCGTGACGAAAAAGTCGCTATCTTAATAGTGCAATACTTCTTCCTCCCAGTTGCTCACACTGTTTCCTACTTTTTGTGTACTTGACAGTCTGCCAGAAGAGATATGTCACTAGTTGTGTATCATAAAAGAGTCATCGTTTCTCCTCCTATTGGTTATTCGAAATTTCTTAATCGAAACCCCTAGTAACGAGGCATTGGCTACCTTAAGAGAGTCATAGTTACTCGTCCCAATTGCTCACCCAGTCTGCCACTTATTCTTACTGTGGCCAGTCTGCCAGAAGCGATATGTCACTCGTTGTGTATCTTAAGAGATTCATCGTTACTTCTTCCATAGGTTACTGGTATTCTCTGATTCAATACCTCTCGTGACGAAACATTGGCTTTCTTAATAGTGCCATACTTCTTCCTCCCAGTTGCTCACACTGTTTCCTACTTTTTGTGTACTTGCCAGTCTGAAAGAAGCGATATGTCACTAGTTGTGTATCATAAAAGAGTCATCGTTTCTCCTCCTAGGGGTTATTCGAGATTTCTTAATCCAAACACCTAGTATCAATTCATTGGCTACCTTAAGAGAGTCATAGTTACTCGTCCCCATTGCTCACCCAGTCTGCCACTTTTTCTTACTGTGGCCAGTCTGCCAGAAGCGATATGTCATTCGTTGTGTATCTTAAGAGATTCATCGTTACTCCTTCCATAGGTTACTCGTATTCTCTTATTCAATACCTCTCGTGACGAAAAAGTCGCTATCTTAATAGTGCAATACTTCTTCCTCCCAGTTGCTCACACTGTTTCCTACTTTTTGTGTACTTGCCAGTCTGCCAGAAGATATATGTCATTAGTTGTGTATCATAAAAGAGTCATCGTTTCTCCTCCTAGGGGTTATTCGAGATTTCTTAATCCATACCCCTAGTAACGAGGCATTGGCTACCTTAAGAGAGTCATGGTTACTCGTCCCAATTACTCACCCAGTCTGCCACTTTTTCTTACTGTGGCAAGTCTGTCAGAAGCGATATGTCACTCGTTGTGTATCTTAAGAGATTCATCGTTACTCCTTCCATAGGTTACTGGTATTCTCTGATTCAATACCTCTCGTGACGAAAAAGTCACTATCTTAATAGTGCAATACTTCTTCTTCCCAGTTGCTCACACAGTCTACTACTTTTTGTGTAGTTTTTGTCTGCCAGAAACTATAATTCACTAGTTGCGTATCATAAAAGAGTCAACGTATCTCCTCCTAGGGGTTATTCGAGATTTCTTAATCCAAACCCCTAGTAACGAGGCATTGGCTACCTTAAGAGAGTCATAGTTACTCGTCCCCATTGCTCAACCAGTCTGTAACTTTTTCGTACTGTGGCCAGTCTGCCAGAAGCGATATGTCACTCGTTGTGTATCTTAAGAGATTCATCGTTACTCCTTCCATAGGCTACTGGTATTCTCTGATTCAATACCTCTCGTGACGAAAAAGTCGCTATCTTAATAGTGCAATACCTCTTCCTCCCAGTTGCTCACACAGTCTACTACTTTTTGTGTAGTTTTTGTCTGCCAGAAACTATAATTCACTAGTTGTGTATCATAAATGTGTCATCGTTTCTCCTCCTAGGGATATTCGAGATTTCTTAATCCAAACCCCTAGTAACGAGGCATTGGCTACCTTAAGAGAGTCATAGTTACTCGTCCCAATTGCTCACCCAGTCTGCCACTTATTCTTACTGTCGCCAGTCTGCCAGAAGCGATATGTCACTCGTTGTGTATCTTAAGAGATTCATCGTTACTCCTTGCATAGGTTACTGGTATTCTCTGATTCAATACCTCCCGTGACGAAAAAGTCGCTATCTTAATAGTGCAATACTTCTTCCTCCCAGTTGCTCACACTGTTTCCTACTTTTTGTGTACTTGACAGTCTGCCAGAAGAGATATGTCACTAGTTGTGTATCATAAAAGAGTCATCGTTTCTCCTCCTATTGGTTATTCGAAATTTCTTAATCGAAACCCCTAGTAACGAGGCATTGGCTACCTTAAGAGAGTCATAGTTACTCGTCCCAATTGCTCACCCAGTCTGCCACTTATTCTTACTGTGGCCAGTCTGCCAGAAGCGATATGTCATTCGTTGTGTATCTTAAGAGATTCATCGTTACTCCTTCCATAGGTTACTCGTATTCTCTTATTCAATACCTCTCGTGACGAAAAAGTCGCTATCTTAATAGTGCAATACTTCTTCCTCCCAGTTGCTCACACTGTTTCCTACTTTTTGTGTACTTGCCAGTCTGCCAGAAGATATATGTCATTAGTTGTGTATCATAAAAGAGTCATCGTTTCTCCTCCTAGGGGTTATTCGAGATTTCTTAATCCATACCCCTAGTAACGAGGCATTGGCTACCTTAAGAGAGTCATGGTTACTCGTCCCAATTACTCACCCAGTCTGCCACTTTTTCTTACTGTGGCAAGTCTGTCAGAAGCGATATGTCACTCGTTGTGTATCTTAAGAGATTCATCGTTACTCCTTCCATAGGTTACTGGTATTCTCTGATTCAATACCTCTCGTGACGAAAAAGTCACTATCTTAATAGTGCAATACTTCTTCTTCCCAGTTGCTCACACAGTCTACTACTTTTTGTGTAGTTTTTGTCTGCCAGAAACTATAATTCACTAGTTGCGTATCATAAAAGAGTCAACGTATCTCCTCCTAGGGGTTATTCGAGATTTCTTCATCCAAACCCCTAGTAACGAGGCATTGGCTACCTTAAGAGAGTCATAGTTACTCGTCCCCATTGCTCAACCAGTCTGTAACTTTTTCGTACTGTGGCCAGTCTGCCAGAAGCGATATGTCACTCGTTGTGTATCTTAAGAGATTCATCGTTACTCCCTCCATAGGTTACTCGTATTCTCTGATTCAATACCTCTCGTGACGAAACATTGGCTCTCTTAATAGTGCCATACTTCTTCCTCCCAGTTGCTCACACTGTTTCCTACTTTTTGTGTACTTGCCAGTCTGCCAGAAGCGATATGTCACTAGTTGTGTATCATAAAAGAGTCATCGTTTCTCCTCCTAGGGGTTATTCGAGATTTCTTAATCCAAACACCTAGTAACAAGGCATTGGCTACCTTAAGAGAGTCATAGTTACTCGTCCCCATTGCTCTCACAGTCTGCCACTTTTTCTTACTGTGGCCAGTCTGCCAGAAGCGATATGTCACTCGTTGTGTATCTTAAGAGATTCATCGTTACTCCTTCCATAGGCTACTGGTATTCTCTGATTCAATACCTCTCGTGACGAAAAAGTCGCTATCTTAATAGTGCAATACCTCTTCCTCCCAGTTGCTCACACAGTCTACTACTTTTTGTGTAGTTTTTGTCTGCCAGAAACTATAATTCACTAGTTGTGTATCATAAATGTGTCATCGTTTCTCCTCCTAGGGATATTCGAGATTTCTTAATCCAAACCCCTAGTAACGATGCATTGGCTACCTTAAGAGAGTCATAGTTACTCGTCCCAATTGCTCACCCAGTCTGCCACTTATTCTTACTGTGGCCAGTCTGCCAGAAGCGATATGTCACTCGTTGTGTATCTTAAGAGATTCATCGTTACTCCTTGCATAGGTTACTGGTATTCTCTGATTCAATACCTCCCGTGACGAAAAAGTCGCTATCTTAATAGTGCAATACTTCTTCCTCCCAGTTGCTCACACTGTTTCCTACTTTTTGTGTACTTGACAGTCTGCCAGAAGAGATATGTCACTAGTTGTGTATCATAAAAGAGTCATCGTTTCTCCTCCTATTGGTTATTCGAAATTTCTTAATCGAAACCCCTAGTAACGAGGCATTGGCTACCTTAAGAGAGTCATAGTTACTCGTCCCAATTGCTCACCCAGTCTGCCACTTATTCTTACTGTGGCCAGTCTGCCAGAAGCGATATGTCACTCGTTGTGTATCTTAAGAGATTCATCGTTACTTCTTCCATAGGTTACTGGTATTCTCTGATTCAATACCTCTCGTGACGAAACATTGGCTTTCTTAATAGTGCCATACTTCTTCCTCCCAGTTGCTCACACTGTTTCCTACTTTTTGTGTACTTGCCAGTCTGCCAGAAGATATATGTCATTAGTTGTGTATCATAAAAGAGTCATCGTTTCTCCTCCTAGGGGTTATTCGAGATTTCTTAATCCAAACACCTAGTATCAATTCATTGGCTACCTTAAGAGAGTCATAGTTACTCGTCCCCATTGCTCACCCAGTCTGCCACTTTTTCTTACTGTGGCCAGTCTGCCAGAAGCGATATGTCATTCGTTGTGTATCTTAAGAGATTCATCGTTACTCCTTCCATAGGTTACTCGTATTCTCTTATTCAATACCTCTCGTGACGAAAAAGTCGCTATCTTAATAGTGCAATACTTCTTCCTCCCAGTTGCTCACACTGTTTCCTACTTTTTGTGTACTTGCCAGTCTGCCAGAAGATATATGTCATTAGTTGTGTATCATAAAAGAGTCATCGTTTCTCCTCCTAGGGGTTATTCGAGATTTCTTAATCCATACCCCTAGTAACGAGGCATTGGCTACCTTAAGAGAGTCATGGTTACTCGTCCCAATTACTCACCCAGTCTGCCACTTTTTCTTACTGTGGCAAGTCTGTCAGAAGCGATATGTCACTCGTTGTGTATCTTAAGAGATTCATCGTTACTCCTTCCATAGGTTACTGGTATTCTCTGATTCAATACCTCTCGTGACGAAAAAGTCACTATCTTAATAGTGCAATACTTCTTCTTCCCAGTTGCTCACACAGTCTACTACTTTTTGTGTAGTTTTTGTCTGCCAGAAACTATAATTCACTAGTTGCGTATCATAAAAGAGTCAACGTATCTCCTCCTAGGGGTTATTCGAGATTTCTTAATCCAAACCCCTAGTAACGAGGCATTGGCTACCTTAAGAGAGTCATAGTTACTCGTCCCCATTGCTCAACCAGTCTGTAACTTTTTCGTACTGTGGCCAGTCTGCCAGAAGCGATATGTCACTCGTTGTGTATCTTAAGAGATTCATCGTTACTCCCTCCATAGGTTACTCGTATTCTCTGATTCAATACCTCTCGTGACGAAACATTGGCTCTCTTAATAGTGCCATACTTCTTCCTCCCAGTTGCTCACACTGTTTCCTACTTTTTGTGTACTTGCCAGTCTGCCAGAAGCGATATGTCACTAGTTGTGTATCATAAAAGAGTCATCGTTTCTCCTCCTAGGGGTTATTCGAGATTTCTTAATCCAAACACCTAGTAACAAGGCATTGGCTACCTTAAGAGAGTCATAGTTACTCGTCCCCATTGCTCTCACAGTCTGCCACTTTTTCTTACTGTGGCCAGTCTGCCAGAAGCGATATGTCACTCGTTGTGTATCTTAAGAGATTCATCGTTACTCCTTCCATAGGCTACTGGTATTCTCTGATTCAATACCTCTCGTGACGAAAAAGTCGCTATCTTAATAGTGCAATACCTCTTCCTCCCAGTTGCTCACACAGTCTACTACTTTTTGTGTAGTTTTTGTCTGCCAGAAACTATAATTCACTAGTTGTGTATCATAAATGTGTCATCGTTTCTCCTCCTAGGGATATTCGAGATTTCTTAATCCAAACCCCTAGTAACGATGCATTGGCTACCTTAAGAGAGTCATAGTTACTCGTCCCAATTGCTCACCCAGTCTGCCACTTATTCTTACTGTGGCCAGTCTGCCAGAAGCGATATGTCACTCGTTGTGTATCTTAAGAGATTCATCGTTACTTCTTCCATAGGTTACTGGTATTCTCTGATTCAATACCTCTCGTGACGAAACATTGGCTTTCTTAATAGTGCCATACTTCTTCCTCCCAGTTGCTCACACTGTTTCCTACTTTTTGTGTACTTGCCAGTCTGAAAGAAGCGATATGTCACTAGTTGTGTATCATAAAAGAGTCATCGTTTCTCCTCCTAGGGGTTATTCGAGATTTCTTAATCCAAACACCTAGTATCAATTCATTGGCTACCTTAAGAGAGTCATAGTTACTCGTCCCCATTGCTCACCCAGTCTGCCACTTTTTCTTACTGTGGCCAGTCTGCCAGAAGCGATATGTCATTCGTTGTGTATCTTAAGAGATTCATCGTTACTCCTTCCATAGGTTACTCGTATTCTCTTATTCAATACCTCTCGTGACGAAAAAGTCGCTATCTTAATAGTGCAATACTTCTTCCTCCCAGTTGCTCACACTGTTTCCTACTTTTTGTGTACTTGCCAGTCTGCCAGAAGATATATGTCATTAGTTGTGTATCATAAAAGAGTCATCGTTTCTCCTCCTAGGGGTTATTCGAGATTTCTTAATCCATACCCCTAGTAACGAGGCATTGGCTACCTTAAGAGAGTCATGGTTACTCGTCCCAATTACTCACCCAGTCTGCCACTTTTTCTTACTGTGGCAAGTCTGTCAGAAGCGATATGTCACTCTTTGTGTATCTTAAGAGATTCATCGTTACTCCTTCCATAGGTTACTGGTATTCTCTGATTCAATACCTCTCGTGACGAAAAAGTCACTATCTTAATAGTGCAATACTTCTTCTTCCCAGTTGCTCACACAGTCTACTACTTTTTGTGTAGTTTTTGTCTGCCAGAAACTATAATTCACTAGTTGCGTATCATAAAAGAGTCAACGTATCTCCTCCTAGGGGTTATTCGAGATTTCTTAATCCAAACCCCTAGTAACGAGGCATTGGCTACCTTAAGAGAGTCATAGTTACTCGTCCCCATTGCTCAACCAGTCTGTAACTTTTTCGTACTGTGGCCAGTCTGCCAGAAGCGATATGTCACTCGTTGTGTATCTTAAGAGATTCATCGTTACTCCCTCCATAGGTTACTCGTATTCTCTGATTCAATACCTCTCGTGACGAAACATTGGCTCTCTTAATAGTGCCATACTTCTTCCTCCCAGTTGCTCACACTGTTTCCTACTTTTTGTGTACTTGCCAGTCTGCCAGAAGCGATATGTCACTAGTTGTGTATCATAAAAGAGTCATCGTTTCTCCTCCTAGGGGTTATTCGAGATTTCTTAATCCAAACACCTAGTAACAAGGCATTGGCTACCTTAAGAGAGTCATAGTTACTCGTCCCCATTGCTCTCACAGTCTGCCACTTTTTCTTACTGTGGCCAGTCTGCCAGAAGCGATATGTCACTCGTTGTGTATCTTAAGAGATTCATCGTTACTCCTTCCATAGGCTACTGGTATTCTCTGATTCAATACCTCTCGTGACGAAAAAGTCGCTATCTTAATAGTGCAATACCTCTTCCTCCCAGTTGCTCACACAGTCTACTACTTTTTGTGTAGTTTTTGTCTGCCAGAAACTATAATTCACTAGTTGTGTATCATAAATGTGTCATCGTTTCTCCTCCTAGGGATATTCGAGATTTCTTAATCCAAACCCCTAGTAACGATGCATTGGCTACCTTAAGAGAGTCATAGTTACTCGTCCCAATTGCTCACCCAGTCTGCCACTTATTCTTACTGTGGCCAGTCTGCCAGAAGCGATATGTCACTCGTTGTGTATCTTAAGAGATTCATCGTTACTCCTTGCATAGGTTACTGGTATTCTCTGATTCAATACCTCCCGTGACGAAAAAGTCGCTATCTTAATAGTGCAATACTTCTTCCTCCCAGTTGCTCACACTGTTTCCTACTTTTTGTGTACTTGACAGTCTGCCAGAAGAGATATGTCACTAGTTGTGTATCATAAAAGAGTCATCGTTTCTCCTCCTATTGGTTATTCGAAATTTCTTAATCGAAACCCCTAGTAACGAGGCATTGGCTACCTTAAGAGAGTCATAGTTACTCGTCCCAATTGCTCACCCAGTCTGCCACTTATTCTTACTGTGGCCAGTCTGCCAGAAGCGATATGTCACTCGTTGTGTATCTTAAGAGATTCATCGTTACTTCTTCCATAGGTTACTGGTATTCTCTGATTCAATACCTCTCGTGACGAAACATTGGCTTTCTTAATAGTGCCATACTTCTTCCTCCCAGTTGCTCACACTGTTTCCTACTTTTTGTGTACTTGCCAGTCTGCCAGAAGATATATGTCATTAGTTGTGTATCATAAAAGAGTCATCGTTTCTCCTCCTAGGGGTTATTCGAGATTTCTTAATCCAAACACCTAGTATCAATTCATTGGCTACCTTAAGAGAGTCATAGTTACTCGTCCCCATTGCTCACCCAGTCTGCCACTTTTTCTTACTGTGGCCAGTCTGCCAGAAGCGATATGTCATTCGTTGTGTATCTTAAGAGATTCATCGTTACTCCTTCCATAGGTTACTCGTATTCTCTTATTCAATACCTCTCGTGACGAAAAAGTCGCTATCTTAATAGTGCAATACTTCTTCCTCCCAGTTGCTCACACTGTTTCCTACTTTTTGTGTACTTGCCAGTCTGCCAGAAGATATATGTCATTAGTTGTGTATCATAAAAGAGTCATCGTTTCTCCTCCTAGGGGTTATTCGAGATTTCTTAATCCATACCCCTAGTAACGAGGCATTGGCTACCTTAAGAGAGTCATGGTTACTCGTCCCAATTACTCACCCAGTCTGCCACTTTTTCTTACTGTGGCAAGTCTGTCAGAAGCGATATGTCACTCGTTGTGTATCTTAAGAGATTCATCGTTACTCCTTCCATAGGTTACTGGTATTCTCTGATTCAATACCTCTCGTGACGAAAAAGTCACTATCTTAATAGTGCAATACTTCTTCTTCCCAGTTGCTCACACAGTCTACTACTTTTTGTGTAGTTTTTGTCTGCCAGAAACTATAATTCACTAGTTGCGTATCATAAAAGAGTCAACGTATCTCCTCCTAGGGGTTATTCGAGATTTCTTAATCCAAACCCCTAGTAACGAGGCATTGGCTACCTTAAGAGAGTCATAGTTACTCGTCCCCATTGCTCAACCAGTCTGTAACTTTTTCGTACTGTGGCCAGTCTGCCAGAAGCGATATGTCACTCGTTGTGTATCTTAAGAGATTCATCGTTACTCCCTCCATAGGTTACTCGTATTCTCTGATTCAATACCTCTCGTGACGAAACATTGGCTCTCTTAATAGTGCCATACTTCTTCCTCCCAGTTGCTCACACTGTTTCCTACTTTTTGTGTACTTGCCAGTCTGCCAGAAGCGATATGTCACTAGTTGTGTATCATAAAAGAGTCATCGTTTCTCCTCCTAGGGGTTATTCGAGATTTCTTAATCCAAACACCTAGTAACAAGGCATTGGCTACCTTAAGAGAGTCATAGTTACTCGTCCCCATTGCTCTCACAGTCTGCCACTTTTTCTTACTGTGGCCAGTCTGCCAGAAGCGATATGTCACTCGTTGTGTATCTTAAGAGATTCATCGTTACTCCTTCCATAGGCTACTGGTATTCTCTGATTCAATACCTCTCGTGACGAAAAAGTCGCTATCTTAATAGTGCAATACCTCTTCCTCCCAGTTGCTCACACAGTCTACTACTTTTTGTGTAGTTTTTGTCTGCCAGAAACTATAATTCACTAGTTGTGTATCATAAATGTGTCATCGTTTCTCCTCCTAGGGATATTCGAGATTTCTTAATCCAAACCCCTAGTAACGATGCATTGGCTACCTTAAGAGAGTCATAGTTACTCGTCCCAATTGCTCACCCAGTCTGCCACTTATTCTTACTGTGGCCAGTCTGCCAGAAGCGATATGTCACTCGTTGTGTATCTTAAGAGATTCATCGTTACTTCTTCCATAGGTTACTGGTATTCTCTGATTCAATACCTCTCGTGACGAAACATTGGCTTTCTTAATAGTGCCATACTTCTTCCTCCCAGTTGCTCACACTGTTTCCTACTTTTTGTGTACTTGCCAGTCTGAAAGAAGCGATATGTCACTAGTTGTGTATCATAAAAGAGTCATCGTTTCTCCTCCTAGGGGTTATTCGAGATTTCTTAATCCAAACACCTAGTATCAATTCATTGGCTACCTTAAGAGAGTCATAGTTACTCGTCCCCATTGCTCACCCAGTCTGCCACTTTTTCTTACTGTGGCCAGTCTGCCAGAAGCGATATGTCATTCGTTGTGTATCTTAAGAGATTCATCGTTACTCCTTCCATAGGTTACTCGTATTCTCTTATTCAATACCTCTCGTGACGAAAAAGTCGCTATCTTAATAGTGCAATACTTCTTCCTCCCAGTTGCTCACACTGTTTCCTACTTTTTGTGTACTTGCCAGTCTGCCAGAAGATATATGTCATTAGTTGTGTATCATAAAAGAGTCATCGTTTCTCCTCCTAGGGGTTATTCGAGATTTCTTAATCCATACCCCTAGTAACGAGGCATTGGCTACCTTAAGAGAGTCATGGTTACTCGTCCCAATTACTCACCCAGTCTGCCACTTTTTCTTACTGTGGCAAGTCTGTCAGAAGCGATATGTCACTCTTTGTGTATCTTAAGAGATTCATCGTTACTCCTTCCATAGGTTACTGGTATTCTCTGATTCAATACCTCTCGTGACGAAAAAGTCACTATCTTAATAGTGCAATACTTCTTCTTCCCAGTTGCTCACACAGTCTACTACTTTTTGTGTAGTTTTTGTCTGCCAGAAACTATAATTCACTAGTTGCGTATCATAAAAGAGTCAACGTATCTCCTCCTAGGGGTTATTCGAGATTTCTTAATCCAAACCCCTAGTAACGAGGCATTGGCTACCTTAAGAGAGTCATAGTTACTCGTCCCCATTGCTCAACCAGTCTGTAACTTTTTCGTACTGTGGCCAGTCTGCCAGAAGCGATATGTCACTCGTTGTGTATCTTAAGAGATTCATCGTTACTCCCTCCATAGGTTACTCGTATTCTCTGATTCAATACCTCTCGTGACGAAACATTGGCTCTCTTAATAGTGCCATACTTCTTCCTCCCAGTTGCTCACACTGTTTCCTACTTTTTGTGTACTTGCCAGTCTGCCAGAAGCGATATGTCACTAGTTGTGTATCATAAAAGAGTCATCGTTTCTCCTCCTAGGGGTTATTCGAGATTTCTTAATCCAAACACCTAGTAACAAGGCATTGGCTACCTTAAGAGAGTCATAGTTACTCGTCCCCATTGCTCTCACAGTCTGCCACTTTTTCTTACTGTGGCCAGTCTGCCAGAAGCGATATGTCACTCGTTGTGTATCTTAAGAGATTCATCGTTACTCCTTCCATAGGCTACTGGTATTCTCTGATTCAATACCTCTCGTGACGAAAAAGTCGCTATCTTAATAGTGCAATACCTCTTCCTCCCAGTTGCTCACACAGTCTACTACTTTTTGTGTAGTTTTTGTCTGCCAGAAACTATAATTCACTAGTTGTGTATCATAAATGTGTCATCGTTTCTCCTCCTAGGGATATTCGAGATTTCTTAATCCAAACCCCTAGTAACGATGCATTGGCTACCTTAAGAGAGTCATAGTTACTCGTCCCAATTGCTCACCCAGTCTGCCACTTATTCTTACTGTGGCCAGTCTGCCAGAAGCGATATGTCACTCGTTGTGTATCTTAAGAGATTCATCGTTACTCCTTGCATAGGTTACTGGTATTCTCTGATTCAATACCTCCCGTGACGAAAAAGTCGCTATCTTAATAGTGCAATACTTCTTCCTCCCAGTTGCTCACACTGTTTCCTACTTTTTGTGTACTTGACAGTCTGCCAGAAGAGATATGTCACTAGTTGTGTATCATAAAAGAGTCATCGTTTCTCCTCCTATTGGTTATTCGAAATTTCTTAATCGAAACCCCTAGTAACGAGGCATTGGCTACCTTAAGAGAGTCATAGTTACTCGTCCCAATTGCTCACCCAGTCTGCCACTTATTCTTACTGTGGCCAGTCTGCCAGAAGCGATATGTCACTCGTTGTGTATCTTAAGAGATTCATCGTTACTTCTTCCATAGGTTACTGGTATTCTCTGATTCAATACCTCTCGTGACGAAACATTGGCTTTCTTAATAGTGCCATACTTCTTCCTCCCAGTTGCTCACACTGTTTCCTACTTTTTGTGTACTTGCCAGTCTGAAAGAAGCGATATGTCACTAGTTGTGTATCATAAAAGAGTCATCGTTTCTCCTCCTAGGGGTTATTCGAGATTTCTTAATCCAAACACCTAGTATCAAGGCATTGGCTACCTTAAGAGAGTCATAGTTACTCTTCCCCATTGCTCACCCAGTCTGCCACTTTTTCTTACTGTGGCCAGTCTGCCAGAAGCGATATGTCATTCGTTGTGTATCTTAAGAGATTCATCGTTACTCCTTCCATAGGTTACTCGTATTCTCTTATTCAATACCTCTCGTGACGAAAAAGTCGCTATCTTAATAGTGCAATACTTCTTCCTCCCAGTTGCTCACACTGTTTCCTACTTTTTGTGTACTTGCCAGTCTGCCAGAAGATATATGTCATTAGTTGTGTATCATAAAAGAGTCATCGTTTCTCCTCCTAGGGGTTATTCGAGATTTCTTAATCCATACCCCTAGTAACGAGGCATTGGCTACCTTAAGAGAGTCATGGTTACTCGTCCCAATTACTCACCCAGTCTGCCACTTTTTCTTACTGTGGCAAGTCTGTCAGAAGCGATATGTCACTCGTTGTGTATCTTAAGAGATTCATCGTTACTCCTTCCATAGGTTACTGGTATTCTCTGATTCAATACCTCTCGTGACGAAAAAGTCACTATCTTAATAGTGCAATACTTCTTCTTCCCAGTTGCTCACACAGTCTACTACTTTTTGTGTAGTTTTTGTCTGCCAGAAACTATAATTCACTAGTTGCGTATCATAAAAGAGTCAACGTATCTCCTCCTAGGGGTTATTCGAGATTTCTTAATCCAAACCCCTAGTAACGAGGCATTGGCTACCTTAAGAGAGTCATAGTTACTCGTCCCAATTGCTCACCCAGTCTGCCACTTATTCTTACTGTGGCCAGTCTGCCAGAAGCGATATGTCACTCGTTGTGTATCTTAAGAGATTCATCGTTACTCCTTCCATAGGTTACTGGTATTCTCTGATTCAATACCTCTCGTGACGAAACATTGGCTTTCTTAATAGTGCCATACTTCTTCCTCCCAGTTGCTCACACTGTTTCCTACTTTTTGTGTACTTGCCAGTCTGAAAGAAGCGATATGTCACTAGTTGTGTATCATAAAAGAGTCATCGTTTCTCCTCCTAGGGGTTATTCGAGATTTCTTAATCCAAACACCTAGTAACAAGGCATTGGCTACCTTAAGAGAGTCATAGTTACTCGTCCCCATTGCTCTCACAGTCTGCCACTTTTTCTTACTGTGGCCAGTCTGCCAGAAGCGATATGTCACTCGTTGTGTATCTTAAGAGATTCATCGTTACTCCTTCCATAGGCTACTGGTATTCTCTGATTCAATACCTCTCGTGACGAAAAAGTCGCTATCTTAATAGTGCAATACCTCTTCCTCCCAGTTGCTCACACAGTCTACTACTTTTTGTGTAGTTTTTGTCTGCCAGAAACTATAATTCACTAGTTGTGTATCATAAATGTGTCATCGTTTCTCCTCCTAGGGATATTCGAGATTTCTTAATCCAAACCCCTAGTAACGATGCATTGGCTACCTTAAGAGAGTCATAGTTACTCGTCCCAATTGCTCACCCAGTCTGCCACTTATTCTTACTGTGGCCAGTCTGCCAGAAGCGATATGTCACTCGTTGTGTATCTTAAGAGATTCATCGTTACTTCTTCCATAGGTTACTGGTATTCTCTGATTCAATACCTCTCGTGACGAAACATTGGCTTTCTTAATAGTGCCATACTTCTTCCTCCCAGTTGCTCACACTGTTTCCTACTTTTTGTGTACTTGCCAGTCTGAAAGAAGCGATATGTCACTAGTTGTGTATCATAAAAGAGTCATCGTTTCTCCTCCTAGGGGTTATTCGAGATTTCTTAATCCAAACACCTAGTATCAATTCATTGGCTACCTTAAGAGAGTCATAGTTACTCGTCCCCATTGCTCACCCAGTCTGCCACTTTTTCTTACTGTGGCCAGTCTGCCAGAAGCGATATGTCATTCGTTGTGTATCTTAAGAGATTCATCGTTACTCCTTCCATAGGTTACTCGTATTCTCTTATTCAATACCTCTCGTGACGAAAAAGTCGCTATCTTAATAGTGCAATACTTCTTCCTCCCAGTTGCTCACACTGTTTCCTACTTTTTGTGTACTTGCCAGTCTGCCAGAAGATATATGTCATTAGTTGTGTATCATAAAAGAGTCATCGTTTCTCCTCCTAGGGGTTATTCGAGATTTCTTAATCCATACCCCTAGTAACGAGGCATTGGCTACCTTAAGAGAGTCATGGTTACTCGTCCCAATTACTCACCCAGTCTGCCACTTTTTCTTACTGTGGCAAGTCTGTCAGAAGCGATATGTCACTCTTTGTGTATCTTAAGAGATTCATCGTTACTCCTTCCATAGGTTACTGGTATTCTCTGATTCAATACCTCTCGTGACGAAAAAGTCACTATCTTAATAGTGCAATACTTCTTCTTCCCAGTTGCTCACACAGTCTACTACTTTTTGTGTAGTTTTTGTCTGCCAGAAACTATAATTCACTAGTTGCGTATCATAAAAGAGTCAACGTATCTCCTCCTAGGGGTTATTCGAGATTTCTTAATCCAAACCCCTAGTAACGAGGCATTGGCTACCTTAAGAGAGTCATAGTTACTCGTCCCCATTGCTCAACCAGTCTGTAACTTTTTCGTACTGTGGCCAGTCTGCCAGAAGCGATATGTCACTCGTTGTGTATCTTAAGAGATTCATCGTTACTCCCTCCATAGGTTACTCGTATTCTCTGATTCAATACCTCTCGTGACGAAACATTGGCTCTCTTAATAGTGCCATACTTCTTCCTCCCAGTTGCTCACACTGTTTCCTACTTTTTGTGTACTTGCCAGTCTGCCAGAAGCGATATGTCACTAGTTGTGTATCATAAAAGAGTCATCGTTTCTCCTCCTAGGGGTTATTCGAGATTTCTTAATCCAAACACCTAGTAACAAGGCATTGGCTACCTTAAGAGAGTCATAGTTACTCGTCCCCATTGCTCTCACAGTCTGCCACTGTTTCTTACTGTGGCCAGTCTGCCAGAAGCGATATGTCACTCGTTGTGTATCTTAAGAGATTCATCGTTACTCCTTCCATAGGCTACTGGTATTCTCTGATTCAATACCTCTCGTGACGAAAAAGTCGCTATCTTAATAGTGCAATACCTCTTCCTCCCAGTTGCTCACACAGTCTACTACTTTTTGTGTAGTTTTTGTCTGCCAGAAACTATAATTCACTAGTTGTGTATCATAAATGTGTCATCGTTTCTCCTCCTAGGGATATTCGAGATTTCTTAATCCAAACCCCTAGTAACGATGCATTGGCTACCTTAAGAGAGTCATAGTTACTCGTCCCAATTGCTCACCCAGTCTGCCACTTATTCTTACTGTGGCCAGTCTGCCAGAAGCGATATGTCACTCGTTGTGTATCTTAAGAGATTCATCGTTACTCCTTGCATAGGTTACTGGTATTCTCTGATTCAATACCTCCCGTGACGAAAAAGTCGCTATCTTAATAGTGCAATACTTCTTCCTCCCAGTTGCTCACACTGTTTCCTACTTTTTGTGTACTTGACAGTCTGCCAGAAGAGATATGTCACTAGTTGTGTATCATAAAAGAGTCATCGTTTCTCCTCCTATTGGTTATTCGAAATTTCTTAATCGAAACCCCTAGTAACGAGGCATTGGCTACCTTAAGAGAGTCATAGTTACTCGTCCCAATTGCTCACCCAGTCTGCCACTTATTCTTACTGTGGCCAGTCTGCCAGAAGCGATATGTCACTCGTTGTGTATCTTAAGAGATTCATCGTTACTTCTTCCATAGGTTACTGGTATTCTCTGATTCAATACCTCTCGTGACGAAACATTGGCTTTCTTAATAGTGCCATACTTCTTCCTCCCAGTTGCTCACACTGTTTCCTACTTTTTGTGTACTTGCCAGTCTGCCAGAAGATATATGTCATTAGTTGTGTATCATAAAAGAGTCATCGTTTCTCCTCCTAGGGGTTATTCGAGATTTCTTAATCCAAACACCTAGTATCAATTCATTGGCTACCTTAAGAGAGTCATAGTTACTCGTCCCCATTGCTCACCCAGTCTGCCACTTTTTCTTACTGTGGCCAGTCTGCCAGAAGCGATATGTCATTCGTTGTGTATCTTAAGAGATTCATCGTTACTCCTTCCATAGGTTACTCGTATTCTCTTATTCAATACCTCTCGTGACGAAAAAGTCGCTATCTTAATAGTGCAATACTTCTTCCTCCCAGTTGCTCACACTGTTTCCTACTTTTTGTGTACTTGCCAGTCTGCCAGAAGATATATGTCATTAGTTGTGTATCATAAAAGAGTCATCGTTTCTCCTCCTAGGGGTTATTCGAGATTTCTTAATCCATACCCCTAGTAACGAGGCATTGGCTACCTTAAGAGAGTCATGGTTACTCGTCCCAATTACTCACCCAGTCTGCCACTTTTTCTTACTGTGGCAAGTCTGTCAGAAGCGATATGTCACTCGTTGTGTATCTTAAGAGATTCATCGTTACTCCTTCCATAGGTTACTGGTATTCTCTGATTCAATACCTCTCGTGACGAAAAAGTCACTATCTTAATAGTGCAATACTTCTTCTTCCCAGTTGCTCACACAGTCTACTACTTTTTGTGTAGTTTTTGTCTGCCAAGAACTATAATTCACTAGTTGCGTATCATAAAAGAGTCAACGTATCTCCTCCTAGGGGTTATTCGAGATTTCTTAATCCAAACCCCTAGTAACGAGGCATTGGCTACCTTAAGAGAGTCATAGTTACTCGTCCCCATTGCTCAACCAGTCTGTAACTTTTTCGTACTGTGGCCAGTCTGCCAGAAGCGATATGTCACTCGTTGTGTATCTTAAGAGATTCATCGTTACTCCCTCCATAGGTTACTCGTATTCTCTGATTCAATACCTCTCGTGACGAAACATTGGCTCTCTTAATAGTGCCATACTTCTTCCTCCCAGTTGCTCACACTGTTTCCTACTTTTTGTGTACTTGCCAGTCTGCCAGAAGCGATATGTCACTAGTTGTGTATCATAAAAGAGTCATCGTTTCTCCTCCTAGGGGTTATTCGAGATTTCTTAATCCAAACACCTAGTAACAAGGCATTGGCTACCTTAAGAGAGTCATAGTTACTCGTCCCCATTGCTCTCACAGTCTGCCACTTTTTCTTACTGTGGCCAGTCTGCCAGAAGCGATATGTCACTCGTTGTGTATCTTAAGAGATTTATCGTTACTCCTTCCATAGGCTACTGGTATTCTCTGATTCAATACCTCTCGTGACGAAAAAGTCGCTATCTTAATAGTGCAATACCTCTTCCTCCCAGTTGCTCACACAGTCTACTACTTTTTGTGTAGTTTTTGTCTGCCAGAAACTATAATTCACTAGTTGTGTATCATAAATGTGTCATCGTTTCTCCTCCTAGGGATATTCGAGATTTCTTAATCCAAACCCCTAGTAACGATGCATTGGCTACCTTAAGAGAGTCATAGTTACTCGTCCCAATTGCTCACCCAGTCTGCCACTTATTCTTACTGTGGCCAGTCTGCCAGAAGCGATATGTCACTCGTTGTGTATCTTAAGAGATTCATCGTTACTCCTTGCATAGGTTACTGGTATTCTCTGATTCAATACCTCCCGTGACGAAAAAGTCGCTATCTTAATAGTGCAATACTTCTTCCTCCCAGTTGCTCACACTGTTTCCTACTTTTTGTGTACTTGACAGTCTGCCAGAAGAGATATGTCACTAGTTGTGTATCATAAAAGAGTCATCGTTTCTCCTCCTATTGGTTATTCGAAATTTCTTAATCGAAACCCCTAGTAACGAGGCATTGGCTACCTTAAGAGAGTCATAGTTACTCGTCCCAATTGCTCACCCAGTCTGCCACTTATTCTTACTGTGGCCAGTCTGCCAGAAGCGATATGTCACTCGTTGTGTATCTTAAGAGATTCATCGTTACTTCTTCCATAGGTTACTGGTATTCTCTGATTCAATACCTCTCGTGACGAAACATTGGCTTTCTTAATAGTGCCATACTTCTTCCTCCCAGTTGCTCACACTGTTTCCTACTTTTTGTGTACTTGCCAGTCTGAAAGAAGCGATATGTCACTAGTTGTGTATCATAAAAGAGTCATCGTTTCTCCTCCTAGGGGTTATTCGAGATTTCTTAATCCAAACACCTAGTATCAAGGCATTGGCTACCTTAAGAGAGTCATAGTTACTCTTCCCCATTGCTCACCCAGTCTGCCACTTTTTCTTACTGTGGCCAGTCTGCCAGAAGCGATATGTCATTCGTTGTGTATCTTAAGAGATTCATCGTTACTCCTTCCATAGGTTACTCGTATTCTCTTATTCAATACCTCTCGTGACGAAAAAGTCGCTATCTTAATAGTGCAATACTTCTTCCTCCCAGTTGCTCACACTGTTTCCTACTTTTTGTGTACTTGCCAGTCTGCCAGAAGATATATGTCATTAGTTGTGTATCATAAAAGAGTCATCGTTTCTCCTCCTAGGGGTTATTCGAGATTTCTTAATCCATACCCCTAGTAACGAGGCATTGGCTACCTTAAGAGAGTCATGGTTACTCGTCCCAATTACTCACCCAGTCTGCCACTTTTTCTTACTGTGGCAAGTCTGTCAGAAGCGATATGTCACTCGTTGTGTATCTTAAGAGATTCATCGTTACTCCTTCCATAGGTTACTGGTATTCTCTGATTCAATACCTCTCGTGACGAAAAAGTCACTATCTTAATAGTGCAATACTTCTTCTTCCCAGTTGCTCACACAGTCTACTACTTTTTGTGTAGTTTTTGTCTGCCAGAAACTATAATTCACTAGTTGCGTATCATAAAAGAGTCAACGTATCTCCTCCTAGGGGTTATTCGAGATTTCTTAATCCAAACCCCTAGTAACGAGGCATTGGCTACCTTAAGAGAGTCATAGTTACTCGTCCCAATTGCTCACCCAGTCTGCCACTTATTCTTACTGTGGCCAGTCTGCCAGAAGCGATATGTCACTCGTTGTGTATCTTAAGAGATTCATCGTTACTCCTTCCATAGGTTACTGGTATTCTCTGATTCAATACCTCTCGTGACGAAACATTGGCTTTCTTAATAGTGCCATACTTCTTCCTCCCAGTTGCTCACACTGTTTCCTACTTTTTGTGTACTTGCCAGTCTGAAAGAAGCGATATGTCACTAGTTGTGTATCATAAAAGAGTCATCGTTTCTCCTCCTAGGGGTTATTCGAGATTTCTTAATCCAAACACCTAGTATCAAGGCATTGGCTACCTTAAGAGAGTCATAGTTACTCGTCCCCATTGCTCACCCAGTCTGTAACTTTTTCGTACTGTGGCCAGTCTGCCAGAAGCGATATGTCACTCGTTGTGTATCTTAAGAGTTTCATCGTTACTCCCTCCATAGGTTACTCGTATTCTCTGATTCAATACCTCTCGTGACGTAACATTGGCTCTCTTAATAGTGCCATACTTCTTCCTCCCAGTTGCTCACACTGTTTCCTACTTTTTGTGTACTTGCCAGTCTGCCAGAAGCGATATGTAACTAGTTGTGTATCATAAAAGAGTCATCGTTTCTCCTCCTAGGGGTTATTCGAGATTTCTTAATCCAAACACCTAGTAACGAGGCATTTACTACCTTAAGAGAGTCATAGTTACTCGTCCCAATTGCTCACCCAGTCTGCCACTTTTTCTTACTGTGGCCAGTCTGCCAGAAGCGATATGTCACTCGTTGTGTATCTTAAGAGATTCATCGTTACTCCTTCCATAGGTTACTGGTATTCTCTGATTCAATACCTCTCGTGACGAAAAAGTCGCTATCTTAATAGTGCAATACTTCTTCCTCCCAGTTGCTCACACTGTCTACTACTTTTTGTGTAGTTTTGTCTGTCAGAAACTATAATTCACTAGTTGTGTATCATAAATGTGTCATCGTTTCTCCTCCTAGGGGTATTCGAGATTTCTTAATCCAAACCCCTAGTAACGAGGCATTGGCTACCTTAAGAGAGTCATTGTTACTCGTCCCAATTGCTCACCCAGTCTGCCACTTATTCGTACTGTGGCCAGTCTGCCAGAAGCGATATGTCACTCGTTGTGTATCTTAAGAGATTCATCGTTACTCCTTCCATAGGTTACTGGTATTCTCTGATTCAATACCTCCCGTGACGAAAAAGTCGCTATCTTAATAGTGCAATACTTCTTCCGCCCAGTTGCTCACACTGTTTCCTACTTTTTGTGTACTTGCCAGTCTGCCAGAAGAGATATGTCACTAGTTGTGTATCATAAAAGAGTCATCGTTTCTCCTCCTATTGGTTATTCGAGATTTCTTAATCCAAACCCCTAGTAACGAGGCATTGGCTACCTTAAGAGAGTCATAGTTACTCGTCCCCATTGCTCACCCAGTCTGTAACTTTTTCGTACTGTGGCCAGTCTGCCAGAAGCGATATGTCACTCGTTGTGTATCTTAAGAGATTCATCGTTACTCCCTCCATAGGTTACTCGTATTCTCTGATTCAATACCTCTCTTGACAAAACACTGGCTCTCTTAATAGTGCCATACTTCTTCCTCCCAGTTGCTCACACTGTTTCCTACTTTTTGTGTACTTGCCAGTCTGCCAGAAGCGATATGTCACTAGTTGTGTATCATAAAAGAGTCATCGTTTCTCCTCCTAGGGGTTATTCGAGATTTCTTAATCCAAACACCTAGTAACAAGGCATTGGCTACCTTAAGAGAGTCATAGTTACTCGTCCCCATTGCTCTCACAGTCTGCCACTTTTTCTTACTGTGGCCAGTCTGCCAGAAGCGATATGTCACTCGTTGTGTATCTTAAGAGATTCATCGTTACTCCTTCCATAGGCTACTGGTATTCTCTGATTCAATACCTCTCGTGACGAAAAAGTCGCTATCTTAATAGTGCAATACCTCTTCCTCCCAGTTGCTCACACAGTCTACTACTTTTTGTGTAGTTTTTGTCTGCCAGAAACTATAATTCACTAGTTGTGTATCATAAAAGAGTCAACGTATCTCCTCCTAGGGGTTATTCGAGATTTCTTAATCCAAACCCCTAGTAACGATGCATTGGCTACCTTAAGAGAGTCATAGTTACTCGTCCCAATTGCTCACCCAGTCTGCCACTTATTCTTACTGTGGCCAGTCTGCCAGAAGCGATATGTCACTCGTTGTGTATCTTAAGAGATTCATCGTTACTTCTTCCATAGGTTACTGGTATTCTCTGATTCAATACCTCTCGTGACGAAACATTGGCTTTCTTAATAGTGCCATACTTCTTCCTCCCAGTTGCTCACACTGTTTCCTACTTTTTGTGTACTTGCCAGTCTGAAAGAAGCGATATGTCACTAGTTGTGTATCATAAAAGAGTCATCGTTTCTCCTCCTAGGGGTTATTCGAGATTTCTTAATCCAAACACCTAGTATCAATTCATTGGCTACCTTAAGAGAGTCATAGTTACTCGTCCCCATTGCTCACCCAGTCTGCCACTTTTTCTTACTGTGGCCAGTCTGCCAGAAGCGATATGTCATTCGTTGTGTATCTTAAGAGATTCATCGTTACTCCTTCCATAGGTTACTCGTATTCTCTTATTCAATACCTCTCGTGACGAAAAAGTCGCTATCTTAATAGTGCAATACTTCTTCCTCCCAGTTGCTCACACTGTTTCCTACTTTTTGTGTACTTGCCAGTCTGCCAGAAGATATATGTCATTAGTTGTGTATCATAAAAGAGTCATCGTTTCTCCTCCTAGGGGTTATTCGAGATTTCTTAATCCATACCCCTAGTAACGAGGCATTGGCTACCTTAAGAGAGTCATGGTTACTCGTCCCAATTACTCACCCAGTCTGCCACTTTTTCTTACTGTGGCAAGTCTGTCAGAAGCGATATGTCACTCTTTGTGTATCTTAAGAGATTCATCGTTACTCCTTCCATAGGTTACTGGTATTCTCTGATTCAATACCTCTCGTGACGAAAAAGTCACTATCTTAATAGTGCAATACTTCTTCTTCCCAGTTGCTCACACAGTCTACTACTTTTTGTGTAGTTTTTGTCTGCCAGAAACTATAATTCACTAGTTGCGTATCATAAAAGAGTCAACGTATCTCCTCCTAGGGGTTATTCGAGATTTCTTAATCCAAACCCCTAGTAACGAGGCATTGGCTACCTTAAGAGAGTCATAGTTACTCGTCCCCATTGCTCAACCAGTCTGTAACTTTTTCGTACTGTGGCCAGTCTGCCAGAAGCGATATGTCACTCGTTGTGTATCTTAAGAGATTCATCGTTACTCCCTCCATAGGTTACTCGTATTCTCTGATTCAATACCTCTCGTGACGAAACATTGGCTCTCTTAATAGTGCCATACTTCTTCCTCCCAGTTGCTCACACTGTTTCCTACTTTTTGTGTACTTGCCAGTCTGCCAGAAGCGATATGTCACTAGTTGTGTATCATAAAAGAGTCATCGTTTCTCCTCCTAGGGGTTATTCGAGATTTCTTAATCCAAACACCTAGTAACAAGGCATTGGCTACCTTAAGAGAGTCATAGTTACTCGTCCCCATTGCTCTCACAGTCTGCCACTTTTTCTTACTGTGGCCAGTCTGCCAGAAGCGATATGTCACTCGTTGTGTATCTTAAGAGATTCATCGTTACTCCTTCCATAGGCTACTGGTATTCTCTGATTCAATACCTCTCGTGACGAAAAAGTCGCTATCTTAATAGTGCAATACCTCTTCCTCCCAGTTGCTCACACAGTCTACTACTTTTTGTGTAGTTTTTGTCTGCCAGAAACTATAATTCACTAGTTGTGTATCATAAATGTGTCATCGTTTCTCCTCCTAGGGATATTCGAGATTTCTTAATCCAAACCCCTAGTAACGATGCATTGGCTACCTTAAGAGAGTCATAGTTACTCGTCCCAATTGCTCACCCAGTCTGCCACTTATTCTTACTGTGGCCAGTCTGCCAGAAGCGATATGTCACTCGTTGTGTATCTTAAGAGATTCATCGTTACTCCTTGCATAGGTTACTGGTATTCTCTGATTCAATACCTCCCGTGACGAAAAAGTCGCTATCTTAATAGTGCAATACTTCTTCCTCCCAGTTGCTCACACTGTTTCCTACTTTTTGTGTACTTGACAGTCTGCCAGAAGAGATATGTCACTAGTTGTGTATCATAAAAGAGTCATCGTTTCTCCTCCTATTGGTTATTCGAAATTTCTTAATCGAAACCCCTAGTAACGAGGCATTGGCTACCTTAAGAGAGTCATAGTTACTCGTCCCAATTGCTCACCCAGTCTGCCACTTATTCTTACTGTGGCCAGTCTGCCAGAAGCGATATGTCACTCGTTGTGTATCTTAAGAGATTCATCGTTACTTCTTCCATAGGTTACTGGTATTCTCTGATTCAATACCTCTCGTGACGAAACATTGGCTTTCTTAATAGTGCCATACTTCTTCCTCCCAGTTGCTCACACTGTTTCCTACTTTTTGTGTACTTGCCAGTCTGAAAGAAGCGATATGTCACTAGTTGTGTATCATAAAAGAGTCATCGTTTCTCCTCCTAGGGGTTATTCGAGATTTCTTAATCCAAACACCTAGTATCAATTCATTGGCTACCTTAAGAGAGTCATAGTTACTCGTCCCCATTGCTCACCCAGTCTGCCACTTTTTCTTACTGTGGCCAGTCTGCCAGAAGCGATATGTCATTCGTTGTGTATCTTAAGAGATTCATCGTTACTCCTTCCATAGGTTACTCGTATTCTCTTATTCAATACCTCTCGTGACGAAAAAGTCGCTATCTTAATAGTGCAATACTTCTTCCTCCCAGTTGCTCACACTGTTTCCTACTTTTTGTGTACTTGCCAGTCTGCCAGAAGATATATGTCATTAGTTGTGTATCATAAAAGAGTCATCGTTTCTCCTCCTAGGGGTTATTCGAGATTTCTTAATCCATACCCCTAGTAACGAGGCATTGGCTACCTTAAGAGAGTCATGGTTACTCGTCCCAATTACTCACCCAGTCTGCCACTTTTTCTTACTGTGGCAAGTCTGTCAGAAGCGATATGTCACTCTTTGTGTATCTTAAGAGATTCATCGTTACTCCTTCCATAGGTTACTGGTATTCTCTGATTCAATACCTCTCGTGACGAAAAAGTCACTATCTTAATAGTGCAATACTTCTTCTTCCCAGTTGCTCACACAGTCTACTACTTTTTGTGTAGTTTTTGTCTGCCAGAAACTATAATTCACTAGTTGCGTATCATAAAAGAGTCAACGTATCTCCTCCTAGGGGTTATTCGAGATTTCTTAATCCAAACCCCTAGTAACGAGGCATTGGCTACCTTAAGAGAGTCATAGTTACTCGTCCCCATTGCTCAACCAGTCTGTAACTTTTTCGTACTGTGGCCAGTCTGCCAGAAGCGATATGTCACTCGTTGTGTATCTTAAGAGATTCATCGTTACTCCCTCCATAGGTTACTCGTATTCTCTGATTCAATACCTCTCGTGACGAAACATTGGCTCTCTTAATAGTGCCATACTTCTTCCTCCCAGTTGCTCACACTGTTTCCTACTTTTTGTGTACTTGCCAGTCTGCCAGAAGCGATATGTCACTAGTTGTGTATCATAAAAGAGTCATCGTTTCTCCTCCTAGGGGTTATTCGAGATTTCTTAATCCAAACACCTAGTAACAAGGCATTGGCTACCTTAAGAGAGTCATAGTTACTCGTCCCCATTGCTCTCACAGTCTGCCACTTTTTCTTACTGTGGCCAGTCTGCCAGAAGCGATATGTCACTCGTTGTGTATCTTAAGAGATTCATCGTTACTCCTTCCATAGGCTACTGGTATTCTCTGATTCAATACCTCTCGTGACGAAAAAGTCGCTATCTTAATAGTGCAATACCTCTTCCTCCCAGTTGCTCACACAGTCTACTACTTTTTGTGTAGTTTTTGTCTGCCAGAAACTATAATTCACTAGTTGTGTATCATAAATGTGTCATCGTTTCTCCTCCTAGGGATATTCGAGATTTCTTAATCCAAACCCCTAGTAACGATGCATTGGCTACCTTAAGAGAGTCATAGTTACTCGTCCCAATTGCTCACCCAGTCTGCCACTTATTCTTACTGTGGCCAGTCTGCCAGAAGCGATATGTCACTCGTTGTGTATCTTAAGAGATTCATCGTTACTCCTTCCATAGGCTACTGGTATTCTCTGATTCAATACCTCTCGTGACGAAAAAGTCGCTATCTTAATAGTGCAATACCTCTTCCTCCCAGTTGCTCACACAGTCTACTACTTTTTGTGTAGTTTTTGTCTGCCAGAAACTATAATTCACTAGTTGTGTATCATAAAAGAGTCAACGTATCTCCTCCTAGGGGTTATTCGAGATTTCTTAATCCAAACCCCTAGTAACGATGCATTGGCTACCTTAAGAGAGTCATAGTTACTCGTCCCAATTGCTCACCCAGTCTGCCACTTATTCTTACTGTGGCCAGTCTGCCAGAAGCGATATGTCACTCGTTGTGTATCTTAAGAGATTCATCGTTACTTCTTCCATAGGTTACTGGTATTCTCTGATTCAATACCTCTCGTGACGAAACATTGGCTTTCTTAATAGTGCCATACTTCTTCCTCCCAGTTGCTCACACTGTTTCCTACTTTTTGTGTACTTGCCAGTCTGAAAGAAGCGATATGTCACTAGTTGTGTATCATAAAAGAGTCATCGTTTCTCCTCCTAGGGGTTATTCGAGATTTCTTAATCCAAACACCTAGTATCAATTCATTGGCTACCTTAAGAGAGTCATAGTTACTCGTCCCCATTGCTCACCCAGTCTGCCACTTTTTCTTACTGTGGCCAGTCTGCCAGAAGCGATATGTCATTCGTTGTGTATCTTAAGAGATTCATCGTTACTCCTTCCATAGGTTACTCGTATTCTCTTATTCAATACCTCTCGTGACGAAAAAGTCGCTATCTTAATAGTGCAATACTTCTTCCTCCCAGTTGCTCACACTGTTTCCTACTTTTTGTGTACTTGCCAGTCTGCCAGAAGATATATGTCATTAGTTGTGTATCATAAAAGAGTCATCGTTTCTCCTCCTAGGGGTTATTCGAGATTTCTTAATCCATACCCCTAGTAACGAGGCATTGGCTACCTTAAGAGAGTCATGGTTACTCGTCCCAATTACTCACCCAGTCTGCCACTTTTTCTTACTGTGGCAAGTCTGTCAGAAGCGATATGTCACTCTTTGTGTATCTTAAGAGATTCATCGTTACTCCTTCCATAGGTTACTGGTATTCTCTGATTCAATACCTCTCGTGACGAAAAAGTCACTATCTTAATAGTGCAATACTTCTTCTTCCCAGTTGCTCACACAGTCTACTACTTTTTGTGTAGTTTTTGTCTGCCAGAAACTATAATTCACTAGTTGCGTATCATAAAAGAGTCAACGTATCTCCTCCTAGGGGTTATTCGAGATTTCTTAATCCAAACCCCTAGTAACGAGGCATTGGCTACCTTAAGAGAGTCATAGTTACTCGTCCCCATTGCTCAACCAGTCTGTAACTTTTTCGTACTGTGGCCAGTCTGCCAGAAGCGATATGTCACTCGTTGTGTATCTTAAGAGATTCATCGTTACTCCCTCCATAGGTTACTCGTATTCTCTGATTCAATACCTCTCGTGACGAAACATTGGCTCTCTTAATAGTGCCATACTTCTTCCTCCCAGTTGCTCACACTGTTTCCTACTTTTTGTGTACTTGCCAGTCTGCCAGAAGCGATATGTCACTAGTTGTGTATCATAAAAGAGTCATCGTTTCTCCTCCTAGGGGTTATTCGAGATTTCTTAATCCAAACACCTAGTAACAAGGCATTGGCTACCTTAAGAGAGTCATAGTTACTCGTCCCCATTGCTCTCACAGTCTGCCACTTTTTCTTACTGTGGCCAGTCTGCCAGAAGCGATATGTCACTCGTTGTGTATCTTAAGAGATTCATCGTTACTCCTTCCATAGGCTACTGGTATTCTCTGATTCAATACCTCTCGTGACGAAAAAGTCGCTATCTTAATAGTGCAATACCTCTTCCTCCCAGTTGCTCACACAGTCTACTACTTTTTGTGTAGTTTTTGTCTGCCAGAAACTATAATTCACTAGTTGTGTATCATAAATGTGTCATCGTTTCTCCTCCTAGGGATATTCGAGATTTCTTAATCCAAACCCCTAGTAACGATGCATTGGCTACCTTAAGAGAGTCATAGTTACTCGTCCCAATTGCTCACCCAGTCTGCCACTTATTCTTACTGTGGCCAGTCTGCCAGAAGCGATATGTCACTCGTTGTGTATCTTAAGAGATTCATCGTTACTCCTTGCATAGGTTACTGGTATTCTCTGATTCAATACCTCCCGTGACGAAAAAGTCGCTATCTTAATAGTGCAATACTTCTTCCTCCCAGTTGCTCACACTGTTTCCTACTTTTTGTGTACTTGACAGTCTGCCAGAAGAGATATGTCACTAGTTGTGTATCATAAAAGAGTCATCGTTTCTCCTCCTATTGGTTATTCGAAATTTCTTAATCGAAACCCCTAGTAACGAGGCATTGGCTACCTTAAGAGAGTCATAGTTACTCGTCCCAATTGCTCACCCAGTCTGCCACTTATTCTTACTGTGGCCAGTCTGCCAGAAGCGATATGTCACTCGTTGTGTATCTTAAGAGATTCATCGTTACTTCTTCCATAGGTTACTGGTATTCTCTGATTCAATACCTCTCGTGACGAAACATTGGCTTTCTTAATAGTGCCATACTTCTTCCTCCCAGTTGCTCACACTGTTTCCTACTTTTTGTGTACTTGCCAGTCTGCCAGAAGATATATGTCATTAGTTGTGTATCATAAAAGAGTCATCGTTTCTCCTCCTAGGGGTTATTCGAGATTTCTTAATCCAAACACCTAGTATCAATTCATTGGCTACCTTAAGAGAGTCATAGTTACTCGTCCCCATTGCTCACCCAGTCTGCCACTTTTTCTTACTGTGGCCAGTCTGCCAGAAGCGATATGTCATTCGTTGTGTATCTTAAGAGATTCATCGTTACTCCTTCCATAGGTTACTCGTATTCTCTTATTCAATACCTCTCGTGACGAAAAAGTCGCTATCTTAATAGTGCAATACTTCTTCCTCCCAGTTGCTCACACTGTTTCCTACTTTTTGTGTACTTGCCAGTCTGCCAGAAGATATATGTCATTAGTTGTGTATCATAAAAGAGTCATCGTTTCTCCTCCTAGGGGTTATTCGAGATTTCTTAATCCATACCCCTAGTAACGAGGCATTGGCTACCTTAAGAGAGTCATGGTTACTCGTCCCAATTACTCACCCAGTCTGCCACTTTTTCTTACTGTGGCAAGTCTGTCAGAAGCGATATGTCACTCGTTGTGTATCTTAAGAGATTCATCGTTACTCCTTCCATAGGTTACTGGTATTCTCTGATTCAATACCTCTCGTGACGAAAAAGTCACTATCTTAATAGTGCAATACTTCTTCTTCCCAGTTGCTCACACAGTCTACTACTTTTTGTGTAGTTTTTGTCTGCCAGAAACTATAATTCACTAGTTGCGTATCATAAAAGAGTCAACGTATCTCCTCCTAGGGGTTATTCGAGATTTCTTAATCCAAACCCCTAGTAACGAGGCATTGGCTACCTTAAGAGAGTCATAGTTACTCGTCCCCATTGCTCAACCAGTCTGTAACTTTTTCGTACTGTGGCCAGTCTGCCAGAAGCGATATGTCACTCGTTGTGTATCTTAAGAGATTCATCGTTACTCCCTCCATAGGTTACTCGTATTCTCTGATTCAATACCTCTCGTGACGAAACATTGGCTCTCTTAATAGTGCCATACTTCTTCCTCCCAGTTGCTCACACTGTTTCCTACTTTTTGTGTACTTGCCAGTCTGCCAGAAGCGATATGTCACTAGTTGTGTATCATAAAAGAGTCATCGTTTCTCCTCCTAGGGGTTATTCGAGATTTCTTAATCCAAACACCTAGTAACAAGGCATTGGCTACCTTAAGAGAGTCATAGTTACTCGTCCCCATTGCTCTCACAGTCTGCCACTTTTTCTTACTGTGGCCAGTCTGCCAGAAGCGATATGTCATTCGTTGTGTATCTTAAGAGATTCATCGTTACTCCTTCCATAGGTTACTCGTATTCTCTTATTCAATACCTCTCGTGACGAAAAAGTCGCTATCTTAATAGTGCAATACTTCTTCCTCCCAGTTGCTCACACTGTTTCCTACTTTTTGTGTACTTGCCAGTCTGCCAGAAGATATATGTCATTAGTTGTGTATCATAAAAGAGTCATCGTTTCTCCTCCTAGGGGTTATTCGAGATTTCTTAATCCATACCCCTAGTAACGAGGCATTGGCTACCTTAAGAGAGTCATGGTTACTCGTCCCAATTACTCACCCAGTCTGCCACTTTTTCTTACTGTGGCAAGTCTGTCAGAAGCGATATGTCACTCGTTGTGTATCTTAAGAGATTCATCGTTACTCCTTCCATAGGTTACTGGTATTCTCTGATTCAATACCTCTCGTGACGAAAAAGTCACTATCTTAATAGTGCAATACTTCTTCTTCCCAGTTGCTCACACAGTCTACTACTTTTTGTGTAGTTTTTGTCTGCCAGAAACTATAATTCACTAGTTGCGTATCATAAAAGAGTCAACGTATCTCCTCCTAGGGGTTATTCGAGATTTCTTAATCCAAACCCCTAGTAACGAGGCATTGGCTACCTTAAGAGAGTCATAGTTACTCGTCCCAATTGCTCACCCAGTCTGCCACTTATTCTTACTGTGGCCAGTCTGCCAGAAGCGATATGTCACTCGTTGTGTATCTTAAGAGATTCATCGTTACTCCTTCCATAGGTTACTGGTATTCTCTGATTCAATACCTCTCGTGACGAAACATTGGCTTTCTTAATAGTGCCATACTTCTTCCTCCCAGTTGCTCACACTGTTTCCTACTTTTTGTGTACTTGCCAGTCTGAAAGAAGCGATATGTCACTAGTTGTGTATCATAAAAGAGTCATCGTTTCTCCTCCTAGGGGTTATTCGAGATTTCTTAATCCAAACACCTAGTATCAAGGCATTGGCTACCTTAAGAGAGTCATAGTTACTCGTCCCCATTGCTCACCCAGTCTGTAACTTTTTCGTACTGTGGCCAGTCTGCCAGAAGCGATATGTCACTCGTTGTGTATCTTAAGAGTTTCATCGTTACTCCCTCCATAGGTTAATCGCATTCTCTGATTCAATACCTCTCGTGACGTAACATTGGCTCTCTTAATAGTGCCATACTTCTTCCTCCCAGTTGCTCACACTGTTTCCTACTTTTTGTGTACTTGCCAGTCTGCCAGAAGCGATATGTAACTAGTTGTGTATCATAAAAGAGTCATCGTTTCTCCTCCTAGGGGTTATTCGAGATTTCTTAATCCAAACACCTAGTAACGAGGCATTTACTACCTTAAGAGAGTCATAGTTACTCGTCCCAATTGCTCACCCAGTCTGCCACTTTTTCTTACTGTGGCCAGTCTGCCAGAAGCGATATGTCACTCGTTGTGTATCTTAAGAGATTCATCGTTACTCCTTCCATAGGTTACTCGTATTCTCTTATTCAATACCTCTCGTGACGAAAAAGTCGCTATCTTAATAGTGCAATACTTCTTCCTCCCAGTTGCTCACACTGTCTACTACTTTTTGTGTAGTTTTGTCTGTCAGAAACTATAATTCACTAGTTGTGTATCATAAATGTGTCATCGTTTCTCCTCCTAGGGGTATTCGAGATTTCTTAATCCAAACCCCTAGTAACGAGGCATTGGCTACCTTAAGAGAGTCATTGTTACTCGTCCCAATTGCTCACCCAGTCTGCCACTTATTCGTACTGTGGCCAGTCTGCCAGAAGCGATATGTCACTCGTTGTGTATCTTAAGAGATTCATCGTTACTCCTTCCATAGGTTACTGGTATTCTCTGATTCAATACCTCCCGTGACGAAAAAGTCGCTATCTTAATAGTGCAATACTTCTTCCGCCCAGTTGCTCACACTGTTTCCTACTTTTTGTGTACTTGCCAGTCTGCCAGAAGAGATATGTCACTAGTTGTGTATCATAAAAGAGTCATCGTTTCTCCTCCTATTGGTTATTCGAGATTTCTTAATCCAAACCCCTAGTAACGAGGCATTGGCTACCTTAAGAGAGTCATAGTTACTCGTCCCCATTGCTCACCCAGTCTGTAACTTTTTCGTACTGTGGCCAGTCTGCCAGAAGCGATATGTCACTCGTTGTGTATCTTAAGAGATTCATCGTTACTCCCTCCATAGGTTACTCGTATTCTCTGATTCAATACCTCTCTTGACAAAACACTGGCTCTCTTAATAGTGCCATACTTCTTCCTCCCAGTTGCTCACACTGTTTCCTACTTTTTGTGTACTTGCCAGTCTGCCAGAAGCGATATGTCACTAGTTGTGTATCATAAAAGAGTCATCGTTTCTCCTCCTAGGGGTTATTCGAGATTTCTTAATCCAAACACCTAGTAACAAGGCATTGGCTACCTTAAGAGAGTCATAGTTACTCGTCCCCATTGCTCTCACAGTCTGCCACTTTTTCTTACTGTGGCCAGTCTGCCAGAAGCGATATGTCACTCGTTGTGTATCTTAAGAGATTCATCGTTACTCCTTCCATAGGCTACTGGTATTCTCTGATTCAATACCTCTCGTGACGAAAAAGTCGCTATCTTAATAGTGCAATACCTCTTCCTCCCAGTTGCTCACACAGTCTACTACTTTTTGTGTAGTTTTTGTCTGCCAGAAACTATAATTCACTAGTTGTGTATCATAAAAGAGTCAACGTATCTCCTCCTAGGGGTTATTCGAGATTTCTTAATCCAAACCCCTAGTAACGATGCATTGGCTACCTTAAGAGAGTCATAGTTACTCGTCCCAATTGCTCACCCAGTCTGCCACTTATTCTTACTGTGGCCAGTCTGCCAGAAGCGATATGTCACTCGTTGTGTATCTTAAGAGATTCATCGTTACTTCTTCCATAGGTTACTGGTATTCTCTGATTCAATACCTCTCGTGACGAAACATTGGCTTTCTTAATAGTGCCATACTTCTTCCTCCCAGTTGCTCACACTGTTTCCTACTTTTTGTGTACTTGCCAGTCTGAAAGAAGCGATATGTCACTAGTTGTGTATCATAAAAGAGTCATCGTTTCTCCTCCTAGGGGTTATTCGAGATTTCTTAATCCAAACACCTAGTATCAATTCATTGGCTACCTTAAGAGAGTCATAGTTACTCGTCCCCATTGCTCACCCAGTCTGCCACTTTTTCTTACTGTGGCCAGTCTGCCAGAAGCGATATGTCATTCGTTGTGTATCTTAAGAGATTCATCGTTACTCCTTCCATAGGTTACTCGTATTCTCTTATTCAATACCTCTCGTGACGAAAAAGTCGCTATCTTAATAGTGCAATACTTCTTCCTCCCAGTTGCTCACACTGTTTCCTACTTTTTGTGTACTTGCCAGTCTGCCAGAAGATATATGTCATTAGTTGTGTATCATAAAAGAGTCATCGTTTCTCCTCCTAGGGGTTATTCGAGATTTCTTAATCCATACCCCTAGTAACGAGGCATTGGCTACCTTAAGAGAGTCATGGTTACTCGTCCCAATTACTCACCCAGTCTGCCACTTTTTCTTACTGTGGCAAGTCTGTCAGAAGCGATATGTCACTCTTTGTGTATCTTAAGAGATTCATCGTTACTCCTTCCATAGGTTACTGGTATTCTCTGATTCAATACCTCTCGTGACGAAAAAGTCACTATCTTAATAGTGCAATACTTCTTCTTCCCAGTTGCTCACACAGTCTACTACTTTTTGTGTAGTTTTTGTCTGCCAGAAACTATAATTCACTAGTTGCGTATCATAAAAGAGTCAACGTATCTCCTCCTAGGGGTTATTCGAGATTTCTTAATCCAAACCCCTAGTAACGAGGCATTGGCTACCTTAAGAGAGTCATAGTTACTCGTCCCCATTGCTCAACCAGTCTGTAACTTTTTCGTACTGTGGCCAGTCTGCCAGAAGCGATATGTCACTCGTTGTGTATCTTAAGAGATTCATCGTTACTCCCTCCATAGGTTACTCGTATTCTCTGATTCAATACCTCTCGTGACGAAACATTGGCTCTCTTAATAGTGCCATACTTCTTCCTCCCAGTTGCTCACACTGTTTCCTACTTTTTGTGTACTTGCCAGTCTGCCAGAAGCGATATGTCACTAGTTGTGTATCATAAAAGAGTCATCGTTTCTCCTCCTAGGGGTTATTCGAGATTTCTTAATCCAAACACCTAGTAACAAGGCATTGGCTACCTTAAGAGAGTCATAGTTACTCGTCCCCATTGCTCTCACAGTCTGCCACTTTTTCTTACTGTGGCCAGTCTGCCAGAAGCGATATGTCACTCGTTGTGTATCTTAAGAGATTCATCGTTACTCCTTCCATAGGCTACTGGTATTCTCTGATTCAATACCTCTCGTGACGAAAAAGTCGCTATCTTAATAGTGCAATACCTCTTCCTCCCAGTTGCTCACACAGTCTACTACTTTTTGTGTAGTTTTTGTCTGCCAGAAACTATAATTCACTAGTTGTGTATCATAAATGTGTCATCGTTTCTCCTCCTAGGGATATTCGAGATTTCTTAATCCAAACCCCTAGTAACGATGCATTGGCTACCTTAAGAGAGTCATAGTTACTCGTCCCAATTGCTCACCCAGTCTGCCACTTATTCTTACTGTGGCCAGTCTGCCAGAAGCGATATGTCACTCGTTGTGTATCTTAAGAGATTCATCGTTACTCCTTGCATAGGTTACTGGTATTCTCTGATTCAATACCTCCCGTGACGAAAAAGTCGCTATCTTAATAGTGCAATACTTCTTCCTCCCAGTTGCTCACACTGTTTCCTACTTTTTGTGTACTTGACAGTCTGCCAGAAGAGATATGTCACTAGTTGTGTATCATAAAAGAGTCATCGTTTCTCCTCCTATTGGTTATTCGAAATTTCTTAATCGAAACCCCTAGTAACGAGGCATTGGCTACCTTAAGAGAGTCATAGTTACTCGTCCCAATTGCTCACCCAGTCTGCCACTTATTCTTACTGTGGCCAGTCTGCCAGAAGCGATATGTCACTCGTTGTGTATCTTAAGAGATTCATCGTTACTTCTTCCATAGGTTACTGGTATTCTCTGATTCAATACCTCTCGTGACGAAACATTGGCTTTCTTAATAGTGCCATACTTCTTCCTCCCAGTTGCTCACACTGTTTCCTACTTTTTGTGTACTTGCCAGTCTGCCAGAAGATATATGTCATTAGTTGTGTATCATAAAAGAGTCATCGTTTCTCCTCCTAGGGGTTATTCGAGATTTCTTAATCCAAACACCTAGTATCAATTCATTGGCTACCTTAAGAGAGTCATAGTTACTCGTCCCCATTGCTCACCCAGTCTGCCACTTTTTCTTACTGTGGCCAGTCTGCCAGAAGCGATATGTCATTCGTTGTGTATCTTAAGAGATTCATCGTTACTCCTTCCATAGGTTACTCGTATTCTCTTATTCAATACCTCTCGTGACGAAAAAGTCGCTATCTTAATAGTGCAATACTTCTTCCTCCCAGTTGCTCACACTGTTTCCTACTTTTTGTGTACTTGCCAGTCTGCCAGAAGATATATGTCATTAGTTGTGTATCATAAAAGAGTCATCGTTTCTCCTCCTAGGGGTTATTCGAGATTTCTTAATCCATACCCCTAGTAACGAGGCATTGGCTACCTTAAGAGAGTCATGGTTACTCGTCCCAATTACTCACCCAGTCTGCCACTTTTTCTTACTGTGGCAAGTCTGTCAGAAGCGATATGTCACTCGTTGTGTATCTTAAGAGATTCATCGTTACTCCTTCCATAGGTTACTGGTATTCTCTGATTCAATACCTCTCGTGACGAAAAAGTCACTATCTTAATAGTGCAATACTTCTTCTTCCCAGTTGCTCACACAGTCTACTACTTTTTGTGTAGTTTTTGTCTGCCAGAAACTATAATTCACTAGTTGCGTATCATAAAAGAGTCAACGTATCTCCTCCTAGGGGTTATTCGAGATTTCTTAATCCAAACCCCTAGTAACGAGGCATTGGCTACCTTAAGAGAGTCATAGTTACTCGTCCCCATTGCTCAACCAGTCTGTAACTTTTTCGTACTGTGGCCAGTCTGCCAGAAGCGATATGTCACTCGTTGTGTATCTTAAGAGATTCATCGTTACTCCCTCCATAGGTTACTCGTATTCTCTGATTCAATACCTCTCGTGACGAAACATTGGCTCTCTTAATAGTGCCATACTTCTTCCTCCCAGTTGCTCACACTGTTTCCTACTTTTTGTGTACTTGCCAGTCTGCCAGAAGCGATATGTCACTAGTTGTGTATCATAAAAGAGTCATCGTTTCTCCTCCTAGGGGTTATTCGAGATTTCTTAATCCAAACACCTAGTAACAAGGCATTGGCTACCTTAAGAGAGTCATAGTTACTCGTCCCCATTGCTCTCACAGTCTGCCACTTTTTCTTACTGTGGCCAGTCTGCCAGAAGCGATATGTCACTCGTTGTGTATCTTAAGAGATTCATCGTTACTCCTTCCATAGGCTACTGGTATTCTCTGATTCAATACCTCTCGTGACGAAAAAGTCGCTATCTTAATAGTGCAATACCTCTTCCTCCCAGTTGCTCACACAGTCTACTACTTTTTGTGTAGTTTTTGTCTGCCAGAAACTATAATTCACTAGTTGTGTATCATAAATGTGTCATCGTTTCTCCTCCTAGGGATATTCGAGATTTCTTAATCCAAACCCCTAGTAACGATGCATTGGCTACCTTAAGAGAGTCATAGTTACTCGTCCCAATTGCTCACCCAGTCTGCCACTTATTCTTACTGTGGCCAGTCTGCCAGAAGCGATATGTCACTCGTTGTGTATCTTAAGAGATTCATCGTTACTTCTTCCATAGGTTACTGGTATTCTCTGATTCAATACCTCTCGTGACGAAACATTGGCTTTCTTAATAGTGCCATACTTCTTCCTCCCAGTTGCTCACACTGTTTCCTACTTTTTGTGTACTTGCCAGTCTGAAAGAAGCGATATGTCACTAGTTGTGTATCATAAAAGAGTCATCGTTTCTCCTCCTAGGGGTTATTCGAGATTTCTTAATCCAAACACCTAGTATCAATTCATTGGCTACCTTAAGAGAGTCATAGTTACTCGTCCCCATTGCTCACCCAGTCTGCCACTTTTTCTTACTGTGGCCAGTCTGCCAGAAGCGATATGTCATTCGTTGTGTATCTTAAGAGATTCATCGTTACTCCTTCCATAGGTTACTCGTATTCTCTTATTCAATACCTCTCGTGACGAAAAAGTCGCTATCTTAATAGTGCAATACTTCTTCCTCCCAGTTGCTCACACTGTTTCCTACTTTTTGTGTACTTGCCAGTCTGCCAGAAGATATATGTCATTAGTTGTGTATCATAAAAGAGTCATCGTTTCTCCTCCTAGGGGTTATTCGAGATTTCTTAATCCATACCCCTAGTAACGAGGCATTGGCTACCTTAAGAGAGTCATGGTTACTCGTCCCAATTACTCACCCAGTCTGCCACTTTTTCTTACTGTGGCAAGTCTGTCAGAAGCGATATGTCACTCTTTGTGTATCTTAAGAGATTCATCGTTACTCCTTCCATAGGTTACTGGTATTCTCTGATTCAATACCTCTCGTGACGAAAAAGTCACTATCTTAATAGTGCAATACTTCTTCTTCCCAGTTGCTCACACAGTCTACTACTTTTTGTGTAGTTTTTGTCTGCCAGAAACTATAATTCACTAGTTGCGTATCATAAAAGAGTCAACGTATCTCCTCCTAGGGGTTATTCGAGATTTCTTAATCCAAACCCCTAGTAACGAGGCATTGGCTACCTTAAGAGAGTCATAGTTACTCGTCCCCATTGCTCAACCAGTCTGTAACTTTTTCGTACTGTGGCCAGTCTGCCAGAAGCGATATGTCACTCGTTGTGTATCTTAAGAGATTCATCGTTACTCCCTCCATAGGTTACTCGTATTCTCTGATTCAATACCTCTCGTGACGAAACATTGGCTCTCTTAATAGTGCCATACTTCTTCCTCCCAGTTGCTCACACTGTTTCCTACTTTTTGTGTACTTGCCAGTCTGCCAGAAGCGATATGTCACTAGTTGTGTATCATAAAAGAGTCATCGTTTCTCCTCCTAGGGGTTATTCGAGATTTCTTAATCCAAACACCTAGTAACAAGGCATTGGCTACCTTAAGAGAGTCATAGTTACTCGTCCCCATTGCTCTCACAGTCTGCCACTTTTTCTTACTGTGGCCAGTCTGCCAGAAGCGATATGTCACTCGTTGTGTATCTTAAGAGATTCATCGTTACTCCTTCCATAGGCTACTGGTATTCTCTGATTCAATACCTCTCGTGACGAAAAAGTCGCTATCTTAATAGTGCAATACCTCTTCCTCCCAGTTGCTCACACAGTCTACTACTTTTTGTGTAGTTTTTGTCTGCCAGAAACTATAATTCACTAGTTGTGTATCATAAATGTGTCATCGTTTCTCCTCCTAGGGATATTCGAGATTTCTTAATCCAAACCCCTAGTAACGATGCATTGGCTACCTTAAGAGAGTCATAGTTACTCGTCCCAATTGCTCACCCAGTCTGCCACTTATTCTTACTGTGGCCAGTCTGCCAGAAGCGATATGTCACTCGTTGTGTATCTTAAGAGATTCATCGTTACTCCTTGCATAGGTTACTGGTATTCTCTGATTCAATACCTCCCGTGACGAAAAAGTCGCTATCTTAATAGTGCAATACTTCTTCCTCCCAGTTGCTCACACTGTTTCCTACTTTTTGTGTACTTGACAGTCTGCCAGAAGAGATATGTCACTAGTTGTGTATCATAAAAGAGTCATCGTTTCTCCTCCTATTGGTTATTCGAAATTTCTTAATCGAAACCCCTAGTAACGAGGCATTGGCTACCTTAAGAGAGTCATAGTTACTCGTCCCAATTGCTCACCCAGTCTGCCACTTATTCTTACTGTGGCCAGTCTGCCAGAAGCGATATGTCACTCGTTGTGTATCTTAAGAGATTCATCGTTACTTCTTCCATAGGTTACTGGTATTCTCTGATTCAATACCTCTCGTGACGAAACATTGGCTTTCTTAATAGTGCCATACTTCTTCCTCCCAGTTGCTCACACTGTTTCCTACTTTTTGTGTACTTGCCAGTCTGCCAGAAGATATATGTCATTAGTTGTGTATCATAAAAGAGTCATCGTTTCTCCTCCTAGGGGTTATTCGAGATTTCTTAATCCAAACACCTAGTATCAATTCATTGGCTACCTTAAGAGAGTCATAGTTACTCGTCCCCATTGCTCACCCAGTCTGCCACTTTTTCTTACTGTGGCCAGTCTGCCAGAAGCGATATGTCATTCGTTGTGTATCTTAAGAGATTCATCGTTACTCCTTCCATAGGTTACTCGTATTCTCTTATTCAATACCTCTCGTGACGAAAAAGTCGCTATCTTAATAGTGCAATACTTCTTCCTCCCAGTTGCTCACACTGTTTCCTACTTTTTGTGTACTTGCCAGTCTGCCAGAAGATATATGTCATTAGTTGTGTATCATAAAAGAGTCATCGTTTCTCCTCCTAGGGGTTATTCGAGATTTCTTAATCCATACCCCTAGTAACGAGGCATTGGCTACCTTAAGAGAGTCATGGTTACTCGTCCCAATTACTCACCCAGTCTGCCACTTTTTCTTACTGTGGCAAGTCTGTCAGAAGCGATATGTCACTCGTTGTGTATCTTAAGAGATTCATCGTTACTCCTTCCATAGGTTACTGGTATTCTCTGATTCAATACCTCTCGTGACGAAAAAGTCACTATCTTAATAGTGCAATACTTCTTCTTCCCAGTTGCTCACACAGTCTACTACTTTTTGTGTAGTTTTTGTCTGCCAAGAACTATAATTCACTAGTTGCGTATCATAAAAGAGTCAACGTATCTCCTCCTAGGGGTTATTCGAGATTTCTTAATCCAAACCCCTAGTAACGAGGCATTGGCTACCTTAAGAGAGTCATAGTTACTCGTCCCCATTGCTCAACCAGTCTGTAACTTTTTCGTACTGTGGCCAGTCTGCCAGAAGCGATATGTCACTCGTTGTGTATCTTAAGAGATTCATCGTTACTCCCTCCATAGGTTACTCGTATTCTCTGATTCAATACCTCTCGTGACGAAACATTGGCTCTCTTAATAGTGCCATACTTCTTCCTCCCAGTTGCTCACACTGTTTCCTACTTTTTGTGTACTTGCCAGTCTGCCAGAAGCGATATGTCACTAGTTGTGTATCATAAAAGAGTCATCGTTTCTCCTCCTAGGGGTTATTCGAGATTTCTTAATCCAAACACCTAGTAACAAGGCATTGGCTACCTTAAGAGAGTCATAGTTACTCGTCCCCATTGCTCTCACAGTCTGCCACTTTTTCTTACTGTGGCCAGTCTGCCAGAAGCGATATGTCACTCGTTGTGTATCTTAAGAGATTCATCGTTACTCCTTCCATAGGCTACTGGTATTCTCTGATTCAATACCTCTCGTGACGAAAAAGTCGCTATCTTAATAGTGCAATACCTCTTCCTCCCAGTTGCTCACACAGTCTACTACTTTTTGTGTAGTTTTTGTCTGCCAGAAACTATAATTCACTAGTTGTGTATCATAAATGTGTCATCGTTTCTCCTCCTAGGGATATTCGAGATTTCTTAATCCAAACCCCTAGTAACGATGCATTGGCTACCTTAAGAGAGTCATAGTTACTCGTCCCAATTGCTCACCCAGTCTGCCACTTATTCTTACTGTGGCCAGTCTGCCAGAAGCGATATGTCACTCGTTGTGTATCTTAAGAGATTCATCGTTACTCCTTGCATAGGTTACTGGTATTCTCTGATTCAATACCTCCCGTGACGAAAAAGTCGCTATCTTAATAGTGCAATACTTCTTCCTCCCAGTTGCTCACACTGTTTCCTACTTTTTGTGTACTTGACAGTCTGCCAGAAGAGATATGTCACTAGTTGTGTATCATAAAAGAGTCATCGTTTCTCCTCCTATTGGTTATTCGAAATTTCTTAATCGAAACCCCTAGTAACGAGGCATTGGCTACCTTAAGAGAGTCATAGTTACTCGTCCCAATTGCTCACCCAGTCTGCCACTTATTCTTACTGTGGCCAGTCTGCCAGAAGCGATATGTCACTCGTTGTGTATCTTAAGAGATTCATCGTTACTTCTTCCATAGGTTACTGGTATTCTCTGATTCAATACCTCTCGTGACGAAACATTGGCTTTCTTAATAGTGCCATACTTCTTCCTCCCAGTTGCTCACACTGTTTCCTACTTTTTGTGTACTTGCCAGTCTGAAAGAAGCGATATGTCACTAGTTGTGTATCATAAAAGAGTCATCGTTTCTCCTCCTAGGGGTTATTCGAGATTTCTTAATCCAAACACCTAGTATCAAGGCATTGGCTACCTTAAGAGAGTCATAGTTACTCGTCCCCATTGCTCACCCAGTCTGCCACTTTTTCTTACTGTGGCCAGTCTGCCAGAAGCGATATGTCATTCGTTGTGTATCTTAAGAGATTCATCGTTACTCCTTCCATAGGTTACTCGTATTCTCTTATTCAATACCTCTCGTGACGAAAAAGTCGCTATCTTAATAGTGCAATACTTCTTCCTCCCAGTTGCTCACACTGTTTCCTACTTTTTGTGTACTTGCCAGTCTGCCAGAAGATATATGTCATTAGTTGTGTATCATAAAAGAGTCATCGTTTCTCCTCCTAGGGGTTATTCGAGATTTCTTAATCCATACCCCTAGTAACGAGGCATTGGCTACCTTAAGAGAGTCATGGTTACTCGTCCCAATTACTCACCCAGTCTGCCACTTTTTCTTACTGTGGCAAGTCTGTCAGAAGCGATATGTCACTCGTTGTGTATCTTAAGAGATTCATCGTTACTCCTTCCATAGGTTACTGGTATTCTCTGATTCAATACCTCTCGTGACGAAAAAGTCACTATCTTAATAGTGCAATACTTCTTCTTCCCAGTTGCTCACACAGTCTACTACTTTTTGTGTAGTTTTTGTCTGCCAGAAACTATAATTCACTAGTTGCGTATCATAAAAGAGTCAACGTATCTCCTCCTAGGGGTTATTCGAGATTTCTTAATCCAAACCCCTAGTAACGAGGCATTGGCTACCTTAAGAGAGTCATAGTTACTCGTCCCAATTGCTCACCCAGTCTGCCACTTATTCTTACTGTGGCCAGTCTGCCAGAAGCGATATGTCACTCGTTGTGTATCTTAAGAGATTCATCGTTACTCCTTCCATAGGTTACTGGTATTCTCTGATTCAATACCTCTCGTGACGAAACATTGGCTTTCTTAATAGTGCCATACTTCTTCCTCCCAGTTGCTCACACTGTTTCCTACTTTTTGTGTACTTGCCAGTCTGAAAGAAGCGATATGTCACTAGTTGTGTATCATAAAAGAGTCATCGTTTCTCCTCCTAGGGGTTATTCGAGATTTCTTAATCCAAACACCTAGTATCAAGGCATTGGCTACCTTAAGAGAGTCATAGTTACTCGTCCCCATTGCTCACCCAGTCTGTAACTTTTTCGTACTGTGGCCAGTCTGCCAGAAGCGATATGTCACTCGTTGTGTATCTTAAGAGTTTCATCGTTACTCCCTCCATAGGTTACTCGTATTCTCTGATTCAATACCTCTCGTGACGTAACATTGGCTCTCTTAATAGTGCCATACTTCTTCCTCCCAGTTGCTCACACTGTTTCCTACTTTTTGTGTACTTGCCAGTCTGCCAGAAGCGATATGTAACTAGTTGTGTATCATAAAAGAGTCATCGTTTCTCCTCCTAGGGGTTATTCGAGATTTCTTAATCCAAACACCTAGTAACGAGGCATTTACTACCTTAAGAGAGTCATAGTTACTCGTCCCAATTGCTCACCCAGTCTGCCACTTTTTCTTACTGTGGCCAGTCTGCCAGAAGCGATATGTCACTCGTTGTGTATCTTAAGAGATTCATCGTTACTCCTTCCATAGGTTACTGGTATTCTCTGATTCAATACCTCTCGTGACGAAAAAGTCGCTATCTTAATAGTGCAATACTTCTTCCTCCCAGTTGCTCACACTGTCTACTACTTTTTGTGTAGTTTTGTCTGTCAGAAACTATAATTCACTAGTTGTGTATCATAAATGTGTCATCGTTTCTCCTCCTAGGGGTATTCGAGATTTCTTAATCCAAACCCCTAGTAACGAGGCATTGGCTACCTTAAGAGAGTCATTGTTACTCGTCCCAATTGCTCACCCAGTCTGCCACTTATTCGTACTGTGGCCAGTCTGCCAGAAGCGATATGTCACTCGTTGTGTATCTTAAGAGATTCATCGTTACTCCTTCCATAGGTTACTGGTATTCTCTGATTCAATACCTCCCGTGACGAAAAAGTCGCTATCTTAATAGTGCAATACTTCTTCCGCCCAGTTGCTCACACTGTTTCCTACTTTTTGTGTACTTGCCAGTCTGCCAGAAGAGATATGTCACTAGTTGTGTATCATAAAAGAGTCATCGTTTCTCCTCCTATTGGTTATTCGAGATTTCTTAATCCAAACCCCTAGTAACGAGGCATTGGCTACCTTAAGAGAGTCATAGTTACTCGTCCCCATTGCTCACCCAGTCTGTAACTTTTTCGTACTGTGGCCAGTCTGCCAGAAGCGATATGTCACTCGTTGTGTATCTTAAGAGATTCATCGTTACTCCCTCCATAGGTTACTCGTATTCTCTGATTCAATACCTCTCTTGACAAAACATTGGCTCTCTTAATAGTGCCATACTTCTTCCTCCCAGTTGCTCACACTGTTTCCTACTTTTTGTGTACTTGCCAGTCTGCCAGAAGCGATATGTCACTAGTTGTGTATCATAAAAGAGTCATCGTTTCTCCTCCTAGGGGTTATTCGAGATTTCTTAATCCAAACACCTAGTAACAAGGCATTGGCTACCTTAAGAGAGTCATAGTTACTCGTCCCCATTGCTCTCACAGTCTGCCACTTTTTCTTACTGTGGCCAGTCTGCCAGAAGCGATATGTCACTCGTTGTGTATCTTAAGAGATTCATCGTTACTCCTTCCATAGGCTACTGGTATTCTCTGATTCAATACCTCTCGTGACGAAAAAGTCGCTATCTTAATAGTGCAATACCTCTTCCTCCCAGTTGCTCACACAGTCTACTACTTTTTGTGTAGTTTTTGTCTGCCAGAAACTATAATTCACTAGTTGTGTATCATAAAAGAGTCAACGTATCTCCTCCTAGGGGTTATTCGAGATTTCTTAATCCAAACACCTAGTAACGAGGCATTGGCTACCTTAAGAGAGTCATAGTTACTCGTCCCAATTGCTCACCCAGTCTGCCACTTTTTCTTACTGTGGCCAGTCTGCCAGAAGCGATATGTCACTCGTTGTGTATCTTAAGAGATTCGTCGTTACTCCTTTCATAGGTTACTGGTATTCTCTGATTCAATACCTCTCGTGACGAAAAAGTCGCTATCTTAATAGTGCAATACTTCTTCCTCCCAGTTGCTCACACTGTCTACTACTTTTTGTGTAGTTTTGTCTGCCAGAAACTATAATTCACTAGTTGTGTATCATAAATGTGTCATCGTTTCTCCTCCTAGGGATATTCGAGATTTCTTAATCCAAACCCCTAGTAACGAGGCATTGGCTACCTTAAGAGAGTCATAGTTACTCGTCCCAATTGCTCACCCAGTCTGCCACTTATTCTTACTGTGGCCAGTCTGCCAGAAGCGATATGTCACTCGTTGTGTATCTTAAGAGATTCATCGTTACTCCTTCCATAGGTTACTGGTATTCTCTGATTCAATACCTCTCGTGACGAAAAAGTCACTATCTTAATAGTGCAATACTTCTTCTTCCCAGTTGCTCACACAGTCTACTACTTTTTGTGTAGTTTTTGTCTGCCAGAAACTATAATTCACTAGTTGTGTATCATAAAAGAGTCAACGTATCTCCTCCTAGGGGTTATTCGAGATTTCTTAATCCAAACACCTAGTAACGAGGCATTGGCTACCTTAAGAGAGTCATAGTTACTCGTCCCAATTGCTCACCCAGTCTGCCACTTTTTCTTACTGTGGCCAGTCTGCCAGAAGCGATATGTCACTCGTTGTGTATCTTAAGAGATTCGTCGTTACTCCTTTCATAGGTTACTGGTATTCTCTGATTCAATACCTCTCGTGACGAAAAAGTCGCTATCTTAATAGTGCAATACTTCTTCCTCCCAGTTGCTCACACTGTCTACTACTTTTTGTGTAGTTTTGTCTGCCAGAAACTATAATTAACTAGTTGTGTATCATAAATGTGTCATCGTTTCTCCTCCTAGGGATATTCGAGATTTCTTAATCCAAACCCCTAGTAACGAGGCATTGGCTACCTTAAGAGAGTCATAGTTACTCGTCCCAATTGCTCACCCAGTCTGCCACTTATTCTTACTGTGGCCAGTCTGCCAGAAGCGATATGTCACTCGTTGTGTATCTTAAGAGATTCATCGTTACTCCTTCCATAGGTTACTGGTATTCTCTGATTCAATACCTCCCGTGACGAAAAAGTCGCTATCTTAATAGTGCCATACTTCTTCCTCCCAGTTGCTCACACTGTTTCCTACTTTTTGTGTACTTGCCAGTCTGCCAGAAGCGATATGTCACTAGTTGTGTATCATAAAAGAGTCATCGTTTCTCCTCCTAGGGGTTATTCGAGATTTCTTAATCCAAACACCTAGTAACAAGGCATTGGCTACCTTAAGAGAGTCATAGTTACTCGTCCCCATTGCTCTCACAGTCTGCCACTTTTTCTTACTGTGGCCAGTCTGCCAGAAGCGATATGTCACTCGTTGTGTATCTTAAGAGATTCATCGTTACTCCTTCCATAGGCTACTGGTATTCTCTGATTCAATACCTCTCGTGACGAAAAAGTCGCTATCTTAATAGTGCAATACCTCTTCCTCCCAGTTGCTCACACAGTCTACTACTTTTTGTGTAGTTTTTGTCTGCCAGAAACTATAATTCACTAGTTGTGTATCATAAATGTGTCATCGTTTCTCCTCCTAGGGATATTCGAGATTTCTTAATCCAAACCCCTAGTAACGAGGCATTGGCTACCTTAAGAGAGTCATAGTTACTCGTCCCAATTGCTCACCCAGTCTGCCACTTATTCTTACTGTGGCCAGTCTGCCAGAAGCGATATGTCACTCGTTGTGTATCTTAAGAGATTCATCGTTACTCCTTGCATAGGTTACTGGTATTCTCTGATTCAATACCTCCCGTGACGAAAAAGTCGCTATCTTAATAGTGGAATACTTCTTCCTCCCAGTTGCTCACACTGTTTCCTACTTTTTGTGTACTTGACAGTCTGCCAGAAGAGATATGTCACTAGTTGTGTATCATAAAAGAGTCATCGTTTCTCCTCCTATTGGTTATTCGAAATTTCTTAATCGAAACCCCTAGTAACGAGGCATTGGCTACCTTAAGGGAGTCATAGTTACTCGTCCCAATTGCTCACCCAGTCTGCCACTTATTCTTACTGTGGCCAGTCTGCCAGAAGCGATATGTCACTCGTTGTGTATCTTAAGAGATTCATCGTTACTCCTTCCATAGGTTACTGGTATTCTCTGATTCAATACCTCTCGTGACGAAACATTGGCTTTCTTAATAGTGCCATACTTCTTCCTCCCAGTTGCTCACACTGTTTCCTACTTTTTGTGTACTTGCCAGTCTGAAAGAAGCGATATGTCACTAGTTGTGTATCATAAAAGAGTCATCGTTTCTCCTCCTAGGGGTTATTCGAGATTTCTTAATCCAAACACCTAGTATCAAGGCATTGGCTACCATAAGAGAGTCATAGTTACTCGTCCCCATTGCTCACCCAGTCTGCCACTTTTTCTTACTGTGGCCAGTTTGCCAGAAGCGATATGTCATTCGTTGTGTATCTTAAGAGATTCATCGTTACTCCTTCCATAGGTTACTCGTATTCTCTTATTCAATACCTCTCGTGACGAAAAAGTCGCTATCTTAATAGTGCAATACTTCTTCCTCCCAGTTGCTCACACTGTTTCCTACTTTTTGTGTACTTGCCAGTCTGCCAGAAGATATATGTCATTAGTTGTGTATCATAAAAGAGTCATCGTTTCTCCTCCTAGGGGTTATTCGAGATTTCTTAATCCATACCCCTAGTAACGAGGCATTGGCTACCTTAAGAGAGTCATGGTTACTCGTCCCAATTACTCACCCAGTCTGCCACTTTTTCTTACTGTGGCAAGTCTGTCAGAAGCGATATGTCACTCGTTGTGTATCTTAAGAGATTCATCGTTACTCCTTCCATAGGTTACTGGTATTCTCTGATTCAATACCTCTCGTGACGAAAAAGTCACTATCTTAATAGTGCAATACTTCTTCTTCCCAGTTGCTCACACAGTCTACTACTTTTTGTGTAGTTTTTGTCTGCCAGAAACTATAATTCACTAGTTGCGTATCATAAAAGAGTCAACGTATCTCCTCCTAGGGGTTATTCGAGATTTCTTAATCCAAACCCCTAGTAACGAGGCATTGGCTACCTTAAGAGAGTCATAGTTACTCGTCCCAATTGCTCACCCAGTCTGCCACTTATTCTTACTGTGGCCAGTCTGCCAGAAGCGATATGTCACTCGTTGTGTATCTTAAGAGATTCATCGTTACTCCTTCCATAGGTTACGGGTATTCTCTGATTCAATACCTCTCGTGACGAAACATTGGCTTTCTTAATAGTGCCATACTTCTTCCTCCCAGTTGCTCACACTGTTTCCTACTTTTTGTGTACTTGCCAGTCTGAAAGAAGCGATATGTCACTAGTTGTGTATCATAAAAGAGTCATCGTTTCTCCTCCTAGGGGTTATTCGAGATTTCTTAATCCAAACACCTAGTATCAAGGCATTGGCTACCTTAAGAGAGTCATAGTTACTCGTCCCCATTGCTCACCCAGACTGTAACTTTTTCGTACTGTGGCCAGTCTGCCAGAAGCGATATGTCACTCGTTGTGTATCTTTAGAGTTTCATCGTTACTCCCTCCATAGGTTACTCGTATTCTCTGATTCAATACCTCTCGTGACGTAACATTGGCTCTCTTAATAGTGCCATACTTCTTCCTCCCAGTTGCTCACACTGTTTCCTACTTTTTGTGTACTTGCCAGTCTGCCAGAAGCGATATGTCACTAGTTGTGTATCATAAAAGAGTCATCGTTTCTCCTCCTAGGGGTTATTCGAGATTTCTTAATCCAAACACCTAGTAACGAGGCATTTACTACCTTAAGAGAGTCATAGTTACTCGTCCCAATTGCTCACCCAGTCTGCCACTTTTTCTTACTGTGGCCAGTCTGCCAGAAGCGATATGTCACTCGTTGTGTATCTTAAGAGATTCATCGTTACTCCTTCCATAGGTTACTGGTATTCTCTGATTCAATACCTCTCGTGACGAAGAAGTCGCTATCTTAATAGTGCAATACTTCTTCCTCCCAGTTGCTCACACTGTCTACTACTTTTTGTGTAGTTTTGTCTGTCAGAAACTATAATTCACTAGTTGTGTATCATAAATGTGTCATCGTTTCTCCTCCTAGGGGTATTCGAGATTTCTTAATCCAAACCCCTAGTAACGAGGCATTGGCTACCTTAAGAGAGTCATTGTTACTCGTCCCAATTGCTCACCCAGTCTGCCACTTATTCGTACTGTGGCCAGTCTGCCAGAAGCGATATGTCACTCGTTGTGTATCTTAAGAGATTCATCGTTACTCCTTCCATAGGTTACTGGTATTCTCTGATTCAATACCTCCCGTGACGAAAAAGTCGCTATCTTAATAGTGCAATACTTCTTCCGCCCAGTTGCTCACACTGTTTCCTACTTTTTGTGTACTTGCCAGTCTGCCAGAAGAGATATGTCCCTAGTTGTGTATCATAAAAGAGTCATCGTTTCTCCTCCTATTGGTTATTCGAGATTTCTTAATCCAAACCCCTAGTAACGAGGCATTGGCTACCTTAAGAGAGTCATAGTTACTCGTCCCCATTGCTCACCCAGTCTGTAACTTTTTCGTACTGTGGCCAGTCTGCCAGAAGCGATATGTCACTCGTTGTGTATCTTAAGAGATTCATCGTTACTCCCTCCATAGGTTACTCGTATTCTCTGATTCAATACCTCTCTTGACGAAACATTGGCTCTCTTAATAGTGCCATACTTCTTCCTCCCAGTTGCTCACACTGTTTCCTACTTTTTGTGTACTTGCCAGTCTGCCAGAAGCGATATGTCACTAGTTGTGTATCATAAAAGAGTCATCGTTTCTCCTCCTAGGGGTTATTCGAGATTTCTTAATCCAAACACCTAGTAACAAGGCATTGGCTACCTTAAGAGAGTCATAGTTACTCGTCCCCATTGCTCTCACAGTCTGCCACTTTTTCTTACTGTGGCCAGTCTGCCAGAAGCGATATGTCACTCGTTGTGTATCTTAAGAGATTCATCGTTACTCCTTCCATAGGCTACTGGTATTCTCTGATTCAATACCTCTCGTGACGAAAAAGTCGCTATCTTAATAGTGCAATACCTCTTCCTCCCAGTTGCTCACACAGTCTACTACTTTTTGTGTAGTTTTTGTCTGCCAGAAACTATAATTCACTAGTTGTGTATCATAAAAGAGTCAACGTATCTCCTCCTAGGGGTTATTCGAGATTTCTTAATCCAAACACCTAGTAACGAGGCATTGGCTACCTTAAGAGAGTCATAGTTACTCGTCCCAATTGCTCACCCAGTCTGCCACTTTTTCTTACTGTGGCCAGTCTGCCAGAAGCGATATGTCACTCGTTGTGTATCTTAAGAGATTCGTCGTTACTCCTTTCATAGGTTACTGGTATTCTCTGATTCAATACCTCTCGTGACGAAAAAGTCGCTATCTTAATAGTGCAATACTTCTTCCTCCCAGTTGCTCACACTGTCTACTACTTTTTGTGTAGTTTTGTCTGCCAGAAACTATAATTCACTAGTTGTGTATCATAAATGTGTCATCGTTTCTCCTCCTAGGGATATTCGAGATTTCTTAATCCAAACCCCTAGTAACGAGGCATTGGCTACCTTAAGAGAGTCATAGTTACTCGTCCCAATTGCTCACCCAGTCTGCCACTTATTCTTACTGTGGCCAGTCTGCCAGAAGCGATATGTCACTCGTTGTGTATCTTAAGAGATTCATCGTTACTCCTTCCATAGGTTACTGGTATTCTCTGATTCAATACCTCTCGTGACGAAAAAGTCACTATCTTAATAGTGCAATACTTCTTCTTCCCAGTTGCTCACACAGTCTACTACTTTTTGTGTAGTTTTTGTCTGCCAGAAACTATAATTCACTAGTTGTGTATCATAAAAGAGTCAACGTATCTCCTCCTAGGGGTTATTCGAGATTTCTTAATCCAAACACCTAGTAACGAGGCATTGGCTACCTTAAGAGAGTCATAGTTACTCGTCCCAATTGCTCACCCAGTCTGCCACTTTTTCTTACTGTGGCCAGTCTGCCAGAAGCGATATGTCACTCGTTGTGTATCTTAAGAGATTCGTCGTTACTCCTTTCATAGGTTACTGGTATTCTCTGATTCAATACCTCTCGTGACGAAAAAGTCGCTATCTTAATAGTGCAATACTTCTTCCTCCCAGTTGCTCACACTGTCTACTACTTTTTGTGTAGTTTTGTCTGCCAGAAACTATAATTCACTAGTTGTGTATCATAAATGTGTCATCGTTTCTCCTCCTAGGGATATTCGAGATTTCTTAATCCAAACCCCTAGTAACGAGGCATTGGCTACCTTAAGAGAGTCATAGTTACTCGTCCCAATTGCTCACCCAGTCTGCCACTTATTCTTACTGTGGCCAGTCTGCCAGAAGCGATATGTCACTCGTTGTGTATCTTAAGAGATTCATCGTTACTCCCTCCATAGGTTACTGGTATTCTCTGATTCAATACATCTCGTGACGAAACATTGGCTTTCTTAATAGTGCCATACTTCTTCCTCCCAGTTGCTCACACTGTTTCCTACTTTTTGTGTACTTGCCAGTCTGAAAGAAGCGATATGTCACTAGTTGTGTATCATAAAAGAGTCATCGTTTCTCCTCCTAGAGGTTATTCGAGATTTCTTAATCCAAACACCTAGTATCAAGGCATTGGCTACCTTAAGAGAGTCATAGTTACTCGTCCCCATTGCTCACCCAGTCTGTAACTTTTTCGTACTGTGGCCAGTCTGCCAGAAGCGATATGTCACTCGTTGTGTATCTTAAAAGATTCATCGTTACTCCCTCCATAGGTTACTCGTATTCTCTGATTCAATACCTCTCGTGACGAAACATTGGCTCTCTTAATAGTGCCATACTTCTTCCTCCCAGTTGCTCACACTGTTTCCTACTTTTTGTGTACTAGCCAGTCTGCCAAAAGCGATATGTCACTAGTTGTGTATCATAAAAGAGTCATCGTTTCTCCTCCTAGGGGTTATTCGAGATTTCTTAATCCAAACACCTAGTAACAAGGCATTGGCTACCTTAAGAGAGTCATAGTTACTCGTCCCCATTGCTCTCACAGTCTGCCACTTTTTCTTACTGTGGCCAGTCTGCCAGAAGCGATATGTCACTCGTTGTGTATCTTAAGAGATTCATCGTTACTCCTTCCATAGGCTACTGGTATTCTCTGATTCAATACCTCTCGTGACGAAAAAGTCGCTATCTTAATAGTGCAATACCTCTTCCTCCCAGTTGCTCACACAGTCTACTACTTTTTGTGTAGTTTTTGTCTGCCAGAAACTATAATTCACTAGTTGTGTATCATAAATGTGTCATCGTTTCTCCTCCTAGGGATATTCGAGATTTCTTAATCCAAACCCCTAGTAACGAGGCATTGGCTACCTTAAGAGAGTCATAGTTACTCGTCGCAATTGCTCACCCAGTCTGCCACTTATTCTTACTGTGGCCAGTCTGCCAGAAGCGATATGTCACTCGTTGTGTATCTTAAGAGATTCATCGTTACTCCTTGCATAGGTTACTGGTATTCTCTGATTCAATACCTCCCGTGACGAAAAAGTCGCTATCTTAATAGTGCAATACTTCTTCCTCCCAGTTGCTCACACTGTTTCCTACTTTTTGTGTACTTGACAGTCTGCCAGAAGAGATATGTCCCTAGTTGTGTATCATAAAAGAGTCATCGTTTCTCCTCCTATTGGTTATTCGAAATTTCTTAATCGAAACCCCTAGTAACGAGGCATTGGCTACCTTAAGGGAGTCATAGTTACTCGTCCCAATTGCTCACCCAGTCTGCCACTTATTCTTACTGTGGCCAGTCTGCCAGAAGCGATATGTCACTCGTTGTGTATCTTAAGAGATTCATCGTTACTCCTTCCATAGGTTACTGGTATTCTCTGATTCAATACCTCTCGTGACGAAACATTGGCTTTCTTAATAGTGCCATACTTCTTCCTCCCAGTTGCTCACACTGTTTCCTACTTTTTGTGTACTTGCCAGTCTGAAAGAAGCGATATGTCACTAGTTGTGTATCATAAAAGAGTCATCGTTTCTCCTCCTAGGGGTTATTCGAGATTTCTTAATCCAAACACCTAGTATCAAGGCATTGGCTACCTTAAGAGAGTCATAGTTACTCGTCCCCATTGCTCACCCAGTCTGCCACTTTTTCTTACTGTGGCCAGTCTGCCAGAAGCGATATGTCATTCGTTGTGTATCTTAAGAGATTCATCGTTACTCCTTCCATAGGTTACTCGTATTCTCTTATTCAATACCTCTCGTGACGAAAAAGTCGCTATCTTAATAGTGCAATACTTCTTCCTCCCAGTTGCTCACACTGTTTCCTACTTTTTGTGTACTTGCCAGTCTGCCAGAAGATATATGTCATTAGTTGTGTATCATAAAAGAGTCATCGTTTCTCCTCCTAGGGGTTATTCGAGATTTCTTAATCCATACCCCTAGTAACGAGGCATTGGCTACCTTAAGAGAGTCATGGTTACTCGTCCCAATTACTCACCCAGTCTGCCACTTTTTCTTACTGTGGCCAGTCTGCCAGAAGCGATATGTCACTCGTTGTGTATCTTAAGAGATTCATCGTTACTCCTTCCATAGGTTACTGGTATTCTCTGATTCAATACCTCCCGTGACGAAAAAGTCGCTATCTTAATAGTGCAATACTTCTTCCTCCCAGTTGCTCACACTGTTTCCTACTTTTTGTGTACTTGCCAGTCTGCCAGAAGAGATATGTCACTAGTTGTGTATCATAAAAGAGTCATCGTTTCTCCTCCTATTGGTTATTCGAAATTTCTTAATCGAAACCCCTAGTAACGAGGCATTGGCTACCTTAAGAGAGTCATAGTTACTCGTCCCAATTGCTCACCCAGTCTGCCACTTATTCTTACTGTGGCCAGTCTGCCAGAAGCGATATGTCACTCGTTGTGCATCTTAAGAGATTCATCGTTACTCCCTCCATAGGTTACTGGTATTCTCTGATTCAATACATCTCGTGACGAAACATTGGCTTTCTTAATAGTGCCATACTTCTTCCTCGCAGTTGCTCACACTGTTTCCTACTTTTTGTGTACTTGCCAGTCTGAAAGAAGCGATATGTCACTAGTTGTGTATCATAAAAGAGTCATCGTTTCTCCTCCTAGAGGTTATTCGAGATTTCTTAATCCAAACACCTAGTATCAAGGCATTGGCTACCTTAAGAGAGTCATAGTTACTCGTCCCCATTGCTCACCCAGTCTGTAACTTTTTCGTACTGTGGCCAGTCTGCCAGAAGCGATATGTCACTCGTTGTGTATCTTAAAAGATTCATCGTTACTCGCTCCATAGGTTACTCGTATTCTCTGATTCAATACCTCTCGTGACGAAACATTGGCTCTCTTAATAGTGCCATACTTCTTCCTCCCAGTTGCTCACACTGTTTCCTACTTTTTGTGTACTTGCCAGTCTGCCAGAAGCGATATGTCACTAGTTGTGTATCATAAAAGAGTCATCGTTTCTCCTCCTAGGGGTTATTCGAGATTTCTTAATCCAAACACCTAGTAACAAGGCATTGGCTACCTTAAGAGAGTCATAGTTACTCGTCCCCATTGCTCTCACAGTCTGCCACTTTTTCTTACTGTGGCCAGTCTGCCAGAAGCGATATGTCACTCGTTGTGTATCTTAAGAGATTCATCGTTACTCCTTCCATAGGCTACTGGTATTCTCTGATTCAATACCTCTCGTGACGAAAAAGTCGCTATCTTAATAGTGCAATACCTCTTCCTCCCAGTTGCTCACACAGTCTACTACTTTTTGTGTAGTTTTTGTCTGCCAGAAACTATAATTCACTAGTTGTGTATCATAAATGTGTCATCGTTTCTCCTCCTAGGGATATTCGAGATTTCTTAATCCAAACCCCTAGTAACGAGGCATTGGCTACCTTAAGAGAGTCATAGTTACTCGTCCCAATTGCTCACCCAGTCTGCCACTTATTCTTACTGTGGCCAGTCTGCCAGAAGCAATATGTCACTCGTTGTGTATCTTAAGAGATTCATCGTTACTCCTTGCATAGGTTACTGGTATTCTCTGATTCAATACCTCCCGTGACGAAAAAGTCGCTATCTTAATAGTGCAATACTTCTTCCTCCCAGTTGCTCACACTGTTTCCTACTTTTTGTGTACTTGACAGTCTGCCAGAAGAGATATGTCACTAGTTGTGTATCATAAAAGAGTCATCGTTTCTCCTCCTATTGGTTATTCGAAATTTCTTAATCGAAACCCCTAGTAACGAGGCATTGGCTACCTTAAGGGAGTCATAGTTACTCGTCCCAATTGCTCACCCAGTCTGCCACTTATTCTTACTGTGGCCAGTCTGCCAGAAGCGATATGTCACTCGTTGTGTATCTTAAGAGATTCATCGTTACTCCTTCCATAGGTTACTGGTATTCTCTGATTCAATACCTCTCGTGACGAAACATTGGCTTTCTTAATAGTGCCATACTTCTTCCTCCCAGTTGCTCACACTGTTTCCTACTTTTTGTGTACTTGCCAGTCTGAAAGAAGCGATATGTCACTAGTTGTGTATCATAAAAGAGTCATCGTTTCTCCTCCTAGGGGTTATTCGAGATTTCTTAATCCAAACACCTAGTATCAAGGCATTGGCTACCTTAAGAGAGTCATAGTTACTCGTCCCCATTGCTCACCCAGTCTGCCACTTTTTCTTACTGTGGCCAGTCTGCCAGAAGCGATATGTCATTCGTTGTGTATCTTAAGAGATTCATCGTTACTCCTTCCATAGGTTACTCGTATTCTCTTATTCAATACCTCTCGTGACGAAAAAGTCGCTATCTTAATAGTGCAATACTTCTTCCTCCCAGTTGCTCACACTGTTTCCTACTTTTTGTGTACTTGCCAGTCTGCCAGAAGATATATGTCATTAGTTGTGTATCATAAAAGAGTCATCGTTTCTCCTCCTAGGGGTTATTCGAGATTTCTTAATCCATACCCCTAGTAACGAGGCATTGGCTACCTTAAGAGAGTCATGGTTACTCGTCCCAATTACTCACCCAGTCTGCCACTTTTTCTTACTGTGGCAAGTCTGTCAGAAGCGATATGTCACTCGTTGTGTATCTTAAGAGATTCATCGTTACTCCTTCCATAGGTTACTGGTATTCTCTGATTCAATACCTCTCGTGACGAAAAAGTCACTATCTTAATAGTGCAATACTTCTTCTTCCCAGTTGCTCACACAGTCTACTACTTTTTGTGTAGTTTTTGTCTGCCAGAAACTATAATTCACTAGTTGCGTATCATAAAAGAGTCAACGTATCTCCTCCTAGGGGTTATTCGAGATTTCTTAATCCAAACCCCTAGTAACGAGGCATTGGCTACCTTAAGAGAGTCATAGTTACTCGTCCCAATTGCTCACCCAGTCTGCCACTTATTCTTACTGTGGCCAGTCTGCCAGAAGCGATATGTCACTCGTTGTGTATCTTAAGAGATTCATCGTTACTCCTTCCATAGGTTACTGGTATTCTCTGATTCAATACCTCTCGTGACGAAAAAGTCGCTATCTTAATAGTGCAATACTTCTTCCTCCCAGTTGCTCACACTGTCTACTACTTTTTGTGTAGTTTTGTCTGTCAGAAACTATAATTCACTAGTTGTGTATCATAAATGTGTCATCGTTTCTCCTCCTAGGGGTATTCGAGATTTCTTAATCCAAACCCCTAGTAACGAGGCATTGGCTACCTTAAGAGAGTCATTGTTACTCGTCCCAATTGCTCACCCAGTCTGCCACTTATTCGTACTGTGGCCAGTCTGCCAGAAGCGATATGTCACTCGTTGTGTATCTTAAGAGATTCATCGTTACTCCTTCCATAGGTTACTGGTATTCTCTGATTCAATACCTCCCGTGACGAAAAAGTCGCTATCTTAATAGTGCAATACTTCTTCCGCCCAGTTGCTCACACTGTTTCCTACTTTTTGTGTACTTGCCAGTCTGCCAGAAGAGATATGTCCCTAGTTGTGTATCATAAAAGAGTCATCGTTTCTCCTCCTATTGGTTATTCGAGATTTCTTAATCCAAACCCCTAGTAACGAGGCATTGGCTACCTTAAGAGAGTCATAGTTACTCGTCCCCATTGCTCACCCAGTCTGTAACTTTTTCGTACTGTGGCCAGTCTGCCAGAAGCGATATGTCACTCGTTGTGTATCTTAAGAGATTCATCGTTACTCCCTCCATAGGTTACTCGTATTCTCTGATTCAATACCTCTCTTGACGAAACATTGGCTCTCTTAATAGTGCCATACTTCTTCCTCCCAGTTGCTCACACTGTTTCCTACTTTTTGTGTACTTGCCAGTCTGCCAGAAGCGATATGTCACTAGTTGTGTATCATAAAAGAGTCATCGTTTCTCCTCCTAGGGGTTATTCGAGATTTCTTAATCCAAACACCTAGTAACAAGGCATTGGCTACCTTAAGAGAGTCATAGTTACTCGTCCCCATTGCTCTCACAGTCTGCCACTTTTTCTTACTGTGGCCAGTCTGCCAGAAGCGATATGTCACTCGTTGTGTATCTTAAGAGATTCATCGTTACTCCTTCCATAGGCTACTGGTATTCTCTGATTCAATACCTCTCGTGACGAAAAAGTCGCTATCTTAATAGTGCAATACCTCTTCCTCCCAGTTGCTCACACAGTCTACTACTTTTTGTGTAGTTTTTGTCTGCCAGAAACTATAATTCACTAGTTGTGTATGATAAAAGAGTCAACGTATCTCCTCCTAGGGGTTATTCGAGATTTCTTAATCCAAACACCTAGTAACGAGGCATTGGCTACCTTAAGAGAGTCATAGTTACTCGTCCCAATTGCTCACCCAGTCTGCCACTTTTTCTTACTGTGGCCAGTCTGCCAGAAGCGATATGTCACTCGTTGTGTATCTTAAGAGATTCGTCGTTACTCCTTTCATAGGTTACTGGTATTCTCTGATTCAATACCTCTCGTGACGAAAAAGTCGCTATCTTAATAGTGCAATACCTCTTCCTCCCAGTTGCTCACACAGTCTACTACTTTTTGTGTAGTTTTTGTCTGCCAGAAACTATAATTCACTAGTTGTGTATCATAAAAGAGTCAACGTATCTCCTCCTAGGGGTTATTCGAGATTTCTTAATCCAAACCCCTAGTAACGAGGCATTGGCTACCTTAAGAGAGTCATAGTTACTCGTCCCCATTGCTCACCCAGTCTGTAACTTTTTCGTACTGTGGCCAGTCTGCCAGAAGCGATATGTCACTCGTTGTGTATCTTAAGAGATTCATCGTTACTCCCTCCATAGGGTACACGTATTCTCTGATTCAATACCTCTCGTGACGAAACATTGGCTCTCTTAATAGTGCCATACTTCTTCCTCCCAGTTGCTCACACTGTTTCCTACTTTTTGTGTACTTGCCAGTCTGCCAGAAGCGATATGTCACTAGTTGTGTATCATAAAAGAGTCATCGTTTCTCCTCCTAGGGGTTATTCGAGATTTCTTAATCCAAACACCTAGTAACAAGGCATTGGCTACCTTAAGAGAGTCATAGTTACTCGTCCCCATTGCTCTCACAGTCTGCCACTTTTTCTTACTGTGGCCAGTCTGCCAGAAGCGATATGTCACTCGTTGTGTATCTTAAGAGATTCATCGTTACTCCTTCCATAGGCTACTGGTATTCTCTGATTCAATACCTCTCGTGACGAAACATTGGCTTTCTTAATAGTGCCATACTTCTTCCTCCCAGTTGCTCACACTGTTTCCTACTTTTTGTGTACTTGCCAGTCTGAAAGAAGCGATATGTCACTAGTTGTGTATCATAAAAGAGTCATCGTTTCTCCTCCTAGAGGTTATTCGAGATTTCTTAATCCAAACACCTAGTATCAAGGCATTGGCTACCTTAAGAGAGTCATAGTTACTCGTCCCCATTGCTCACCCAGTCTGTAACTTTTTCGTACTGTGGCCAGTCTGCCAGAAGCGATATGTCACTCGTTGTGTATCTTAAGAGATTCATCGTTACTCCCTCCATAGGTTACTCGTATTCTCTGATTCAATACCTCTCGTGACGAAACATTGGCTCTCTTAATAGTGCCATACTTCTTCCTCCCAGTTGCTCACACTGTTTCCTACTTTTTGTGTACTTGCCAGTCTGCCAGAAGCGATATGTCACTAGTTGTGTATCATAAAAGAGTCATCGTTTCTCCTCCTAGGGGTTATTCGAGATTTCTTAATCCAAACACCTAGTAACAAGGCATTGGCTACCTTAAGAGAGTCATAGTTACTCGTCCCCATTGCTCTCACAGTCTGCCACTTTTTCTTACTGTGGCCAGTCTGCCAGAAGCGATATGTCACTCGTTGTGTATCTTAAGAGATTCATCGTTACTCCTTCCATAGGCTACTGGTATTCTCTGATTCAATACCTCTCGTGACGAAAAAGTCGCTATCTTAATAGTGCAATACCTCTTCCTCCCAGTTGCTCACACAGTCTACTACTTTTTGTGTAGTTTTTGTCTGCCAGAAACTATAATTCACTAGTTGTGTATCATAAAAGAGTCAACGTATCTCCTCCTAGGGGTTATTCGAGATTTCTTAATCCAAAGACCTAGTAACGAGGCATTGGCTACCTTAAGAGAGTCATAGTTACTCGTCCCAAATGCTCACCCAGTCTGCCACTTTTTCTTACTGTGGCCAGTCTGCCAGAAGCGATATGTCACTCGTTGTGTATCTTAAGAGATTCGTCGTTACTCCTTTCATAGGTTACTGGTATTCTCTGATTCAATACCTCTCGTGACGAAAAAGTCGCTATCTTAATAGTGCAATACTTCTTCCTCCCAGTTGCTCACACTGTCTACTACTTTTTGTGTAGTTTTGTCTGCCAGAAACTATAATTCACTAGTTGTGTATCATAAATGTGTCATCGTTTCTCCTCCTAGGGATATTCGAGATTTCTTAATCCAAACCCCTAGTAACGAGGCATTGGCTACCTTAAGAGAGTCATAGTTACTCGTCCCAATTGCTCACCCAGTCTGCCACTTATTCTTACTGTGGCCAGTCTGCCAGAAGCGATATGTCACTCGTTGTGTATCTTAAGAGATTCATCGTTACTCCCTCCATAGGTTACTCGTATTCTCTGATTCAATACCTCTCGTGACGAAAAAGTCACTATCTTAATAGTGCAGTACTTCTTCTTCCCAGTTGCTCACACAGTCTACTACTTTTTGTGTAGTTTTTGTCTGCCAGAAACTATAATTCACTAGTTGTGTATCATAAAAGAGTCAACGTATCTCCTCCTAGGGGTTATTCGAGATTTCTTAATCCAAAGACCTAGTAACGAGGCATTGGCTACCTTAAGAGAGTCATAGTTACTCGTCCCAATTGCTCACCCAGTCTGCCACTTTTTCTTACTGTGGCCAGTCTGCCAGAAGCGATATGTCACTCGTTGTGTATCTTAAGAGATTCGTCGTTACTCCTTTCATAGGTTACTGGTATTCTCTGATTCAATACCTCTCGTGACGAAAAAGTCGCTATCTTAATAGTGCAATAC